>NW_009259311.1:252305-276145 GCF_000687185.1 Egretta garzetta | reverse complement strand
GAGAAGCACATATTCCGTCTGCCTGGGCAACGTGGGGACCCTTTATGCTGAGTAAAGTGGAACGTCTGGTTCCAGCTCCTTTCTGTGGTCAGGCTGTGCACCAACTCCGATGAAAAAAAAAAGAGTAATTTTATTTTTTTGTTTTATTTAAGAAAAATAAATGTTGGTCTGTGTGGCTCCCATCATGCATTAATTTCCTGTGTAAAACCTTCTTCTGTTGTGAGAGTGAGCCACTGAGGAACAAGCTCAAGCCTGATTCTGGTGTTTACTGAGAGGACAGAGCTTTTTAAAGTGGTACATAGGCAGGTAGACTTAGCAGCTAAGCATGGGCTGGATTCCAGGTAACTGAAGAGTTAGGTACTATACTCACAGGTAACTAAGGTGAAAAACTGGAGTGAGAAAGCAAAACAATGGTACTGATAGAGGTTAAGGGAGGAAGCCCGTGTGCCCCAAGAGAGCAAGTCAAGAGTACAACCCAAAGGGAGGCAAGGGGGAAAATTGGCAGAGCACCAGGAGTCGCTGAGAAAACACACGGGCCTGAAGCAAAGCTGGCCTAGGCAGTCCACAGCAGGAGCTGGGCAGAAATAATGGACCCTAAGAGTGGGGCTGCGGCTGAAGGATCAGGAGCTAGAACAAGGGGCTGAGCCCAAGGCATTTGCAAGACAACCACTGATGTCTGCCTATTGATGCTGTGGCTTGAGGCTTGAGCCTTTGCTAATTGGCTTGTTGGCAGGCTCAGTAACTATTAGCTTTTGCCCATTTTTTTTCTTGCTCACCTGCATATAGACTTGTCATGAAGTGACACTGTTTACAACAGCACTGCAGAAAGCATTCGTAAGTAGGAGCTTGTTCACTGAACTCACTGAAATTTTATATGCCATGATATATAATGCTTATACCCATGATCACTAAGCCTCATACTTAAGAGCTGATAATATCTGCTGGAAATGTCACTATAAACAAAAAAAGAGTTTCATATAAGAAAAAAATGGGATCATATAACATTGCCTCTGGAACTGCATAGGCACAGGACATACAAATTCAGCTAGTATAGACATCTTTTCCTATATTTATATATTACAGTTCTTTGTAGGATATTTCTATGATTTAAATTTCTTTTATAGCAATATTGTTTCCAGCTATCTTACTATCTACTAACCTAAAATAACTGCTGATTTTAAGGTCATTTTCAGTAAACTATAACATTTCCAAAGGCTAGAACTTGAATATTTTATAACCATTACACAATAGTGTCACAGACAGTTCACTGAAGTGATTTCATGGACATCACAGCTATAAAATTCATACCCCTCACTTATTAGTGGGTCATCATATTCTTTGACACCCTGCTACACCAGACTACATGTTTATTTATAGGTCTTCCTTTTGTATCCCACTCATTCTCCTGTAGAGTTGCAAAGCATACAGAAAACGCTGGTACATCTTGCAGAATAACAATGCAAATAGCACTAAATAGAAATGGGTTTCTGTGTTCATCCAGGAAAGCTCAACCCAAAATATTCCATTTTTAGTAATTCCTTTGGAATCTCACTGAATCTATGCAGCTGCATGAAATCTATGTGAATTGCCAAAAGCAGCAAAAGCCATTCAACCTCCATTTCTAATTTTGATTCTTCTAAACTCGAATTTGTGAACTGTAGCGCTATCTCCATTTCAACAAGTCTCATATCTTACCACCTTATGGTCCCAAGCTGTATAGCCTGTAACAATACAGTTCCATTTCCAGATTAATTAAAAAAAAATAAATTACTAGGTCATAATAGAATTCCTCTCAAGACATATGGAAGAGGTTTGCAAACCTTCATCACAGTCAGGTTCCATAAGCTAAGCTCTTCCCTAAAATCCTTTGATATCAGTGCAGTTGCACCAGCAGAACGAATGAACTGGAAAGTTCATTCATACCCTGTTCAGAATTCATTCTGCCCTCAGGACCAAACAGAATATTTAGACACAAGTTTATAAGGGGGAAAGATGGTATCCTCGATAGAGGGATAGAACTTTACTGTGTGTGTCAGTATCACAGCAAATATGATCATTAACCATGCAAATGTTTTTGTCTGATTGTACATGGAAAGACAGACAACAGGTTGTGTAACTACAGGCTTTCCCCCAGTAAGGAGCAGTCTTGTCTTCCACTGAGAAAAGCTTTTCCATGCACATACTTTTAGCTAGTTTTATTAGCAGGGTAATATTTCAGAATAAATTAGTTACTCATTCCTATAATGAAGTTAAAAAAAAGTGATGTCAGTATCAGAATTTGAAAGTAGCATAATTTCTGGGAGTTATCTTTCAGTTACTTAAACATGCTGCAAACTGAAAAGCAAAATTTTCTTAATTTTGAGATCCGAATATTAAAATACAGAAAAAACACTGTTACTTGTTTTTTATCTTTGAAATAGATTTGCAATTTCTCCTGAAGTGTTCAATATGTAATTGCTACTATAGAGCAACACTGTGAGGGCAACTGTAGATATACAAAGGCTTTTTTTCCTTGTGTGAAGATGGGAAGGGGAATCCAAAACACAAAGGAGAAAAAGAGTTAGGAAAAAAGCCTGACTCTAAAGAAGAAAAACTTTTGTTTTTCAAAGGATATCCCTTATGCTGACAGTCTGCTATAGTTTGATCTTGCTAGTGTCAAGTCAAGTGAACCAAGCTGGCCAAAGAAAACTCAGCTGATACCATATTTTAGCAGGTCATTGAGCTTTTGGGGGTGAAAAGGAGAGAGGCTGTGAAGCTGATCCAGATGAGATATCTAATCTCTTGTTTATGTTCCACTGTGATAAAGTCATTTCAGAGTAACACTAATAATGAAAAGCAAGGAAGTTGAAAAAAAGTGGAAGGACAGAAAAAAAAAGGGGAGGGGGGATTATTTGATTATTTGATTATTTTGTTTTGGCAGATAACAATACAAAGTTCAAAGGCTATGAATCTTAATAAAATGTTTCTAAAACAATGAATTTTTGATATCAATAGTCCATGTGTTGAAGGACATACTAAGCAGTGTTAAAAGGGTGTTCAAATAAAAATGTCCTAGGCTGTAAGCAGAGTAACAAAAAATGGTAAAAATGTCAAAGGGAAAAGTTATTTTGCTATTATCTGAATACAATGTGTAAATAATTTTGTCCGTGTCACCCTGATGCTTTGATTTTTCACTTTTTCCAACCCAATGTAAGTTTAAAGGAGAGATTCAGAACATGGCCAGTGTATTACTGCAGCTGAAAGAATGCCGTATTATGTCAGCTTCTGAGAAATTCAACAACTGACTTTTTCTAAGAATTAGTAATTTCTGTGCGTAACATCCGTACTGTCCCATAATGCTATGGAATTCCCAATTTTGTACATCATGTCAAATATTTTCTACAAATTTTAACTTCCTCTGCTTTCACAAAAAGGGTTTATAAAGAATCTTATGAAGTTTTCATTTATTAAGGATACAAGAGCTGCAGGCATTCTGCACCTCTGTAAACAAGTCAGTTCTTTTGAATAATTGCTACATTTTAATTTCTTTTGGAAAAAGATAAAAAAAGAAGACTAATTTATAGACAGAAGTGCTTAAGTGACAGTACATAACTATATTAACAACCTCTTATGAAATGTAAGTTGATTATGAAAACTAAAGAGTTGCTAAAATTCCCATTTAATTTAATTTCTAGAAGCAGCTCAACAGTCTACAAAGCATCTGGCAGATTGAAGAAAACCTGGGTGTTCAGTGTTCAGTTAGTGAGGTCCAGAAGTCCCCAGAGTTCCTATTTGCCTGCTCTGCTTGCAGCACTGTGATGAATCATTTAAAATATATGTGGGACCCTGTCAACAGCAACAATTCTATTAAAATTAACATTTCTGAAGATTATTTTCTAAAATCACATACATCAGCAATTTTAGGTGAAGAATCCCTCTCTAATGATTTTCTTTGCAGACTTCTGCCTTATACAAATGCTAACTGTACTGTATCATACTGCTTAAAGTTTAGTTAAATTTTAGTTCTATAGTGTATTTGTCCCTAGAAGAACATTTGCATGGCCTAGTATCACAAATCAACAGCTGCAGCTGTAACACATCCAATCCCTCAGAAGCATTTAGCAGTTTATACAGTGGTTTTTGCACAGTTTAAATGTGATTTACTTTTAATGTTGTTTTACTTCAGCCTTTCCCAGGCACAGGGAAATTTTACTTCAACCGTTTTACTGTTTTCTGTGTTTTTGCATATGTGGCAGATTCAGATCTAGAGGCATGAACCCTTCTACAACAGATACATTTTGTTGCTAGTTTTCTTGCTGGTAAAGAACATTTGTGTTCCAAGAGCTCCCCTGTTACTCTTCAGACATGGGTGAATACTGCAAAGTAAGTACTCAGAGATATGTATTACACTAAAACCCATGAATTCACCTCAGTGGTATTTGTGACCTTTTGTATTTATTTTCAGAAAACATGTCAGTATTTTTTTAGCCAAAATGCTTGCAGAGAACAAGAAGTCTCATGAGTACTTGTACAAAGGCTCACGCCTAAGAATGTTCATTAGGACTTTCTTAAACCTCTGATTTCCCTTCTTCAGTCATTTGGTCACTGACCACAAATATTAGGCAGCAAATAGTTAGATGAAACAATTTGATAGAAATCTGAAATCTTAGCTGAAATGAACAGCTCAAACACATCCTTTGTTCGGTAGTTCATGGCCTATAACCCATAACTGGTCTGGCGATTACTTTTTGTCTCTGTCACAGAGAGTCAGCTAGTCACCCGTATGCTCTTACTTCATCTGCTCCATCACACTCGGACAAAGCAGGCCCTGTCCTATTCTTTTGCATTTAAACAATTGTTGTGCAAACACGTTTCCGGGAGGGAACAGGGTGACCCTTAAGCAGCACTACACAGTGAAGTGGAAAGCTTGCCACTGTAGCAAGTAATATGTTTTCTTCTCTGTTGAAGGGTCCCAAATGTCTTACTTGACAGACAATCCATAAAGTAAAAGCAGCTGCTATTATTGACAGTTTGAGCAAAATTTGCCCAGTGCATTTCTTAATGAAAACCTTCTAATTTTAGCAAAGATTTTAAAAATTATAAGATGACTGGAACTGGTTCAAGGGACTTGAATTAACCAAACAATTTAAATCATCCTTTTTGCACTTTAAACTCACAATTCACACTCCTCAAAAGATAAATTTGACATCAGTTTTCCAATTGACTAACAAGTCCAGACATTCAGTGTTATTTTCCCCAAAATATCTGCATATGTCAAGATATAATTACTAACAATTTCAATGAAATTAGATATTTGGGGAGAAGGCTGAAGTATGTAATTAAACTACAAAAGGAGAATAAAAGACCCTGTGTTTGCATATGGAGAATGCTCCAGCTCAAATTCATGAAAAGAAAGACATCCAGGACTGAAACTCCTTCCCCATCATGTAAGAGTAGCACAATACACATAGCTCTAAAATATATATACTGATCTGAGGTGCTAACAATGCTTAAGTGCTTAATTGCCATATGCAATGGCTGATAAATATAAGAATTCAAAGTACAACGGTATAAGAGCAAAATACAATATAAGATGTCTTTGGATCAGTATCGTTTTGGGTAATGAGGTTCACTTCATAAAATGCACTTGTGAATAATTTGTGCAGCTCAAGGTATGTCTTTGCATACAGATAGGCCTATTCGTATGTAAATATCCTTGTCAGCATAGTCACCACATGGAGACATTTATAATACTTTACTTTCTTTGTTCATTGATTTATTTTATTATGCTATGGTCAATCCGTACTGAGAGCCAAATTATTGGCAGATGTTAATAAACTTTAAACCTTCAATATGGATTTTATTTGAAAGAGAGAATGCAATTATGAAATGTGAACTTCTACACTTTTTCACTACTGTAAATTCAACAGTTAAAAATAATAAAAGAACAAATAAGTTCCCAGCAGAGATTTCATATTCATGCCACTTTTAGTATTTGTTCAGCCCAACCTGACAGACGTAGCCAAGTAACCCTACAACTCATAACTTAGAAATTAGGCCAATTAATGCTTAATGCTGCTGGCATAGTTTGATGCTGTTATATTTTTTGGTTTTCATTGATTTCTAGCATGCTGGATTTGATTGGCAGAGGAGATCTTTATTGTTTTTTAACTTAGCTCTTCCCCAGAAAAGTGCCTCACACTTAGATTTGAATCTGGATGACCAAGATTCAAAAGAAAATTTGGGTTTACTCTCTAAAAACTCTGAACTTCAGATCTACAACCTCAACATTTGATATTTATATTTATATTTATGGACTCCTAGCAGATCAAGCTATGGTTTTGGCACATAAAAAGAACAAGTAGTAACAGGTAGTTAACTGGCTATGTTTGGATAACATTAAAGCATAATGAGTGACCAGTAGCATCCAACGAATATCCATCTAGTTGTGATACTGGATCACAGCAGAAACTGGAAACCCACTATGACTAAAACAAAAACGAACATGAACATTTATGTGAACCTTGGAGGGTAATTCCTCACTAATTCCAACCTGAGTACCTTCCGTTTCCTTGTGCTCACAGTTTCTCAGACTGTAGTTATTTCAGTGGTGGTTATGGTACACCACTGTTCTTTATGCTGTGTGATCCTCCCTTCCAAGTAATGCATGAAAAACAGAAGAAAAAGGAAACAGTACTATGCCAATCGAGTATTGGCAGAGGTTTCTTCAAAATAGGGCTTGCAAGTTTCATTCTGTGGTCCAGACATTCCACTATTACTCGGAAATATAAATCTCCTCCCTTTGAGGGGAGAGCGTATTATAAATTAGATATCCTTTAAGAGACAAAAGACGACTTTGGACATTCCTTGCCCCAATTAAGTGAAAATCTTTTACTAGGCAGATTTTTAAAAGCAGACAAACTACTTCTTACTACATAACAAAAAAGCATGTTTTAATTTTCATTTTTGAATAAAAGACACTGAGTTTAACATACATACATACACATAAGATGAACTTACCTCTCCCAACTCCATCTTTATATATTAATTTTCTCTTTCCCCTGGCCTGTTTTCCAACCCCTTGGGATATTTTATGGTATAACAGGTTTGTTAATATATGAATGGCACTAACAGAAGAGCAGAAAAAATGACTTTTTATTATTAATTGAGAAATCAAGAACAAAAACATCCAATTACAGTTCTGATCAGTCATACTGATTTTAGTTGAGTGCAATTCTGTGGATTCCTGTGAATTAACACATGCATTTACCACTATACCTACTGAGGCAAGAAGTTACTTGATATATGTGATGTACTGCTTTTTGTCTGGTTTCCATTGAAAATTTTAAGAAAATTTTGAAAATGTTTTTGGGAGTCACACAGGTTATGTAGACTGATTCAACCTCAGCTTCTCAGCAAGCATCATACAAGTGAGAATTAATTTACTATTTCTTATTTGAGACATGTTTATTATATAAACTTTTAATATAAATTACATATATTTATATAAAACTAACTTATTATATGAACTTTTATATAAACTACATATACAGTTTTCTCCCTGATTTCCCCAGGAAGGTCCAAGATATTCAAATACTGTTGCATAGGCATCTGAATACTATGTGCTTTTTATACGTCTCTTATTTTCTCCATTACTATTTAGAACAAACTGAGAGTACCTAGATAGGACAAAATGTTAGAGATGGGAGCTGCCATTCATCTCATGTATTAGTAAAAAACTGTAGAATGTATTAGTACAAAACTATAGAATTTTGTTGAGAACCTTATCATAGAATCATAGACCCACAGAATGGTTTGGGTTGGAAGTCACCTTAAAGAACATCTAGTTCCACCCTCCCTTCCATGGACAGGGACACCTTCCACTAGATCACATTGCTCAAAGCCCCATCCAGCTTGGCCTTGAACCCTTCCAGGGATGGGGCATCCACAGCTTCTCTGGCAACTTGTTCCAGTGTCCCACCACCCTCACAGTATCACAGAATCACAGAATCACAGAATGGATCTAGTCCAACCCCCCTGCTAGAGCAGGTTCACCTAGAGCATGTTGCACAGGACATCATCCAGGTGGGCTTTGAATATCTCCAGAGGAGGAGACTCCACACCCCCCCTGGGCAGCCTGTTCCAGTGCTCTGTCACCCTCAAAGTAAAAAAGTTCTTCCATATTCAGCTGAAACCTCTTCTGCTTCAGTTTGTGCCCATTTCCCCTTGTCCTCTTGCTGGGCACCACTGAGAAGAGTCTGGCTCCATCCTCATGACATCCACCCTTAAGGTATTTGTATGTGTTGATGAGATCCCCTCTCAGTAAAGAATTTCTTCCTGATATCTAATCTAAATCCACCCTCTTACAGTTTAAAACCATTAACCTCTCATCCTATCACTAACCTTCTTTTGCAACTAATTTTTCCTAAAGAAAGTTTCATTGAACGTACTCTTTTCTACTACCATATGGCTCAACCCTCAATAAATACAAGTAACACAATAAGGATGAATATTAAAATAATGAAAAACATCAGTAGTAAAATATAGTTCAGTTTGCATTTTTCTAAATTGCCTTTCAACTTTTCCTTTTCCACAAAAAAAGATTTGTTAATGTGGACATAAAGGTTTCTGAAATGAATTTCCTTATAGGAATGGAAAGCAGGAAAAGCCACAGGGAAAGTATAAAATAAGAGCAGCTACACACTTAACCCAGAGCTGAGCATGTCATCATGACACCTGTGCTTTAGGACACCAACTTAACATATCACTCTTTATCCATTGCGTATAGTTCTGTATGATACCATCTCTCTCTAAACAAGAACTGCCATAATGACAGCCACTGTTATAGAGCAGGCAGCTTAGCTCAGACTTGCATGATATGTCTGCAATACAGTGCAGTTGCAAGGCCAGTCCAGCTTGGCCCTTTCTCTCCTTCCTCCACCAGCTGCCAAATTTATCCTCATCCACCACTGACTAAGGTGCAGACCCATCTCTCCTCCCCTTGAGCCACAGCTTCTGGCTCTCTTCTCTCCATCCCAGCACAGAGCAATAGGTTCTGGGTAGTGGGCTGAGAGCAGAGGTGGTCAGCAGCTGGGGCAGCGTTTGCTCCTCAAACCATCATTACCTTCCAAGGAAAACCTGGCTGGCTCGATATGTGATAGCGTAGTGGTCATACTCTGTTACCAGAGCATTAACAGTGCAGGCAAATGGAAATTTCCCAACATCTGTTTCTGTGGATGCTAAAGAAGCTGAAAATGAGTTGCACAGGAAAAGGTGGAAAACAAGAGTAACTTCATTGAGGAAAAAGAAATCTGTGTGTTTCAACCCCTAAAGAAAAGATTACTAAATCTTGCATACAGTTTCACAAAACCAAGAGTTGCACCTGCAAGAGAGGCAAGTAGGACATGCACAGAGCCATATATGTTCACTGAATATAGGTCTCATCATTCACTGTAAAAGTAAAACCTGGGTACCTTTAACTAAGGGTCTTGGATTTTATATAAACATTCTTTAAACTGTGCAACCCGCTCAAGATTTGTATCATGATCTTAGCAGAAACTCTCAATGGGACTATACTCTCTGAAGTCAGAATTGCCCATGTTCTATTTTGATACACATCTTATATAAAATATATAAACTGTTATTTTATTGATTTTAAAAACTTTTATGACTCTCAGCTCCAGAGGTGCAATATAGTACAAGAGAAGCAGAATGAGTGATCGAGGCTCATTGTAGAAATGTGCCCTGTACAACATTCCTGAACAGAAGAGCTTTCTCTTGCCTGATCTTCCAACCAAAATTACAGCAAACATGCCAACTCATATTGCATTAGTATCCCATTGCAGATCTCTGAAGACTATAATCACAGAAGTGGGTGATTGTAGAGTCATTTCAGTTCACGATAGCTATTTACAACTGCAGTGCTGGTGAGTTATGAGAAAGAGGTGTGAGAGCGAGCTTGAATCACATTCCAAGGCATGGTACATGTTCCTGCCTATTTTATTATTTAATAGGGAAAGTATATTACAAGCCATAGAAGAATGTAAAATTTATTAGATCATCTTCATTGCCCACACTGCTTCCCAAGAATAAAACAGTAACACAAACTGAATTTTACTTGTTTCTGTTCTAGTACAATAAAATATTATTTACAAGATTTTTCAGGATTTTTAAGTATGCCATTTATTTCTTAAAAGACATATTAGGACACTAAGAAATTCTTTAAAAATTGATTTATTAATATCCTTCTATACTAATGAATATCAGAAAATATTTTAGATAGCTAAGAAAATATACACTACAACCAAATAATTTATTTTTGTTTAATCTTATCCTTACCTCATCACATCTTCCCTTGGCATAGCAGTGTAACTCCAGTTAGCTGCACAGTGTTTTCAAATGTGTTTCAGAGAAAAAAAGGGAAAGCCTATCAAAATACAGTTCTTTCTATCATATTTTCAAGTACTTGTTTGGCCTTGGAAAAGTTAGGAACATGATGACACTTTACTCTTCTGCTAGAGGATGGGACACAATAGTATCCTGCTCTTTCTTAGTCACTGACCTCGCAAATTTCCGAGGACTGGGTGACTTCTCTGGGAACTGTTACGGGAACAAAGACGAGCACTTGCAAACACCAAGAGCTGATGAGGGGCTTTGCAAGAGTAACCTTGTGTCTGGGTACTGTAAGAACGACAAACGCCAAGCATAAACAGGCAAACAGCAGCTTCTCCTACACAGATGACAGTCCAGATGTGTTCAAGAAACTGTTGCAGAAAGTGAAGGTAGTCAGGCAGCGCACAGACTCACGCCCATTTGGTGCCCGGGGCAGACTCTGGCAGTCAAATCCTACACTGTATACCATGATTTCCACAAAATCCCAGAAAGAAGTCTGCCCCATGCGATGTGACACATCTTCCCTTTACAAACAATGAAAAAAATCAGCTCTAAATTGGCTGGAATTGTAAATTCTGTAATTACAGGGTAGCTTTGGTCAAGTCCAGGCAGCTGACCCACCCAGAGCTGCGAACAGATGGCTAATAACAGCCTAGAACAGCCGACCAGTTCTGACAATTTGTCATTTTTCCAAGCTGTGGTGACAAGTGGCCCCCTGACACCTGCTGCAGCTCCAACTTCAAATCTCGAATGTTACTGACAATCACAACTAAGGTAATTTTATTTCCCATGGGGTTATAGTAAAGGGCTTTTCAGGTGGCTATTTAAAGCAATTTTTTTTGTCTAAATGAAGTGGATGTATGTGTGTACTGGATGAGGAAGGGGAAAAAACCCACTGTAAATTATGAAGTTACATAACAATTTGGAAAATACTTTGTATCCCAGACACTTTACAATGGGTTCCAAGAGAGACGTGTTGAAGTTACAAATTAAAATGCTTTGGCATTTTTCCAGGCAATAATTTATCTTCCCTGGGTGAATCATTATATTTACTTGGCTTAGATTACAGTGTAGGGTCATTAAAAAACATGCTGGTTCCTCCACCAGATTGCAATAGTTTGCATTTATCACAGCTGGAACCACACACCACATTTTAAAAAATCAGGTCAATATTGGCTAAAAATTGATGATGAAGGAAATTTTTATGATCGGTTCTTTGCGACTGTATTAGAAAAAAAGAAGTGTAGGCAACTTTTATGTTTGTTCAAACCTTATTAAAACAAGCTTTATCTTCCCAAACCATAAGTGAAGCGTTTGCAGCGTCGGGGCTGACCCTGGTCTTCTGTATATTCTCTGCTTAAAGGACATGAGCAGGAAATGGTCAGCTTAAGGACACAATGAAAGGAAACACAGCAGCAAAGGTTTCACTGATAACATGTGATTTGAAGTCAGTGAGCAGATTCAGTCAGTCATCCAGCTGTTCGGGCCAAAGTCTATACAGCACTCTGCTGACTCCTACAAGACTGTGTCACGAAAACATGTGGAAGACTGACGCTTGACATGGGCAAGGCAGGGAAACCAGAGTGCTTTCACACCATCAGATGCTGTGGCTCGGTTATTTCATGCCAGAATCAAGGAAAATTATGCTGGTTTAGGAATATTTATTTTTCTAAGAGTTAACTGGGCCAAATAGAAATAGGATGCTGATGTGAGGGCGTATTCATATGTCAGTGTTCGAGTATCACTAGGTGTAATGGAGTTCAGGTCAGAGCCAGAACTGCAAAGTAATCCACACCCATAATTAAGGACCAATATTTATTTTTGTTTAGGAGACGATTTTTCAGAAGACATTGGCATTTTATATGCTGAATGCTTACAGTGTGTTTAAAAGGCTTTATAAACTATAAAGCCTAATGCAGTTTATAATTTCTAAGTAGTTCTTTCCTCACACTCTCAGCAATAAACATATACCAGTCAACTATCAGAAAGAAATCTTTCTTGAATGTAGCAAGGAAGGGATAGACATTATAAGTCTTGGATGGTTTATTTTCAAACTGACTTTATAAGCATAGTTTAATCAATTTCTGGTCTTGGATCATGGTCATTACAAGCGTTGTGCTTGGACAAGAACTATGTCCTCTATATTTTTCAAGGCTTGTTAAACTAGAAGGAAAACAGACTGACTTTGTTTGAAAATCCTTAAAAACCTAACTTTTTTTTAAATCTAGCTTAACTATGATTTCAGAAGACAAGCACTGCCAGGCTGATCAAGAGCTTTAAAAAATCTGTAGGTATTGACAAATTATCAAATCAACACGCAGGTTTCAGTGTTGGCACTATTGGCTAGATATTTTCAGTCCAGAATGGACTACTTTCTGGTCAAAATCAGAGAACCTTATCCAAAATTGTTAAATAGCCTGACTGCTTGAAGGGGTTGTGGGTGACTCAGGCTTCAGACTACATCTACTGCCTAGCTCGATTTTTTCTGTTCTGTAAGAGCTGTACCATTTTGTCCATTTTATAGGTATATTAAAACCCCACCAATATTAAGAAAGATATAAAAGAAAAAAATTATATACTAGAAGAAAGAGACTTTGAGTATGGAATCCCCCATAGTCCAAGAAAAGTAATTAGTTATGCCAGAATGAATCAATACTTATAAGAAATTCTAAAAGGACATGTGAGTGTTCCATTGCAAAATTGTTGTATATTTTAAACCTCAAATAGTTTTGCAAATAAAATTCTTGTTTTCTGGCCAACCCTCCTCTCAGAACAAGCAGACCTGTAAAAAGAATTGAAAGCACATAAAGTTTTACTTTCTGCTAGTCATTTAAAGGTTCTGTCATGTGCGTTCAGAGTTGCAATAGCCTTTTCTGACCCTGAGGGTCTTCATGAAAAATTATACTAATGCTATATGTGTTATGTGGGGTTCTCCAAGTACCAAAGATGATAAATAAATGTGCTGTTTACTCACACAAATTTGCTACCTACCTATCCAGGCAAGAAGCTTTAATATGCTGGCCAAATGGAGATCACCACCTGTGATAAACAACTTTTTTATTTTTGTACCCTCAGTATATCTAGACTCTGCATGTGCATGGTCAAGAGAGAGGAGACTGGGCACCAATAAGCTAGATGCATAAAATTAAAAGCCATATTAATAATATATGCTATGTCATGACTGAATTAGATAAACCCAAATGCAGTCAAGAGCCTTTTTTCTTTTCTATTTAATTTTTTAAAAAAGAAAGGGATAAGTTTTCAAAGCCTAGGGAGAGCCACTTGCTGTAGGCAACTGTATTTGCATTTGACATCATCCTCTCTCCATTTTGAGCCAAGCACTGACCAAGAGTTTACACAGAATCCAGACTAGTATTTACTAACAAGAACAAGAAAACCCATGGTTTCTCTTGTATGGCTTAAGGCAGTCCTTTATCTCTGATTAATAACCTGTTAGATATCAGAATAATCAGAAACGTGTTATTGCAAATGGTCTGTCTTGACAAGAGTGGGAATATCCAGAACTACCAGCGCATAAGATAGTTGGACCAATATTGTGAAGAGTATCCTCAGTTTCATGAAAACCCTGACTTTGAATTACACCCCTCTAATCACTCTATCAAAAAAATTAGGTATTTTATGTGGCCCAACTGTAGTCCTGTTAGTGATTTATCCAAAGTTCAGTTTTAGCTGGTATTTGTATTGTAGAAGATCTTGAAGCAATTAGGAAGAACAGAATATACATTATCAATGGTTTTCTTTTTTTTTTTAATTACAATGTAAGAACACTAAGGGATACTGGTGAACCTAACCTGTGTGTAGCTTCCCCAGTGAAGATGAAGTTGACGAATGGACAGCTTCCCCCCAGAGGAGGACCACAGGAAGGCTGAGGGAGACTGACTTATGATATTTAGAAAGAGAAATACTGGACAGATTCCATATTATGAGTGTTGTTCAACACATGCAAGACAAGGAGAACAAGTTTGGCACTATTCATTAAAGATCTTTTGCTCCTGGAGGTGGAAGATTAGGTGGATAACATGACACAGCTGCATCCTTTACAGACTTTCACAATTCATTTAGGCTTTGCCTCAAGTGCCAAATTCTCAGCTCCGCTCTTGAATCCATCTGTCATCATTCCTCCTTTCACTTTGTATCAACTGCCAGTATGCATTGTCATTTCTCCTAGTACAGCTTTTGCAGTGCACCAAGCTCCCTACTATCAGGACACTTACAGCTGAATGCTTCTACAAAACAGGGACATTCAGATGGAGCAAAGACTGGCATTCTCAACTTCTGTTTTTTGTTTGTCCTTTTAGATTGCAAATGCTTGAAGGATCTTATTGTTTGCTAGACACAACTTTCCAGAAAACAGAGCTTTGAAAGCCATGTTGTGATTACCACCCAACATGAGTAAGGGTCTTTACTTCATGAGCAGCATTATTGTGGAGGTTTTGATTATTGCCTTTGTGGCTGAAAACATAAGATGTTCATGCATAGATCTAGGCAGGTAACTTTGACAAGTGGTTTGTTTACCAAAAATACGTAGTTTTGTTCATCCCAGACTAATCAGTTTGGATCTAATATATTGAAAATTATCAGCTAGAAAAGCTTTAGGTTTATAGAAACTAGATTTCTGGAAGAGAAAAGGAGAGAGGCTAACCGTCCAGCTATTGGGTAAGAGGAGCTAAAGTAAATGCTCTGAATGTGGGCGAAGATCAGGATTCAGTGTTCACCTCTGGGCTGGGGGGTATCTTGCTTCGACCTGTGCTAGTGACTGCAGTGGCTACAGGTGTTCTCCCTCTCTACAGAAAACAGCACTCTTGTTTGTCCCAGTAACTAGCCATCTAGTGAAGCGCTTTAACAGGTGCCCTACCCCACATGGACATGTGTATATGCAAGGATTTATAGCTTTAAAGTAGATTTAAAGAGCTCATGCAGGAGGGCCTGAGAAAAGCTCACACCAGAGTGCCTGGCAACATGGTAGGTAGCTGAAAGCCATGATATGAACTGTTACCCTGAATTCGGCATAAAGCGATGACGGCACTGAGCTGTCAGGGGTGGGTTTCTGTTATCTTAATGAACATTTATTCACTGGTGTAAATGGCACTGTGGAGGAGAAAGAACAGCACTTCTGGCTCACAGTCAGTGCCATCAGCTTCCTCATCTTACATTTCATGCTATAAATGTAGTATTCTTATATAAAGGATACAGTTCTGTGAACACAGAAAATTACAACTGTTCCTTGACTTTTTTAACTAGCAACCCATCTCTAGCTCAGCATGTTATTCTATTGGATTTCTCTTAGGGCTGGGACACTGAAAACAACTATGCCCCCTAAATGCTGAAACAGCAGAAGCAGATACTTTGGGTAGGATATGCCTTTCTAGCAGGAGTCCTTTTCCCCACAGGACAGTTTGCCTATGGATCAGGGCTACAAACCTAGCCCTGTTGCTTCTGGGTCCATCCAAGAGAATGCGAGCACATTTTTGAGACACCAAAGAAAAAATATAGCCCCACTTGTAATGCATAGGAACTTGGTAAAGTACTTTATAGAAAAGCAAAATAATTGTCTCACTGTTCCAAAGTTTCAGTCTTCAGCTCCCATCCACTCCAGCTATGCTCTGGCTTCTAACAAGGAGTTCGAGCCCCCCAAGCTAAGTCTTCATGGTAGATTTTAAAAGGACCACAGTTCAAATTTGGCATAAGCAATGGTTTTCTTCACAGGCAAGGCCCCAGCTGCAACAGACTATCCCAACACTTGTATACAAAGTCCCAGACCTATTGGTTCAGGCAAGCAGCAGTTTGAGACAAGCTTCTTGTTTCCTAAAGCTGTCCAGTGCCTCTCACTTTAAGCCTCCTTCCTGAACCCACCTGCCAGCACAAGCATAATAGGGTAAGGTTAATTTTGCTATATTCGACATCCTTCCTGGCTGCAACCTAATTAGCTCTCATTTCTCAAACTCTTTAATAAAAGAATTGTTTCTCATCTACTCTGGATACCTATTCCAAATAGCACGCTCGGGTTACTCTCTTGAGCAAGTATATTAAAGCACTTTTTTTTTTTCATAGTTTACCACTGAACCCCTTTAGGTAGCTGCAGAATCCATGTCTTTTGCCAGCTTTAACAATACAACTTGCTTTTTTAATTTTTCTTATAAGTGTGCCCTGGATTTGTTGTTATTTATAGAGCAGCTCAAACCCTCTCCAAAATAGTCCTTCTTTATACCACTTTACTTAGTTCTCCCTGTGTCTGAGAAACTTGTTTCCCAGTGCCTTGATTTTTTTCCTGGGAAAGTGTCCTGGTTTTGGCTGGGATAGAGTTAATTTTCTTCATAGAAGCTAGCACAGTGCTGTGTTTTGGATTTAGTACTACAAGAATGTTGATAACACACTGATGCTTTTAGTTGTTGCCAAGTAGTGCTCAGACTACTCAAGGACTTTTTGAGCTTCTCCTGCTCAGCCAGGTGCATAACAAGCTGGGAGGGAGCACAGCCAGGACAGCTATACCAAACTGACCAAAGAGCTCACGTCATGCTTGGGGGGGTTAGTCGGTCGGTCAGTCGCGGGGAGAATGATCGCTGCTCGGGGACTGATCGTGGCTTGGGACGGGCTGGGCATCAGTCGGCGGGTGGTGAGCAATTGCATTGTGCATCATTCATTCTGTATATTCTGTATATTCTGTTACCATTCTCATTATTACTATTATTATTATTATTATTTTCTCTTACTAAACTGTCTTTATCTCAGCCTACGGCTCTAAACTTTTTTGTTCCTTCCCAATTCTCTCCCCCATCCCACTGAGGGAGGGGGGAGCAAGCGAGAGGCTGCATGGTGCTTAGTTGCTAGTTGGGTTAAACCACGACAGAAAGCCTTTGAAACACCTTGTTGCTCAAGGGACAGGGTGAGAAAATAAGTTATCTAAGAAGGGATGCATGCACAAGCATGGATCCCATTTTTTCAAGCAATACCCACCAGAACTCTGATGATTACCACAAAAACGTGGCATTTGCCTTATCCTCAGTTCCCTTCCTTCTCTCATACATACATGATTATTTTCTTCACAAAAGTGTTTCTTTTTTTATTAATGTTTTTATAATTAATTTTTTCCCCAGTAACAAAATGTATGGGGAGCTTAAACTCTTCTGTTCTGTTCTTGATTTCTACTCTTCCCAAGAAGACACTATCAAAAGCTTTTCACTCACTGCATTTGTCTGCCACTCTAACAAAAACACCTGTTCTGTGAGATCAAAGGCTTTATGGACTTCTAACCCAACCCTTGCTGCTCTTAACTTTAGCACTTCTATATGTGTCTTCTGAGCTAATGCCTAGTCCTAAGTGGTTCACATACTCTTCTAGTGGGAGTTTTCCTCCTTGTCTCCTGAATTTTAATTTATCTGTGTCTTTTTAAAATTTTTTCCAGCATTTTTCTGTCACGTTAAATGCTCTGTTTTAAAAGAAAGGCTATCCTACATGCTTTTGGTTGGTAGTCAGCTCATCTTTCACTGAAACTTCATCCACTTGCATCTACGAAGTATTCATCTGAGGTAGCAGTACTATTGTCCTTTTTGTTCATGATTAATATTACCCAGTTTAAAAAATGCATCCAATGCATTTCTTTTTCCACATGTGTGACTTGCATAACTTGTGTTGGTTGCCATGCTGAATGCAGTCTGGTCGCATATTATTGGAGTAACCTTAGTTCAGCTTTATGTACTGAATCCCTCTGCTAGCTGTACCTCTCTTCACATTCCACCTTGCTTCCTTACCCAGAGTATTGTATCTTCACAGCTCATTTTGTCTGCCTGAGTTAAAAGTATTAAGTAGACTGAAACTGTGCAAAATAACATTACCTTAAATATTTTCCTTCTGCCTAACATTCATTGCCTGAGCATATGGAGTCAAGCATTCTTTGAACTTGCCTCACTTGTCTTATACTTTGCCAAAGAGTTTCAGCTACAGTGGGGCTTTTAATTCCTCCATTCTCCCACATGAGATATTTTCTTAATTTCTATGCCATGGCAACATCTGGCTTTCTGTGACTACCTCCTCAGAGCTTAAGGTGTTTGTAAGAGAAATTTTCCCATACCTTACAACTTGACCAGAATTGTGATGTTTTGTTGAAGTCCATGCAATAAGATTCAAGAGATTATACAAATACTTTCTACTTCATTGAAGAAACCTACCAACCCCAAAGTTATTTTGTTTTTGAAGAAATACTTAAAAAGATGAACCTTCCTCACACAAGACATGAGGACAAATTCAGATAACTGAAACCATAGTTCTCATTATTTTTAAACCAGTGTCTTGGTTTCTCAATGCTTAGAATAAACATACTGCATCTTGCTGTCTCTCCAGCTAGGCAGAGCTACATGGAAAACTGAGATGCCCATGACTTCTTCATCTCTGCTGTGAAAGAGTGAGAATGACACGACTCTCAGTGCAATTGTCACAGTCAGGTTTGGGCTTTGCAAAAGCGCTGCATGTAGAGATGATACAGAAGCTTAAGCTCCAGCAGCTGCATTCTACCTTCTAATTAAGTAGCATATCACACAGAGAGATTATTAAACTGATGCTGCAGAAACCTGTAGCAACTGCTGGCAAGTTTATAGGCAGGATTTAAACTGTTGTTTTTAATATAGAGTGAGCCTCAAAGATTTCAGATGTGTTTACTTGAGAGACCACCTATCTTGACAGTTGATTTTGTTGTATTAGTGGTCAGCAGAGGAATTCAAGCTAGTAGTCTAGTCATATAGGCAGGACAGACTTGGCAGAAGGAGATCTGGTGGACAGCCTTGAAGTCTGGAACTTATTCTTCAACTGTAAAATAGGGGATAATAATGCTCCTCTACCTCCCAGTAGGGTGCTTATGCTAAATTCATTATTAGACATTTTCAGTAATGCTTCTGCTTGTGTTTCCAAGGTAATGAATAGCGATGGGCTGGAAATCCCTTAACAATAAAACTTATAGAGCTTGAAGGGCAATGGGAGTTAAGGGGTCACAGCACTTGCAGCAGGAACTATAGTTATTGCAAAATCTGGTAGATAACTGGTAGATGCCCAATCAACTCTCATCAAGACAGTAACAATGTTTCTCTGGTGCAGGCTCAGACACCTATGAAGACCGCCCAGAGATATGTCATCTTGGCTTGTAGAGAACTGATCGTAATACTGAGACTGAGGGAAAAAACACACTCTCTAAGATGTGTGGTACACTGCAAAAGCAGGAGATTATCATCAACTCCATCCTTGCAGCCAAGAGTACTTTAGCAGGCCAGGACTGCATACATGTCCAGGGTGGTAGCAGTGGGATTATTTGCAAATCCCATCAGTCATTAGAAGACAGCTTTCATACATGGATTTCAAAGTTACATTTAGAGCTCAACAAAGACCCCTCCTCTGACAGTACTTTGCATGGGAGCCCCAAGCTTCACCTTGCAGAGAGTTTCTTTTGCTGCCTAACAAGCTAACCAGAAACCTCTACTGTATCTGCGCAGGGTCAGCTCTAGGTCAGGCTGCACATGAGGCTTCACGCAGCTTGGAAGGCACTAGTAAAGAATTTTCATCTTTTCATGCTACCAATAAACATAGCATCCAAATATTGGGTTTATGTTTCACCACATTAAAGTGGCAATCAAGGTCTCTTCTGCAAATGTATAGGCAAGTGTCCATGGAAATATGGCCAGCTTGTGGAATCAGCCTCAGCAAAGGGCTGAATCCTTCTTGGCTATTTGCCTTGAAGTCCTGCTGTTTGAACGAGAGGAGAAAGCAGGAGGAGTAAACACTGTACAAAGTGTACTCAGCCTCCCTCTAGGACAAAACTTTTTGGTCCATATTGCTGCATTTGTCTAATATATAGTTCATTCTCTCAGTTTCAGCAGCTGCTCAGAAACCTGGTAAGAATAGCAGCTACAGTATGCTAGATTCTGATGTATGCACATCTGAGATTTAGGTGGCATTTCTTCCTGGTAATATTCAAGGTTAGCTGGATAGCTTAAAGACTGAAGACAAAATAAAAAACCTTTCACATTTGAATGTCAGCAGAAAGCTATAGTAAGCAATGGTTGTTACATCTTCTATTTTTTGCTTGACTCTCACTGAATAAAGAAAAAGCTATCGGTCTTAATCATACCTGGTATACATACCAGTGCCTGCAGCATATTTTTCCCTCATATCCAGTATATTCAGAACACAGAAGAGGTTAACGAGCTAGGTAAGCTGTGCATCTTGCACTGAAAACCATGTTAGCAAAGCTCTTAAATGAGCCTCCTGGCACCGGGTGGGCCAGGGGCTCCCTTAGTAGCACTAAATGCATTTTGCTTTGGCACACCACATCAGGAAATCCCATTTCCTCACTTCAGAGGACTGAAGCATGGATTGCCAGCATACTTGATTAAATGGTTTCTACTAACGTCCCTGATTTTTTTTTTTTTTTTAAAGGAATTGTTATCTAAGGTGCTACCTGGAAAGGTCTTAAACTAGGACTGACATCACCACTTACCCCCACAGTTTTTTTTACAATAAACCCCATCACTGTTGGGTTTAAACAGCAGCAGTTCAATTCAGTTATTAGAGGTGTTATGAGTAGAAATAAATAGTGATTTTGTTCATGTTTTTATGTAGACTAAGTGTGGTCCCTAGGTTTCTGGCAAGCTCTCAATGTAGCCATCTGTTTTACAAAGTTTATGGTTCTCTTTGGAAATCGACAGCCCAAAGCTAAAATGTACTAGAGGAGCATTTTTCTTTGAACCACCTGCTGTAGATGAAGAACAGTCAGATTTCAGTAGGACACGGGCTTTAAGTTCCCTGTAGCCCCAAGGTCAGCCCATTCAAGTGTGCAAAATGAACTTAATTTCACCTATGTTTTCTTACAACACAGCTTCTGCGATTTGCTTATAAACTTACATATATATATACACACACACACAAACACATACAGATATAGATATAACTATAGAGAGAGACTGTAGGAGAGCTTGAAGTCCAGATCCAGGTCACACCAAGATTGTGTGATCTTAAACAAACTTCTGCTTCAAAGAGCTTATATATTCAAACCCAAATATCACACCTAAGTATATAAACAAGCAAGCCAGGATAAAGACAGAAGGTATGCGATATGAAATTCTGATAGCAGATGTGCAGTTTGCAGGCTACCAGTAAGAACAGATGTCATTGTTATGAGGCATGGAGGGAGATAAAGCAAATCAAACCACTATCAAGAATTTGAAGATAAATGAAAGAAAACTGTTTGGGCTTTTTCTGCTACCCTATCTTAATAGCATGTTCCGTCTCAAAAGTCTCCCTGATTTCAATATAGTTTACTCTATTTTAAAGTGACTGTATGTGACATCAGTTGGAATTTTATTACATGTTTCCACCCTAAATACACTAGCATGTGAATTGACCCATGTACTACCATAGAAATATAAAGTACCCAGTACTGATGTGTCATGGCATCTTGAAACAAGAGGCCAGGGAATGGCTAGACTGACATTTTGTAGATTTGGGGGATTCTTTTGACCAACACAGCTGAAGCAGTTAGGGCCTATCCATTGCTTTTCCAAAATGTTTTTGGGTGGATTTGCCATTGTTCTTATGACATTAGTGCCCCTAATGTGGTTTGAATGTCAAGTAGCTGCTGTCAGGATGGAAGTAGGTGTGCTCAACATCTCAAAAGCCAAAGGGAAACCCCACCTAATTTGTAATTGTTTTATTGTATTTCCAAAGTCTAAAAGATCAGCAGTGCAGTGCTGATGTTTCTAAACCTGTAGACATAGAAGTAATTTCATGGAGGTTCATTTTAAAGGAAAGTATTTCTGACAGTACCTGAGGACTGGAGATGGCCTTTGCACAAACCAAACTGATGCTAGCCAAAATGACAGGTTCATTGGCTAAGGTGCTAAAATTGAGAACTACAAGGAATATAACTGGTTGTACAAATCCGCCTCATTTTGATAAGAAGTTTGTCTCAATGCAATCAGCCTATAGGCACATACTATCATATTGTTACCTTATTCTCTGCAATGCTTTTTATGACAATGCCTTTTTTCTCCCAGTGTCTCTCGGACTGCACTTTGCACTCAGAAGTCCCATTCAGAAAGCATCAGTACACTTTCTAATTGACATTTTTCCACTTCTGCACAACGTAGAGAGGAAAAATAGCCCTCCAGTAGATTTTGGTGGCCTGAGTATGAGTCTGCTGCGAAATACTGAGCAGTAGAATGGAATAAAGGAAGCAGCATCTCATCCTTACTCGTGAAGTGCTGTTAAACGAAGGATTGCAGTTTGGGGTCCTCCACCGGACCCGTAAGTGTTATACCCTTCAGTACCTTCAGAATAGAAAAATTGAAACACCACAAAGGATGTAAAACATTAAAAGTGCGATAGACATATCAGAGCAACACCGTGATGGGAGGCTGCACACACAGGCTAGCACGGCTCGCACAGACTGACAGCAGTTCTCCATAACAAGCCATTTCAAAAGCAACGGAGGAAAGTTGCAGAGGGGCTGCTCTTGCAGCTAAGCAATATCCCATCACAAAGACAAGAACCTACACTCTATAACTCATGGCGCTCATATCTGTGGCAGGTGCTTCTCTCCAGCAGCATCCTCACAGTGTCCATTTTAATTAAAATGTCATGTATATAAGGACTTCTTTTTTACAACATAAAATCAGCTCATATTTCTTACTACATTAAAACAGTTTGTAATGTCTCAAGGGAGAAAATAATACGGAGGATTACTCCTTTGTTTTAAGTTACGCCTATCTGAAGCAGTTACTGTTGCACTGTTTTGCTCTGGCCATTAGCTAGAGGATGTAGGAAGGGCTCTGTTATGCCTCTCTGTCTCAGAGATCTGCAGCTGACTTGTAGGTCTGTTTCAAATCCAGTTGGAATCAGCGGAAGACTTTCCAGTGGTTTTGTTTTGTTTCTTTCTAGATCAAGTCCTGTGTGGTCTTGGGCTTCTGCCACAGTAGGGAATTGGGATTCAAACTCCTTTTTCATGCCCTTTTGCAAAATCTCTCCTTAAATGCTATACATGTTGGTTTTCTAAACCTATAAGGTAGAGGAAAAATTCTCAGTTTCATTGTACAGATTTACGGACGGAAATTGCTAAGTATTAATAGCACCATATAATTCTTTTCTCATGGAATTCATACTCTGCAACCTCCAGCCTCCAGCTGCCCATCTGAAGACGTGGTAAACAAGCCTCTGCCTCAGAAATTTTCATTTGATTGTTTATTTTCAGATATGATCTACTCTCCTTCCCAGTTTGAATTTCAGAAGTATCAAATCTCTGGCACAATGACAGCAATCAGTCATGCTGGTGCAATAAAGTTACAATCTGTCAACAGTAATTCAGACTGGGTGGTAATATCAGACTGTAGAAAGCCAGATCTGTTATTGTTTTATTTTTAAAGTTGGGTTTCAAATCATCATGTCAGCATTAATTCAGTCTTGATTAGAGT
>NW_009259311.1:245651-252280 GCF_000687185.1 Egretta garzetta | reverse complement strand
CAATCCTGGAATTTGGGTCCCCTTTGCAATTGTAGACTTTGCAGGTCCTCACTGCAGCCCTGTGTAGGGGGTGTAGTAAAACAGTGGGCAGCAGCTATTCATAACTTACTGAATCAAGCTCCTGCCAAATACCACTTCTGAATATATGGTCAGCTTGGTAGTGGGTGGAAAATTACATTTCCCCCTGCTCTTGTTTGAAATATGCGTTTATTTGACATTACTCCACAGGCTACTATTCACTCAAATATATTAGAACTGAAGAATTATGCAAAAGCTTTGGCAAGCGTTGTAAGTTAATCAGAAAATCAGCCGTTAAAATTGTTTTGCTAAAAAGGCAAAGCATTTCAAATCTTTTGTACAGATGCCATCTTGAAACTCACATCTGGAAAAGAAAGCTTTTTTGCAAACAACTATTTTCTGCTGAGTAACAATCTCTGAAATGGTAAGACCAAGAAATTCAAACTCTATTTCCTGCATCATTGAAAATCTCCATATTTCTTCTGTGCTACTAACCCCTAACAGTTTACTAGATGTGCTTTTAAATGATGCGTCTAAAGGAGACTGAGAAATGGTTCAGGATCTCAGATTTCTTAACCTAAGTGTACAAAACAAGGCTTTTTCCAATCCTTTTATAAAAGGTTACAAAAGCAGATGGGCAAATGAGGAAATGGCCAGACACCACTTGAAAGATAATGTGTTGTTTACTAACAGATGGACAATAGGCCAAGCACCCCTATATAAATTTTGGTTCCTGTGCTTATAGAAATATCTTAAAATTAAAATTAGTTGCTTGCTACTATCCTGGAAGCTAGAGACCCTAAGCTTGAACAAACTTAGGTCATCTCACCTAGGCAAATGGTAGTAAATCCGATGGGTTTATTTCCTTCAATTATTATTAAAGGATTTTTTACAAATTAAATTATGCATGCACTTACTTATTTCATAATAATGAAATCTCTTCATATCACCTTTTCTGTATCCTTTGCAGCAACTACACACTAGCTGTCTGGATGAGAGCCTAGACCTTTAGGATGCTTTCCCTATAGGAAGCTGATTGTCATATAGTGAAGTTGTTTGTTGTACACAAGGATGAGGAGTTAGAAATCAGGTACTAAATGCAACAGACTCCTTTAGTTGTCCAGGTGATACCTGAACAGTCTAAAAGGACATGTTTCGTGCACTGGGAATATTCATCTGCTTTTATACTTTTACCATCACAGAGCAGTCATACCTTATTTCAGTATTAATATTATTTTCAATGCTATACATGCCGTTCAGACTATCAAGATAATAGTGGAATCTACACTTTTTCTAATGAAAATAAGCAAGCAAATAGGAGACAAAGGGTAAATACTCCAGTATGAAGAGTTTGACTGAAATGTAGCTGTTACATTACAAGTAATGGCCATGGCACAGATCACAGCATATTTTCTACTGTAGTTCAACAGAAATTTTTGTAGGCTAAAAAATTGGGATTCAAGTGATGAGTATTGAGTTACTCAAACACAGTGAGCTAAATTATACATGAGACAAAAGTTATCCTTGAGATTCAACTAGAAACAAAAAATATTGTGATTTATTCCATCAAGCATAATCTCAAGAGGAAGTGTCTTGTCTACTAAGCTACTTAGACAAATTTATAATTCCATTTCCTGTAATAAATCACCTTTGCTTCAAACAGGAAGGAAGGTGAGACTGGCAGAAACAACAATGGGGGGTCTTGCAGTCGTACCATCTTTTCTTGTAGATGACGTAAGTTTATAAACCAAAACAAAGGTCAAAATAACTGAGTTATTACTTGTCATTAAGCCTACCCTAATTTATATGCCAACATAAATTTTCTGCAAGTTTTACAGAAACACAGATGGCACAAACCCTAGTTTTTATGGTTCTTCTTTCAAGCAGTGTTCTATGGTAGCCTTTAAGCAGTGTCAGCTGCTAATTCTACATGTATAATGCTTACCAAACTGTGTTGCAAGGGCAGTTCACTTTTGGCAGGCTTGCCGAAAGCATATTAACTAAGCACATTTGGCATGGGTGTTTCTGTTTGCCTCATTACTCAGAGTAAACAAGGGAGATCTGAAATGCAAGTTTGGGGTGATATCTTAGATTCAGTGAATTCAATGGTAAAATTCACATGACCTATAGTGGTGCTAGGATTTCTCTCTCCTAACATCTTTCTCTACCTCAATAACAACAATGCCTCCTTTTTGTGGACAGATCTGGCACAGATCCTTTTGGGAATTATTAATTAGAGGTATCAAGGGAAGTGTTGGATTCATATCACTGAAGACATGACCACACAAGTTACCAAGCAAAAAGTTGGGATGCAAACTCAGAGAGCATCCGCTACATGATGCTATGATCCCATATGAACATGTTTCACCATTAGTAACTTAAATAAAATAATTTATTCCTTGCTGAAAGACTATTTTATTATTGGCTAAGAAAGTAAAGACGGGCTGTTACCATGGGCTGGCTGATTTTCTTTATACATCATGGTAGTTAGAGAAAGCAGATAGGTAATTACTAAAATGTATTTGATGTGTTGTAAATTTATATTCTTACTAAATTCTTACTTTTTCATTTGCTCAAAACTCCAGAATTCGTACTGCAATTTTAAGAATCTCCTTCTAGTCCTGTTTTTGAATATATCCGTATACACATGTATATCCACATACACATGTATTTATAAACCTTTATTTAAAAAAAAATTATTTAACTTTGACTTGGAAATCCTATACCAACTGTATTCAACCATATTCAAGTGGAGTTCTTGTTCACAAAAATAATTTCAATAATATGTTCAGTGGGACTTTTCTGGTGCAAATGGAATACATGTACCAGACAAAGAAAACCCATTCCTACCAGATAGCTAGTGGGATATGTCAAAAGGAATAACCTTAAAGATGACGGAAACTGAGAAACAAGACAAAGGAAACAGGTACTAGAAGATTTCATTTAGTGACTATATGACAAGTCCATCACAGATCATTATTTATAGGTCACTTTCCTGTCAGTTGTAGGATTTCTGGCCCTAATCATGAGAGTCAACACAGACTTCCGAATAAAAACTTCCAACATCATAGAGATAATTCCAAGCCCAACAAAAGGTACATATGACCATGATTTGCTTCCTTTCTTACATTAAAAATGCCAGGATATTTCCCTAATAATTCCTTGTCGTTAATAGTGTTCTTTTCTCCTGTAACAAACAAGGAAAAGACCTTTCTTTAGCAAGTTCTTGAGCCTCACTGAAGCCAAAACTCAAGTCAGCAAGAAGTTTAAAGGAAGCATATTTTTAAATATAACATTTTGTTATAATGCCTTTTTTCTACTCTGTGCAAACTTGGAAGATTATGTACCTCTCCTATCAGTTTTTGGTCTTCAGCACATACAGGTTTCATTTCCCTTCTATCTTCATTTGGAATTAAAATTGAAGCAATGCCTTTCTTTTGTTACTGGTTTTGTTTGATGTGAAGATACTCGAAAAATATCAGACTGTCCTTGGGAATGTGGCCCAGACAAACTGGCTCATAGTTCTGTTCTGATGTAAAGTTACACAAAGAGGGCTGGGGGTGTGGGGCTGGTTTGGAGAAGACTTTTGTTCTAGTTTTTGGACTGAAAACTGAAAACATCCTAGATCAGCCTGAAACAAACAAATAAACAAAGAAATCCTTTTTTTTTCCCCACAGACAATCAAAAAAATGGTGTAAGATCCTAACAAAAGCAAACTAGAACCTTCCCCCTACACACACCAAAGGAGGAATTTTAAACTTGTTTTTAAAAATAAAAGGACAAGAAATTTGAAAATGAAAACCAGATGCCCATAAAAGAAATCCAAAAGGTGACCCACCTCTCCCTACTGGAAATGAATGTGAAGTTTTCCTACCTTTGCTGGTCAGTTACACTACATTCTCATTTTCAGCTTCAGGTGGCTGAATATGGATTGTCCAAATATGTTGCTCACCAAGAACAGTAAAAATTCTTATTTTATTCCTTTTTCTGAGCTAGAGAAACTTGAAGAGAGTTTGAGCAACCTTTCCTACCTCCAGAGAGTGCCCTGATCACCCTGACACTAAAGGGTAAACAGACCTTCATTAGTATCCTTTTTGTGTGTACATACATATCGCAGTCGGACAGCATCAAGAAAGAGAGACTATAAAGAGAGAAAGTAGAAAAGTGCCATTCAGTTCTGACAATTCAGAAAAAGGAATCTACCAACAAACTTGCATTCAGATTTGTTCGTTTTAAAAAAAAAAAATCAGTGAAGTAGCTTTTCTTTGTTCACTTGTTCCTTGTAGGCTTTAGGTTTGGACTCAGGCAATGCGCCTTAGGTTGCAATATGTTCCCTCCTATTGACAGCATCTCTAGGGCACTGAGGAAACTCATCTTCTGCCTATGCTTTGATGACTATTTTGTGTGACTCCTGAAAATAGTCCAAATCCTTCTGAAGGCTGGTTTCGCCATAAAACAAAGTAAGGTCAAGGGACCTGCACAAGAGATCCAGTTTTTAGGAATCAAATGGCAAGATGGACGTCGTCAGATTCCAATGGATGTGATCAACAAAATAACAGCTATGTCTCCACCAACTAGCAAAAAGGAAACACAAGCTTTCTTGGGCATTGTGGGTTTTTGGAGAATGCAAGATTTCAGAAATAAACCAAAACTTTAACTACAAAATTAATTCTGTGAAATTGTCAATTTTTGTTTTGCTTTCAATTTTTCTTGTGCGCATTTTACAAAATATTTTAAATTATGCAGAAGGGAAGGCCCTGAAAATTAATGATACCCTATTTCCTAAGGAAAAACAAAACAAAACCAAGGAAACAAACAAAATCTTTTTTGGCCATATTTTCAGAGCATGCTATTCTTTCCTGTGGGAAAATTCACACATTCCTCACACCAAGATATTAAGTTTGAACTTTCAGTCATTTAATTAGTTCCCAATTCAACAAAGCGTTTAAGCATGTTTTCGAAGCACAAAGCACTTAAGCACATTCTTATTCGGTCCCTGAATAGGGGCGGAGTGCTGAATCACAGTAGAAGCTCTCACGGCGGAGCCCTGGGCAGCCTGGTAGGCCACAAAGCCTGCAGG
This sequence comes from Egretta garzetta, assembly GCF_000687185.1. NCBI lineage: Eukaryota > Metazoa > Chordata > Aves > Pelecaniformes > Ardeidae > Egretta > Egretta garzetta. Next base: position 247,182 of record NW_009259311.1, on the reverse strand, counting down.
GTTCTCTCTGTTTTTATTCCCCAGCAAGAAGGGGTATGGTAGTGATTACATCACGCCAAGAATTAAAGCCAGGCCTAGTCTGAAAAGGCAAAACTTTTTGCAAACCTATATCATGTCGCAAATTTATAATACGAAATTGAAAACACGCGTCTGCCATATGAAAAAAAAAAAAAGAATCCATTGGGGATTTATATTTGTTCATTTTTGACAAGTATAAATTTGAATATGTGTACAAATGATAAATTAATCTGATAAAGCCTTACGTTATAGCTGTGCAACTCAAGTTCTGCTGTGTTTTGGTTATATGGGATATGAAAATAGAGGTAAACATAATTATATACACAACCAGACAGAAAAGTACACGATTTAGGCTTCCATAAACCTCAGCTGCAAGGTACCCGGAGGGAGATGTGCCCACACAAATACACACGCACGCTCACAAGCATACAGCACACAGGTGTATTACAACAGTGTCTTGGAGAATCAGGTAAAAACATGGTGCTGCATATCAAACAGACACTCACAAATAAATTTTCAGTTAAATTAACAGTAAGATTATCTTATCAGTGATATTTTCTGTGTTTTGCATTTATGTTTATACCAGCAAGTCTGTTATTTGAAAATATGTTTTCTTTTTTTCCTTTGACCCCAGGGTGTTCAGCAATATTTTAAACTTTACTTTCTCTGCTAAAATAGTAATATTGCCATTTCTGATTATTTCATATGAGGTTTGTGTCTAAAATAAGCCTGTTTGAAATTTAAACGTCCAGCCTTTTGCTTCCAAGACTCCCTGTGATATCAGTGAGGAATGTAGGCTTGAGCCCATTTCTGGGCAGCCTTTTCAACAAATACCTTTAGCAATGCTAGAGGTAGCAGTCAGTTCTCTATAGAGATAAGCACTTAGCAAATGAAGAAAGCAAAGAATTAATGGGATTCCTAAGAATTTGGGTCCTGCCTCCTTGCCACAATGCCACACTGGTTTATGCTGATGTAAGCCCGGAATAACAAAATGTTCAACTGGCTGCCTAGTTTTACATTCACTTTCCACACGGCAATTCTTTAATTGCGTTCTCTTGTCTTGTTTCTGTGTTAAACTTTAAGGATTGCAAATCTGATTTACTTTCTACATATTGCTTCCAGTTCTCCAGAGCCAAATTCTGAAAAGAATAGATTATACCCGTCACATCAGGTAATGTTCAGACTAAGCAAAAATATCAGGAAGCGGATAAACATGGCTTTATATTTTCTATTTCACTTAAAAATAATTATTTTATACAGTGGCATTAAATATATATATACATATATATATACAGAAAGACCATTTGCAACTCAAAAAAGGGATTTCTAATGCAACCCAATTGAAAAAAATCTATTTACCCAGATTGAAATCTCTGTTTCATTTTAATAAAATGGTAAAACTTTTTTTTTTTTTTTTTTTCTAATGAATTGTTCCACTGTGACCAGAAGATGACATTCACTATCTGGAAATAAGAGTAGGAAGGAATTTTGGTCTCCACTGTTGTGCTAACTC
>NW_009259311.1:212985-244814 GCF_000687185.1 Egretta garzetta | reverse complement strand
TGGGCATTGGTCGGCGGGTGGTGAGCAATTGCATTGTGCATCATTCGTTTTGTATATTCTGTATATTCTGTTATCATTCTCATTATTACTATTATTATTATTTTCTCTTATTAAACTGTCTTTATCTCAGCCCTCGGCTCTAACCTTTTATTTTCTTTCCGATTCTCTCCCCCATCCCACTGAGGGAGGGGGAAGTGAGCAAGTGGCTGCGTGGTGCTGAGTTGCCAGCCGGGTTAAACCACGACACATCACTCCCAACACCCTTTAATCACAAGTGGAAGAATTCAGTGGACAATTTACAGGTTTGATTGACAGCCAATAATTTTTAGAAAAAAGACTAACTAATCTTTGAAAACAGAGGCTCATATATTTGTTGTTTTAAAAGCACTTGAGAACAAGCAAGAAAATAAATTTATACATTGAAATAAAACATACAGAAGTTTTTATACTAAGCTGTAAAAACATTTTATGTAAAGACATATCTTTTATAAATTCTGCAATAAGAATTCTGTAAAACAAAGCCAAATTCCAGTTTAAGGTGAGGTACTGCTTCCATATGACAGTGTTATGTTGGTACTAAAGCCAGGTGTTCTGACTCAAGATCAAACAATCCTTCTAACTGCCCTGTAAATCCTCTCGTAAGCTGGATAATTTCTGAAAAGACTTGCAGTATCAGGACCCTTGCATGAAAGTGCTAGTTGTCAAATCAATATTAATTTACACTCACAGGCTTAAAAAAAAATCCATATAAAAGCTTAAAAGTTACACAAGTATAAGAAATATTAGAAATAATGAGAAAAACATCTCCTTATGTTTTAACTTATTTCTTGAACAGAGACAGTTTGCTAAGCTTTGTGCTCACCATTAACATTGTTATAAAGCAACTAATACATATATCTGGACAATTACTGGTAGACCTCTACCTCCTGGCTAGTAAATGTGGTCAGACTAACTAAAGAGAAGTGTTAGATATTACAAATAACTGACTTTTGACAGTAGCAAAACAGTGCAGTGTGAACTAATACTAGGCAATGTTTATGTTACCAATTTTTGCCAGCAGAGCAGAGTTGCTCAAGGATGAGGAGAGCAGTGGGCCTAATTTAGCAGGTGCCTTTTAAAAACTTTTGTTCAGGCTCATTTATGCTGACTAAATTTTGTGCTTTTATTGGAGCAGTTTCTTTTACAGAATGTGGTTTAATTCTACCAAAGCATAACTTTTCAAAACGCATTTATATTCTCAAGAGAAGTTGCTATAATGTGTATTCTTAGTAAATATTTGTTTGGAAGAAGAGATTAATCTTATATGTGAAGAGGATCCGTGCTGAAAAATAAGACCCAAGAGTTGTTTATAATTTTTCTTTGAACCTACCCCTGCTGAGAATCAATGTTAATTTTCTTGTTCTGCCTCAGTATCTAGCATCAGAAATGCCAATGAGAAACCTGAGCTCATGTGCATTTATCTGGTCTCTGCACACATCAGACTGATTTATAAATTACAATTATAAGTGCTTGGTACTGTAATTTTGGTACTTGTTGAAACTTGACAGACCAGGAGGAAATATCAGATTCAAATATCTAAACACAATAAAATTCCACATAAATAAGTGACAGATATTTAAGCAAAGTTTATTCAGGAGAAGGGTTTGACCACACAAACACTTGAACATAACAATAGATACTTGTTTATTTGAAAAGATTTATTTAAAGTTTGGCTTTAGTAATCACCAAAAGAAAATCCTGATAGCCATCAAAGATCTTAATGAAAAAAAAAAATCATGCTGAACATGGATGTTGTATATTTGTATTCAGTTTCCTCTGGAAAATCACATTAGATATAAAAGGTTTTTTTAAATAAAAGGCAGGATTTAGCAACAATGACTCAAGCTTCATTAATTCACTAAGTAGCAATTTCAAACACGATTTTTCCTCACAAACTCTTATTAAAATATTGTAAGAGTAACAAGCAATTCAACAAGAACAAAAGACGCTTAATTTCTCCATCCGAGAAATACCACATATGATGTATATTCTGTAAAACATCTTCACCACTTAATAGACCAAGCACTGACAAAGATGCCCTATGGAAAACATCCATGCAGCATGGAAATATCCCTGGAAATGTGTTATCACCTAAAATAATTATCTACAATGACTGAATTATTTTCCAGTGGAGCTGTATGATCAGCATACATTCCAAGTTCGAAGCATGTTGAAAACTAACGTGCATTATTTACTAGCCTTCATGATAATAAACTGTCTCTTGAAACTGGGAGGGGTTCCCAGCACATAAAGTAGGACATGACTACAATTCCTAACCACATCCATCTACAAGGTAAGGAGGCAACAGTACTCCCTGAGGCTGGAGAAAGACCCTTCTGTTCTGGTCACCCCTCTACAGTGTGGCATCAGTATTACCAAGCATGGTATTTACTGACCTGCATTCTAAGGCCCTCGTTCACAGAAACAGTTTTAATTTTACTTAAAAGCATGGGTTTACTTTCAGGAATATGCTCTAACTTAATTAAAACCTGTTGCCTCTTAAGGTATTACTTGTATATATGACACTACATTCAACCAGAGCTGAACGTCTAAAACACCCAAGGCTCCACAGATACTCTCTCTCTGCAAACAGTATTAAAATCTATCTTTCTTCTACCTAGCTGCTCTCTGGTGACAGCAGACAGACTCAGTTTCTGTGCTGAAACACGAAAAGCTAAATTCCCCATGGATAGTTCCACAAAGGGCATCTAATCAAACATTATGCACCAATGTTGCCCATGAGACCCAGGGAGGTAATTCAAGATAGCCAGCATGGCTTCACCAAGGGCAAGTCCCGCCTGACGAGCCTAGTGACTTTCTATGATGGTGTGACAACAGCAGTGGACAAAGGAAAACCAACGGATGTCATCTACCTGGACTTCTGCAAAGCCTTTGACACGGTCCCCCACAACATCCTTCTCTCTAAATTGGAGAGCTATGGATTTGATGGGTGGACTGTTCGGTGGATAAGGAACTGGCTGGATGGTCGCATCCAGAGGGTAGTGGTCAATGGCTCGATGTCCGGATGGAGACCGGTGACGCATGGTGTCCCTCAGGGGTCCGTACTGGGACCAGTGCTCAGCAAGTTTGCAGATGACACCAAACTGAGTGGTGCGGTTGACACACCAGAAGGACGGGATGTCATCCAGAGAGACCTGGGCAGGCTGGAGAGGGGGGCCTGTGTGAACCTCATGAGGTTCAACAAGGCAGCCCAGAAGGCCAACCGTACCCTGGGCTGCATCAGGAGAAGCGTGGCCAGCAGGTTGAGGGAGGTGATTCTGCCCCTCTACTCTGCTCTGGTGAGACCTCACCTGGAGTACTGCGTCCAGCTCTGGGGCCCTCAGCACAAGAAGGATATGAAACTGTTGGAGTGGGTCCAAAGATGAGGAAAATCTTTATAGTAGGGCCAGCTGTGTCGGGACAAGGGGTAATGGTTTTAAACTAAAACAGTATAGGTTTAGAATAGATATAAGGAAGACATTCTTTACAATGAGGGTGGTAAAACACTGGAACAGGTTGCCCAGAGAGGTAGTGGACGCCCCATCCCTGGCAACATACAAGGACACTGCAGGGGGGTTGGACTAGATGACCTCTAGGGGTCCTTTCCAACCCAAAACATTCTATGATTCTATGATTAAACACATATATGATCAATGGTAGGATTCTAGTGCAGAACCCTATGAATTTTAAGAGAAAAATGAAGGAAGAAAAATAGTACCATCTTCTGTAGCCTAGACTGGATGTATCCAAGCAACAAACTAATATCCCACCTTATCTGTCCATTGTTCTAGTTAAGTTAATCATGTTAACAGCCTGAAAGAAATTTCCAAGACTGAGGAAAAAAAATTTACTGAATGGGAACATGTGTACAGAGTCCTTGAGGTTAGCAGAAGGATGACAGGAGAGCACAATTGAGAGAAACTGACCAGGGAAGCAAAGATGCTCTAAAACCACTTTTTCTTAAAACAGCAGCTTGAGAAGTTTATAGAGATAGAGACAGAGGCAAAAACTGAGATGCTGTAGACAGAGAATGGAGAAGAGGTCAACAGATATCTTCTGCAGGTAAAAGACAAGTAACTAGTATGAGAATATTCAAGTTAATCTAAGTTTGGGGTTTGTTTGGTTTTGGTTTTGTTTTGGTTTTGTTTTTATCTAGTGAGCTTCTGTAGAATTTTTTAGGTTTTCTGGCAATTGGCTTAGCTAAAAAAGAAATTTCCTACTTTCTGCCTTTTGTTTCCAGAGAATTTCTATTTCTGATTCTTTCTGATCCAATTTATATTGAGGTCACTTTGCTGAATTCCTAATGCTAAATGGAAAGGCTAATGATTTCATTAAATTATTAGCGATGTCTTAATCCCCTTTTAAAGTTAGAAATATGTTTTTAAATACCCAAAGTACTGATTGGTAGGACTGGTAGAAAATAAAACATGGCCCTGTTGCAACAGGTATTTTGCAAGAGAACTGCTACTGATTTTATTCGATGTCCTAAATGCAAAAGAGCTTGGAGACAAAAGCAAACTATTTCCCATAAGTACAATTTATAGAGAGAATCTCTATTTGGTAGGAGATAAAGAATATCTAAATAAAACATCAGTTCAACAAGTTTTTTCAGACACATCTTATTTCAATTTAAATTTTAGGCAGATTTAAAATAACAGCTTGAGCGGAAAGCAAATGTTTTCATCTGGGCACCAGTGAAAATTTTATGATCCCCTTGGGTTTGTTAATAATGACAGCCACTCTTTTTCATTTTTCTTTTTTTAACTGGATCAAAGCCAAGTTATATTTTTTTAAGAAATTGGGGGCTTTGTTGTTCTGTAACAAAGATTTACCCATAGGGGAAAAAAAGCCCCAAAAAACTTTGTATACATTAGTGTCAAATTCAAGGGCGAATATACAAGATTAAATTGTTAGAGAGAAAATAATAATACATGTAAAACCATCAAAGCTAAACAGTAGTGAAGATAGCACATAAGGTCATTCACCATGTTTTCCTTTGCAATTATATCCCTGTACCATGCTACCATATTCACAGCAAGCAGCAAATATGACTTCTAGTTAAAGGCGAACAAAGATTCAAGGTATAATATGTTCTCAGCTGCACTATATGGGGAACCTTTTGGTCCCTTCACAGTTCAGGTGTAAAGCCCAGCTCTCATCTTCAATGGAAATCCTACGGGCTTCAGAGGGAACTGTACCTGCTAATGCCAAAGCTTCCTATGGCCAGGCATATTATGCACGCCAGAGAAGTGGTTGGACCTATGAATCCAAAAACGCAGGGGACCCTCAGCTGAATGTTTTGGGCAGGAAGAGACTCTGCTGGAAAGTTCCTAAAGTGAAACATTAAACCAGCTAAATCATAATGCTTACCACATTCTCTATTGGAAGCTAAGATAATAAAATAACTTCTTTTTAAAATAATCAACCAGCCCTTTTCTTGTGCCAATGTCATTTCAGCTTTTTTTTTTTTTTAATAAAATTAATTTGCTTGTTTGAACACAATTTACTTTTATGGAAGCAAATTATATATTATGTCGTATCTAAGCATTTGATAAGATTCCTGTCTGCAGCAGAAATGGGTCTCTATTTTACAGCAGCTTTTTCCAGAAGACCCCATAACTTCTACAGTTGGAAAAGACATTACTGCCTCCATTTTTCCCATAATCCAGCCCTATGTGCAGATCACAGTCACATCCATGTTGGTAGTTCTTCTGATTCCAGGTGAACTCCTGTCATACGAACCTGGCAGCATTCAGGGAAGTCTCCTGCAGCTACATTTAATTCCATGTTCAGAATACAATTCCACAATATGATTTCTCTTGCAACAGAGTTCCTATAAGTATTTGCCAAGTTACACCCTTTAATTCTCCACCTTCAGATGCTCATTTCCTTCTCCTGCCCTACAACTTTCTCCTTCTCATCTGTGACAAAGCCCCACACTGTAAAACGTGTGACTGAAACAATGCAAAACTGACAATTTTGTGGGAGCGCAGCTGCGAGTTGCTTCGGAAAAAGGCAGAAATCAAAACCTACCACAAAGCCTTTTTAGGCAAGCAGCAGTCTTCAAGCTTTCCACAAAGTACCACCACAGGTAGGATGCCGGTGGCTGTGGGTCGTGTTCACATGCCCCACAGGGAGACAGCCAGAGCTGCGGGTGGCACACAGGAGCCTGCACTAGGCTACTATCCCCAGCCAGCCTTTACAAGCAAGGGAGCATATTCCCTTTACGTTGCTTCTCTTCCATGCCTGGGACTTTGAGGCCTTCTGCCTACCAGCTCATGACACTGCCACTGCCCAGTTTCATTTTTATTCTTCATCATGAGAAGAGCTCTTCATATTCTTTTAATAACTGAATGTTACTATTAATAACTAAATGTCTTTACCACCTTTACCATTACAGAGTCTTCACTTAAACTTGCCATCTCTTTACCTCAGAGAAGTACAGCCATATATATCAGACAAAATTAGCTGAAGAGCTATTTCAGTTTTATTTCTGTTATTTAAGCATGAGCCATAAGAGCTTACAGACTATAAGACAGTGGCTCAAAAGGACATGGCAGGCAGGCATGAAAAACCAGTGGAAACAAGGTTTAATAGTAGTTCTTCATGCTAAATAGAGAGTTCAATGGCAAAAACATCCTTTTATCATAAAATAGGAGGTCAGGACCGAAGCACAACATAGCAGGGATATTTCTAGCTGAAATGACTAAAAAATGGAGAGGAGACCCTGTGGTATTGATATTCCTAAAGGTTTTTATTTTAATCAGTAATGCAATAAGCATATTTTTAATTTTTTTTTCTGACTGAACTGCAATAAATAAAAACTGTGATCTTATATCATGTTTTTTCTCCTACAGGAGCTTTCACTTCCAGCCTAACAGCTCATGGAATAAATTAATATAATTTGTGTAAAATGCTACCCGTAGGAAGGGTATTTGCACAGGCTGAATCCAATAAAAACATGCTGCTGTCTAAGCAATGATATATTTGAGCAGCTGCATAATGCATTGGAATATGTTTGACCGTGGACTTTAAGGATGTCCTAGCAAAACATCAGTTAAATACAGTGACTTCATCTCAATCTCTGCCAATTTACCACTTCCATAACTTTTATAAGAGAGGTTTGTGACTTGACATCCGCTAAGTAGTTACAGCCCACTGGCCAATGGGACTCAATGTCTCAGCTCTGAAATGATGCAGGTAATGTTTCAGCATCAGACCAAAGAAATTAATATAAACACATACCCCTCAAAATACTCACAGAACATTTAATATGAAAATTAGTGCAAGATGATAAAGAAAAGCTCATAAAACTGAACTACTCAGCCCATCTGCCCCTCAACATGTGGAGCAATATCCCTCAATGTGTGGGATAGATATATCCAAAAATAAGTGTGTTTTATAACTCTCAATAAAATTTCTTTAGAGTAACTTCTAAAAAAGAAATAGGTAGAATCAGGCACTGGGCTAAAGGATAAACCTTATAATAGCATAATAACTTTTAAAGTTTGCAAAAAAACAAACAAACATTACTGGCATGTCGTATGGCTCTCATAGTTCTATTAAAGTTTTTGAGAATTAGTGATCTAGGTCTATTGATCTGGGCAGAGGTGGGGGAAGCAGATGCTGTTTCGTTCCCCCCTCTACTGCAGGAGGTAAATTTTCTCATTATTTTTATAATGTAGTTCTGTTCTGTAAATTTGTGATAGCTGCAGCTTAGTTCCAAATACAAAATAGAAATCTCTATTTACTATTTCTACCTGTTCTACATTGATGGTCCATGATTTTACCATCTGCATCTAGAAATGGAATTCCTGGGTTTGTTCTTTGTGTTTTAAATATCTTCTGATTGTCTTGGTATTAATCCGTCTTTGTTGTTAGCCAGACACATTTTTAAACTTTTAAGTCATATTCATTGCCATTAATTATTTAAATTCCTTAGAAAATTTGGTTTATTTTCTATTCTATTCTGTAGCACCATACTAACACTTTCTTGCAACCAGGCTATTTTCTGCCCAGCGTAACTTCTTTATGTTTATGAAATCATGTCTTTTTTAACATCCAGTGGGTTGTCTATTCAGTTGCCAGTTTCCATGAACATTTCCTCTTTGGAATTTATGGTCCCTGCCACTTACAGCAATATGGCATTAAATTTTGGTAAATTGGTCCTTTTAAAGTTCCAAATATATAGACTGATTTGTATGAAATGCAGTCACTAGTACCAGCTGCTACTTTTAAGCCAGTGATTAACTCTTTTCCATCTTCCTGAGTGAGGTCAAGCATTTGGTAACACCCTGGTGGACAGTGATTTTCTGTTCAGAGGAATTATTTCTGAGCATTTACAGAATATCCAAGGAAAATTGGCTCCTAACCAATAACAGGACCAGCGTGCATCACCTAAACTTAATTCACTCCACAGAGGGACTAGCTGGAAATTTTCCAAGAGGGGGAAAAAAAAAAAAATACTTCAAAACCCAACCAACGAACCAAAAAAAACCCACCAAAACCTCAACAATTTTTCAGGACTAAAGAGTTTTATACTAAAGACTTCAGGGACACCGGATTCAGGACAGGGCTTAAGTAAACCTTTGCCCAGCCTACTCATGGGCTCTGTCTCTTGGGCATCCCACTCCTTCTCTGCTTTCCTTCTTTTATTTTTTACAGGTTATTACATTTGGTGCTACCTGTTGCAGAGCTAAGATTCAGTCTGGAAAATACAGGACCAGCTTGAAGATCTGTAGCTCTGGTGAGTGAGAATTCTTGCTTGACAGTGGACATACTGCTGAATGACATTCATACAGATGAAGTCACCCAGGACTTGAGGTGAAAGATTTTAGGACCTCCTCCTACTGCCCATTGAAAATGACATTCAGAGAGATAAACCAGACAAGCCTCCCAGTTTAACAGAGCAATTGCAGCACATAGCTGGATTGCCAGAGTGTGTAACAACTTTCCTTTAGGGAAGACCATGCATGCTCCAATGTTTCCAAAACAAAGTTTTCTTGGAGTTTCTGGCTAATTTCTATCAGAAATTAGAAAATTCCTGTCATCTGTCTAGTTCAGACTAAAAACATCTGAGCGAAGTTTTAATGGACTAGAAAACCTGCTTTACTGCTCTAGACATGACTGCAAGATCTGAGATGCTTGATTGTTGTTTTTTTCTCCCTAGGCTTGATGGTAGATATTTCAGAACCAATTTTTCCTATTTTCTGGTGACATGTTTTGGGTGCCCATTCTTAAGTAGCAAAATGAGGGTCATGTGCTCTAAATCCCAGTAGCTGATCAATCTCTGTTTTCCTACAAAGCAAAACTCTGAGTTCTCGGACTGGCTTGGAACCTCAAAGTCCAGAAGCTCTGCTGCTTGTTGTTCTGTCAGAGGCAGATTTTAAGGCTAGGTAAAATGCAATCCATGGAAAATGTTTTTTGATAACATGGATACAGATACCTGGTGATCACCTTCTGGGTCCCATGCCAGACTGACATGGTGAGGCATCACTGATAAAAAAGAATGGAATTCATTAGGGGTTTAAAAGCTCCTTTCCTGTATAGAGTAAAAATAAACTAGACATTTCTGACTGGGAAAGATGACCATCTATTTCATGCAAGAGGTAAAGAACACCTGAGTTGTATTAAACGTGAATATTTAATTTAGAAGTACTAGCAAGTGATTGCTGAAATAATGCTTATTACTTTTATTTATACTTTACTTATTGCTTTATATATACTTTACTTATTATAGAAAGTTAGTGCAAAAATAGTTATGTATAATTTCAAGATGGTAGGCACATTTTTCTTGAGTCATCTGCATTAACAAATTAATTTTTACATTTGTATATCCATGGCTGGATAGTGAACAGAGATGTTTGCTGAGATAAGTTGTCATGTGAATCTGAGTCTTTACATGTGCAATTCATTTACGTTGCCTCAAATTTTCAAGGGAGAATTTATTCAGGGAAAAAAAAAACCTGACCTCACTGAAGACTGACTGAAAATATACTTTAGGCAATCATCCTGACCTCACTGAAGACTGACTGAAAAATATACTTTAGGCAATCATCCTAGTTCCTTGGGAATACATAAACAATACCATAACTTTCAGATATTATTGTTCAGATGGCCTAGAATTACTGATCTAGCATGTAAGGCTTTACAAAAGAGAAGAGTTATTGTCTGCCTGACCTAGAAGCAGAAGCTCCTTTAAACTGAATAGAACTTTAAAAGTTATCTTTTACCAAGTTACACAAACACAGATGATTTGGCTTCTGGTTAGTGAATGACAGCCAAAGAATACTGTACTAAGGGACTTCAGTGTGGGGTGGAGTTAAAATACACAGAATACTGCTTTTGCACCATAGGGGAGCTGGCACTGCATGGGAAGATGGCCCCTCTGGATTCTGCAGGAAGAGATAAGACTTACTGATACTGAAACTCTGTGAAAGAATGGTACCATTTTGTATGGCTGCTTTCATCTTTTGATTCATATGTCTTAAAAATATGATGGAAATGTCAAAAATGTCAATAACATTTTCATTTCTGAATGTCTTAAGAGAAACCTTTTTTATTTGAAACTAAGCACTACATAAGTGGTCAATATTGACCACTGCACATTCATTTTCTATTTATAAACCAGACAAGCCTCCCAGTTTAACAGAGCAATTGCAGCACATAGCTGGATTGCCAGAGTGTGTAACAACTTTCCTTTAGGGAAGACCATGCATGCTCCAATGTTTCCAAAACAAAGTTTTCTTGGAGTTTCTGGCTAATTTCTATCAGAAATTAGAAAATTCCTGTCATCTGTCTAGTTCAGACTAAAAACATCTGAGCGAAGTTTTAATGGACTAGAAAACCTGCTTTACTGCTCTAGACATGACTGCAAGATCTGAGATGCTTGATTGTTGTTTTTTTCTCCCTAGGCTTGATGGTAGATATTTCAGAACCAATTTTTCCTATTTTCTGGTGACATGTTTTGGGTGCCCATTCTTAAGTAGCAAAATGAGGGTCATGTGCTCTAAATCCCAGTAGCTGATCAATCTCTGTTTTCCTACAAAGCAAAACTCTGAGTTCTCGGACTGGCTTGGAACCTCAAAGTCCAGAAGCTCTGCTGCTTGTTGTTCTGTCAGAGGCAGATTTTAAGGCTAGGTAAAATGCAATCCATGGAAAATGTTTTTTGATAACATGGATACAGATACCTGGTGATCACCTTCTGGGTCCCATGCCAGACTGACATGGTGAGGCATCACTGATAAAAAAGAATGGAATTCATTAGGGGTTTAAAAGCTCCTTTCCTGTATAGAGTAAAAATAAACTAGACATTTCTGACTGGGAAAGATGACCATCTATTTCATGCAAGAGGTAAAGAACACCTGAGTTGTATTAAACGTGAATATTTAATTTAGAAGTACTAGCAAGTGATTGCTGAAATAATGCTTATTACTTTTATTTATACTTTACTTATTGCTTTATATATACTTTACTTATTATAGAAAGTTAGTGCAAAAATAGTTATGTATAATTTCAAGATGGTAGGCACATTTTTCTTGAGTCATCTGCATTAACAAATTAATTTTTACATTTGTATATCCATGGCTGGATAGTGAACAGAGATGTTTGCTGAGATAAGTTGTCATGTGAATCTGAGTCTTTACATGTGCAATTCATTTACGTTGCCTCAAATTTTCAAGGGAGAATTTATTCAGGGAAAAAAAAAACCTGACCTCACTGAAGACTGACTGAAAAATATACTTTAGGCAATCATCCTAGTTCCTTGGGAATACATAAACAATACCATAACTTTCAGATATTATTGTTCAGATGGCCTAGAATTACTGATCTAGCATGTAAGGCTTTACAAAAGAGAAGAGTTATTGTCTGCCTGACCTAGAAGCAGAAGCTCCTTTAAACTGAATAGAACTTTAAAAGTTATCTTTTACCAAGTTACACAAACACAGATGATTTGGCTTCTGGTTAGTGAATGACAGCCAAAGAATACTGTACTAAGGGACTTCAGTGTGGGGTGGAGTTAAAATACACAGAATACTGCTTTTGCACCATAGGGGAGCTGGCACTGCATGGGAAGATGGCCCCTCTGGATTCTGCAGGAAGAGATAAGATTTACTGATACTGAAACTCTGTGAAAGAATGGTACCATTTTGTATGGCTGCTTTCATCTTTTGATTCATATGTCTTAAAAATATGATGGAAATGTCAAAAATGTCAATAACATTTTCATTTCTGAATGTCTTAAGAGAAACCTTTTTTATTTGAAACTAAGCACTACATAAGTGGTCAATATTGACCACTGCACATTCATTTTCTATTTAAGGTCATAATAATATGTCACATTTATAGTACTCTACATTGCAACACCTCACCGTGGACAGAATTTTTTTAAGACTAGTTATGAGGTAGCTTTGGAAACTGAATAAAAAAAAAATTGTCAGGTTAAATAAGCAAACATATCTCCCTTAAAAACAAAATACAAAAATCCCTGACTCCTCAGTGAAAATAATTTGCATTTTGCAAAGCAAAATAAGATACTGAAAAAGCTTTGCTCCTCCAAAGTATGCAGCTAACACCACTTCAAAATCTGTATCAAGTGTCAGTACACCACATTAATAGGCTGCTTAAAAAGAGACATGGGCAATTTACACACTTCCTTGTGGTTTTCTCTTGTAAAAAAAAAAAAAAAAGTGTCTTCAACATTTTTGAGACTGTCTCAGAGAAATATATTTGAATTATTTATTTCTTTGTTCTGTCCTGCTATGAAGCCAAGTATAATTTATTTAAAGGCTCATAACCCATTATTTGGCTAAGTTTTCACTCATGGAAGTAATTTCATTTCTTGGGTGTTCTATGTTACAACTAATTTAACTTAACTGTGAGGTTCTTCAGTGATAACAAGAATAAACCTGTTCGTAGCTGTTAGTGACAGGCACTAAATGTAGGTCAGATCAGCAGCTGAGATAGATTCCTATAGCTTAATTGACATAGATGGAGCTACATTACTGAGCGGTCACTGCTGAGTACTTTCTGGTCCTTGAAGAATTAGACCTGACAGCACTGAGAAGGTGACCAAGTTAAGCTCATACCTAATGATCTTAAAATGGTTCCTGTTCTTCTACAGCTCATGAAGTTATTGCCAGAGCATTTAACAATTACTTTCAAATTTTAAAGCTATGTATTATGTTTCAAAGAAGAGTTTGAAAAAAATTACAAACCACTGAAAACAGAGATTTTAAATATCAGACTTTTAAACTGTGTTGTTTCCCCCTTTGCTTTGATACTAGCTGCAATAAAACTAATAATGTTCATATTTCCCCTCTTCTCTTTGTCTTTTCAAAATGTCTCCATACTTTAAGTACACAGCGACAAGGTTTCAAAACTTTTTCTTTTTATTTTTCCCATCGTTATTTTGCTAAGCTTGACAAAGTTTTGAAAAGTTAGAATAAAAGGCAGCATATACATGACAGTCTCAGATGACTTTTTTTTTATTATTCCATAGCCAAATGCGGGATAAAAGGGAAAACAAAATTCAAAACTGGAGATGTAGGGCTTTAAAAAAAAATACCAAAACCCCAACACTCCTTCTGTACATTTTACTGTAGTTTCCCATAAGAAAAAAAAATTAAAGCAGTATTTATCAGGGGAGAAGATATTTTTTTTAAAAAAAAAAAAGCCTATACAATTCCATAAGAAAAATGCGGTTTGTTTTTTAACTAGATCTAATTTAGCCTGAAGTAGTCCTTATCTATTCCTATCAGGAAAAGACTCCTGAGGTGTTATGAAAACCAATTTCATCCTGCAGCAGAATTGGAAATTATGACTATGTCAGAGTGAAAATGCAGTGCTAATCTGTGATGAAGGTACTCGTCAGTCAGGTAGTTGATCCAAGTGGTTGATCTCACCATTTGGATGTTGGTTCTCATGAATTATAAGGCCAAAAAAACCAATTAAAATTTCCTTAATTGCAACAGAAAGCAGTGTTTTCCTTCTAGTTGTACATTTAGTTGTACATGAAATATTCACTGCTTTAATTCTAAGGGCGGCATCTTTATGACTGCGGGCATGTGACCAAACATAATTGTCCTGAATTTCAGGCACCAGCCTTAGTTACATTACTGGCAATTAGGCAAATACTCATCTTTTTGCTTGTAAAGTGAACACAGTCCATCTGCCAGGCATTTGAATTTCCAATGCCGAAAACCATTATGCCTTTTTTACAGGAATTCAATATAGAACTTCAGTTTGTGACCAGTGCACTCTGGAATGAAGTATTTGCACTGGGTTTTGTTCAAAAGAGAGAGCACAGAACTTTGATAATCTGCTGTGATGCCGCATACATCACCTGTGTCACCTGTATACCATTACGGGTGCATTATTTTCTATTTGAACATCACAAGTACACCAAGTACGTACACACAAAAATTATATAGGTCCTACCATAAAGACGTTGTAACTTAGATAATTTTTGCTGTAAATAATTTCAAATTTGTCATGATATTATTAAAGCTGTGTAGAGGAAAAAAAATAGTCATTCACCAAGGTGATGAGAGAATTACCAAGAAAAGAAAGAAGCCATCCTATATTTCCAGCCTAGGCCCACATTGAAGCAATACTAAATTCATTTTCTTTCGTCCAGAATTCTGCTGTTAAAAATGAGAACTGTATTAAAAGAGGATAGTACTTGCCCTCATTTGTACAGCTGATTTAAATTCTAAAACAGACATTGCTATCTCTGGAACTATTTCTACAAATAGAGGAAGAATAAGCTGTTATCCACCTCTCCTGGTCAAAAAAAGCCCTGCTGCTGCTGTTGCTTGAAATGATGAGGTAAATGCCTAACAACATGCTTGTCTTCCCTGTAACAGATGTGGGGAAAATTGTATTTTCCAAATGCATGAGTGTGAGCTACAGAGGAGACCCAGCTGCCCAAGCAGACTGTTGTAAAGGAGACTGTGGCAGTGCTTAACTCACCTCTACAAAGGTGTCCTGGTTTTGGCTGGGATAGAGTTAATTTTCTTCATAGAAGCTAGCATAGTGCTGTGTTTTGGATTTAGTCCTACAAGAATGTTGATAACACACTGATGTTTTTAGTTGTTGCGAAGTAGTGCTCAGACTACTCAAGGACTTTTTGAGCTTCTCCTGCTCGGCATAACAAGCTGGGAGGGAGCACAGCTAGGACAGCTGTCCCAAACTGACCAAAGAGCTATTCCATACCATATAACGTCATGCTCGGGGGGGATTAGTCGGTCGATTGCGGGGAGAGTGATTGCAGCTCAGGGAGTGATCGTGGCTCGGGACGGGCTGGGCATTGGTCGGTGGGTGGTGAGCAATTGAATTGTGCATCATTCGTTTTGTATATTCTGTATATTCTCTTATCATTCTCATTATTACTATTATTATTATTTTCTTTTATTAAACTGTCTTTATCTCAGCCCACGGCTCTAACCTTTTTGTTTTCTTCCCAATTCTCTCCCCCCCCGCCTGAGGGAGGGGGGAGTGAGCGAGCAGCTGCGTGGTGCTTAGTTGCCAGCCACGTTATACCACGACAAAAGAACAATAACGTTCTCTATCCAGAAATGTTGAGAACTTCGCCAACCGTTTCTAAGGATGGCAGCCAAACCCAGTGATAGAGGTAGCCCTATATTTCTGACAGAAAGTTTTCCTAAACAAAATGCCAGTTCCTTGAAAATTGTTTCACAAGAATATAGTAATTCTAACAAAATTCCTATGAAAACCATATAGGTCTGATCAATAAATGTACCCGGTTTCCTTCTAGCTTGCCACATTAATTCTACTGCAATACCTCAGGCAAATTGCTCAAGACTCAAAAGCCTGAAAACCAGCTTCTAGCTCTGAGGCTCCAGAAATGCTCAACGAAAGGACTCTCTAACACCACAGGTACTCAGAAGGACCAGTGTTCAAATCCTTCCTGTACTGCTGCTCTTTTCCCAACATTGTGGGGAGCTTGTAAAAGCAGCTGAAAAAAATGCTATGACTGCCTCAAAAGAAAATCTTGGACCTTCTACTTTACCTGAAATTTCACCACTTCATTCCACAGTTCTGCTTTAGAAGGATTTTGTGTGCATGCGTGTATAATTTTTAGTTTTCCTGGAAACTGTGATTCTGGTTCTGAACCAACCTGGAATCCTAGACAATTCTCAAAATGACTGGGAGTGCCTAAAATATGTCTCCATACAGTGAAAAATCCCTAATTCATATATAAAAAAATCTGAAATCTAACTATTGTAGAAATCCTTGGGCCTGGAAGGCTTCAGCTGCAGGGTCTCAGCATACTAAAGACCTCAGAGAGATATAAAAGTTGCCTCCAGAATTTGTTCATGCTTCAATGCACTATAAATGCCCCTTGTTACTCAAAATAACAATATAACAGAGTTTTATTGGCATAAATCCAGATTGAAGCTGCAATAAAAAGTCAATGTTTGCGTAATACTCATACAATTCTTGATAAGCACATTACTCAGGGATTCTTGACAACATGTAAGAACACAGAAACATGGCATTAATTCAGTGTACTTTTTTTTTAATTACTGTCCAACTATAAATTTATTTTATATATGCAATATATTATAGCTGTTTTCTGCATAGATGATCCTGGGATAAAAATTGAACGTGCAGCAAGACAAAAATAAAAGGATCAATATCATCATTTCCCACAGATTTATGAGGATTTAAAAGTAATAGTTCTTTCAAAACTGGAACAGACATTAATAGCTTAGAGATAATGCTTGCATGTTATTTGAAACCTTGCTGGTTTGTGAATATTGATCCAACATAGTTTTTGTATGTGTTTTTATCAATAATGTATAAATGCCTTGAGCAGCAGCTAGGTGCTTCTGATCAAGAAAAATAAGACTGTGAAATACATTTCAAATGGATTGGATGCCAAAATACAAGGTTAGCTCCAAGTGTGATCTAAGCTTGGGGATATGCAAATATAGAAAATTGTCACAAAGGCTATTAGTTTTATATGTGATGTCATTAAAAATATGCAATGTCATTAAAAATACGGTAGCAAAGAGTCTAAAGATATTAAGATGAGAATGAGGGTTTGCCTCTCTGCCTAGAGAAGTAAGGACAAAACATTCAGATACTAGTCCTGAGAAAAACTTTCAGTGATGCAGTGATGAGAACTGCATCTGTAGTGATGACAGCAATATCTGCCCTCAATGAGTATGCTTTATAAGATTAAATATTTCAATAAACCCCAAAAGACTCATAGCGTTTTAAGCACTCCAGCTCTTGGTCAAAACATAGAGGGGCTAATTTACTGAACACTGGAAATGGGAATGCCTACCCTGGCGTAGATGCTTTGAGTATACCTGCACTGCACAATATACTGTTATGGGAGGCTCTCTGAGCCGCTTTGGCACCAGAAAGGTATCCTGGTATCAGAGGTAACCAGCCTGCATGAAAAATATCTGTGCCAGGCAGGAACACCAGGATTGTTCCATTATGCCATGGGGCCAAATGCTTAGTGTCAAATAAATACCACAGCTGCCAGTTTAAGACCAAATAGCTGGTGAAATTAAGTTCACTAACTTAATAACTATGAAATTTTCCTAGGTATCTGAAGGAAAAAAACAAAACAAAACTAGACAGGAACCTGCAGGTGCTGACCTGGAAACCACTGTTCAGCTGCCGCCTGTGCCTACAGTTATTGAAATGCTGTAGCAGCTTTGAGCTGCATTTACCCTGCCACAGTGGAGTATCACATGCCCTTCTCCCACAGCCACCCAAGACATATCTATTACTTTTCACCTGGACTTCACTCTAAGGGGAAATACAGAGTTACTGTGTTAAGGAAATGCAGATGCTAATGTGCTGGTGTCCTAAGTATACAAAAAACATCAAGATAACCTGCTGCAATTTCTTTTTTTCCAGTCTGCCCAAACTTAACACACCACTGTGTCTTATAATGGGCTATGCCCTTTCATGACCTGACTTCATGTCCCAATGTAGCAACGTGCAACCAAAAGACACATCCACCAGGCTCCCTCCCCTCGCATGCACTACCAGACTGCCATGACTGCCAGAGACTGGAATCCTTCTGAACAGGCTCCCAAAACTAGGACCATGCCTGCATCTGTAGGCTTTCTTCTAGGAGAATTTCCAAGTGGCAAAACAAGAAGATATCAGCAGAGCCGGCACATACAAGCTACTTGAACAACTGCTGCTGCAACTCAAAAACTCAATACATGTACAGGGCACTAGGGCAAGGGATATAAGCCAGCAGTGGGGTACAGCTCAAAATTTCCAAGAAGTCCTATGGGCTTTCTGGATGTTTCACCACTGAACCAGAAGATAAATTTTTCCATGGGTAGAAAGACACCTTCCTGCCACCCCACTCCTCAGAAATGAGTCACAAGCAAGCTGATGGCCAAAACCATCACAGCCCATGAGTGTGCATCCTGTGCTACAAACATGGGGCTTTCAGGGACTACCTGGGCTCTCCCACAGCCTTGCCAATCTCTGCAGGGCTCAGCAGGACCTGAATATACACACCCTAAATACATCCTTGAGCTCTTGCTGTTCTGATCAGCCTACTGAAGGCAAGCACCTCTTGGTTCAGGCCCAGCTGAGGTGCATGCAAGGATCACCACTGCTGCTCTGGGACTATAGGATCAAGAAAGGATATGTTCCTTCCTTGTCATATGAAAAGATACCGATTTGCACTGATTACTAGGTTTTAAAGAATGAGAAAATAAACAAAATAGGAAAATCATTACTAGTCTCTTTACTAGTTGGAGTGGGTTTTAGACAATCAAATTTCAAATCAAAACCAAAACCTGTATCTACAAAAAAAAAGAATTCAGAACGTGTAGGTACAAATGCAACTTGAATCATGCAACATGGTATTTGAGATCCCAAATAACTTGGTTTTAATTTCAAACAACACAACTCATGCATGACAGGTTTCAGCCCAAAAGGAACTATTAAAGACCAATATTTAAAACCCTACTAGCAGAATAATGTGTAATGGAAATTCTGACGGACTTTAGCTAGCTGATGAACTTTTTCTACATACTCTTGCAGCTACACCCATTGGCCAGGATCACTATTGGCCACACTCTGATTGCCAAAGTGATTATGTACTGGTGGAAGAATATGCCAATAGTAACAGCTTGAGTAGGGCTATAAACCATGAGAACGCCCTATCTGACGCTGAATGCACAAATGCCATTAAAAGACTAGTCAACGTAGGAAACAGCAAATATTCATCTTTTAAAGGTGTAATATCACACACATCCAACTGAACTTTAAATTTAGCTTTACTTTCAGCAAGTTTTCCACTAAGGAGACCAAAGTTTGACAAGGTTAATTTTTGTGAATGCGTACAGATAGCCACATATGCCTACCACATTTGTTTGTTTCTCCTCATGAGTTTTATCTTTTTCTCCTCCAGAGATATCCTTTCCTGTGATTTATTGCTTGTGTTCTTTTCCAGAAAAATGCATGCTTCCCAGGACACTTGGTTTCTAGCTTGTAAACCTTGGAACATCATGTTTTACCAAATATAGAGCACAGAATTCTAGATATAACAGCAGGGAAGCTTACCAGGTATTTCCCATTAGCAGCTTTAGCAAGACAGGGAAGGGAAATATGGTTTCTATTAAATATTTACTCTTATGTGAGCCCCTTGTAATACAACTTCCCTCTACCATGTGTTTGCCCTGATATTCTCAGTAGTGTGTTTAGGCTCTTTTGATTTCTATATATTGTTATATATTTTGCTGCATATTTTCAACTGAGAAAGTAATACAAAAGCAACAGTCTTTTCACTTAAGACATTGAATTAGATGGTTTGTGATTTTCTCTTTTTAGTTACAAGGAAACAGTCGAAATGAAACACAGGCTGGCAGCTCACTGACTGGCTCATGCATTGATTGCATGTTTCACAACAGAGAAGATTGAAGAGGGATTATTTTTAGACTCTCAGACAGGAGGTATAGCAATGGAGGGGCCATGTTTCAGCACTACTCTTGTGTACATCCCTCCAGAGAGATGTCCAGCCGTCACCTGTAATGCTTGCTCGATCTCCATGAACACAGCAGTGTCTTATCAACAACAGCTGCTGCAGGAAAAAAAAAAACCCAAACAAAAAAACAGAGACAGAAAAGGGATGTCTACTTCTACCTTTTTCAAATCTCCCTGTGAACTATTTACCAGCACTTGTGTTCAGGTGGGACTACCACTCCATCAGTGCAGATTTCACAGCTGCACAGAGACTACTGAGGAAAGTAGGGCAGGACACATTAAATGTTAGTCTGTACTTTGTGGTTGAGGTAATTTTTTGCTGCCTTTGCTTTTCTATACTAGTAACATAGTGTACAACTTCAACATGGGCTGAGGTGGCTGTTTTTATTAGCCTATTTATTGTCCACAGTAAGAAAATTTTAAAAGCCACTTGCAGTCAAACCTACCAAGGATGGTCTGCAATGACAGGCTGACTAGCGCCGCTTAGATTTAGGGCCTTTAAAGACACCGTGTTTCAGGCTTCATATTATGAACCATGACTATTTGCACAAGTGCTCCTAATAAAACTCTACCTCCAAATTCACCATAGCAGCTAATAAATTAGTAACATAACATTTACGTTATTTTTGGATCTTTTCTACAGAGCATTGTTCCTACAAACATACTTGTAAGCCTTTCTCACAGAGGCAAACATGAGAAAGAAAACAGGCACAAGTAATTATGGAGAAACATCTGAAAAAACTGCCAAATGCTATCACAGCCCAGCGTGCCTGTGTGTGGGTGAAGGTAACAGAAAACGAGGCACTGCTGAAGCCATTTTGTTTCAGTTAGAAAAGAACACATAGTTACAGGCTGAAAAGCTGTACAGATGGGCTTCCATAATGGGAAAACCTGCAATGACATAATATTCAAGCACCAGAGTGCAATGGACTTCTTCGGGGGAGAAAAAAAAAAAAAAAAAGGAGGAAAAAAAGTTCTGAAAAGGAGGTTCAATGCAACGTTATTTAGGTCTTTTTCTAATTGGAAGACAGAACATAGTTGCACATCTTCCTATTCTTCTAATCATGCCATACATCATTAAAGAAATGAGTCAAAGATGCATGAAGGATTTTATTACTTTTTGTTCCTTTTGTTTTTCATTGTGTCTTCAGTAAAATATGATATCAATCATACAGTAAGCTTTTCTCTCAGAAGTGCTATTAAATGTGCTAGGGCTAGGAAACACACATCAGACACTCTGGTATTTCTACAGAAATATATACCTACTGCAGTAGTACCACAGAGCATTAGGAAGGATAAACTAATAGTTTAACCAAGCTTCTGAATGTTTTTTGAGTTTGGGTCTCTTCTCCTCACCTAATCTGTGTCAATAGTATTAACTAAAAACAGATCCACAAATATTTACCATGTAAAGCAGAAACACATGCAAGACACTTCAGAAAGCTCTGTTCAGCAATCCAGTATTTGTTTTATTCAGTTCAACACCGACATACTGGGATCAGCGCCAAGGTTATGAATGTTGTTGAATGAATCCCAAAGTGTCCGTTTCTGCTATGTTTTGAATCCCCATTAGTATAGTTCACTGCAACAATAAACCTCACCCGCTTCTCACCCATCTTTCTTCCCTGTGGAGCTATACACACTTTACTTAAGAACTTGCATCTATGCAGAAACACACCGATAATACATTCCCAGCAGAAGGCTTTTGTGTCGTATCAGGGACAAAATAATTAACATAAGTCATTTAAGATGGAAACAAAATTGCAAACACGTATAAAAGATAGCGTATATGTTTCAAAACACCAGCAAACCCATCGCATCAGCAGGACAGTTACCATGAGGAGAATTTGATGCAATTTGGAAAACCCAAGGCTGATGTTGTTTCCCAAGTTTCACAAAACATAGGTGAAACTGGTTTCATTAGTAGAACTGGATAGTTCTAGTAAGAATGATTTTACAAACAGATTTCATCAGTGCACAGAGGCAAATCCTGACTCTTGCACACAGAAATAAAGGTAATAGAACTAGCAGAGCCCATCTTTGCAAGATAGGGCTGTGTATATCACATTGTCTATCCCATGCTCTGCTGGTCAAGGTAGGATCTATTTTAGCCACTGGGTACACAAGAACTGATGAGCTGCCAAGTAGCCTGCGGGCAAGGATTGCCCTCTCCCTGGCCTAGCCATCCAGAAGTCCTAATGCTTCTTGAATGTTACAAGTCGTGCAATAGCAGAGTAAGTTCCTGCTTATTCTGCTCACAGTTTCTGTTCAAATAGGTTTATTTGCATGCTACAAATAAGAATGTTTCATCCACCCCAGTATCTTTCTTGTTATCATCATTTATATTACTAGATAATATGTAAAAATACTTGACCTGTTGATATAAAAACTATCATAAAACAAGCACACTGCAAAATCTGCTTTCTTTATAATGAAGAGAAACTCCACCCTCACCCATTCCCAACTTGCATTTACAATTTTTTGTTTTTTTCCTTTGAGAACATAGGAGCTCCGGTACTCTCATGCCCCTTGTGAGTTCACCATCCAATTACCTATCATCACCCAGCAGTTATTCACACCCTGAAGTTAGATTTAGTAGTTTGAAAATTCACTTCCAGCAAAGTTCAAATGAAACAGGTCAAAGGGACACATCACTGGTAACTCTGAGAGCACAGATGTTTAACAGAGACAAGTTTAAATTTCATTCTGGCAATAGTTTAGCCTTTGAACTCACAAAGAGCTTAGCCTGTTTAGCAACAGGGTATCCACAACAAATTCATTTTCATCAGGTTTTTTGAGTCTGTAATACTTAAATCAGTTTAAGAGCAGTGTTATTTTAAAACAGCAAGAAATTACTTTATAAAAGTAATGTAGAAAATTAGTATTTTATTCTCTGTGGGATATTCTGTTGAGCAAATCAGGTAAGGGTGGAAGAATGCAGTGGTTTTTGTCTTTAGAATGTTTAATATTAATACCCTTCCATACCTCTGTGTCAGTACAAGAATTAAATACCTGCTTGTGTTTCTCAGATGAAGAAGTCAGGCAGAATCATGCCTTTGTCAAGAGACTGATATGAAGTTGAAAATTAGAATGCAGAACAAAACATAAATGTTAGTCATACTGAATATTTCTACTATGATAGTATCATAAGTCCAAAGTGTTGAAGACAAGCCTATAAAACTATAGAAATTACACTACTCTAACATACAACCTTCTATGTCCTACTGGATCTCAACACTGTAAACATGTCATAATACCTACCATCTTCTTATCATTCATTAATCTGTGGATACGGAATAGGGCTGGGGTTTGAGAGACCTACATCTTATGCCAGAGGATCGTACACAGCTCTTCAGTTATAACGCCAGCTCTCCTTGAACAAAATCTGCACCCATCAATTGCAGTCCTAATTGAAATATTGCAGAGCTAAATCAATTATTGTTTGTGAAGCGTATTGCCTTCCTATGTAGAAGTGTTATTATAAGTTAAAGATGCAGCTTATAGGACTGAGACCAATTAATGAAACAAGAGAGGCCAAAAATGAGGGAAAAAAGTCGTCTTTCCAGAAAAGCATTTAGTCCACTATAATAGGCTTTACAAATACTGACCTCTTCAATAAGCTCAAATAAAAAGCAAAGGATCCTTTTACAGTTTTAAAAGTTCAAGTTACTATAACTTCTTCTGCATGTTTAAAAGGTCTGGTTTGAATAACGCAGTAAGTCTGCCATTACCTTTCTTTCTCCAATTAAAAACATATTATAATGTAATTTACATGACATCAAAAAGAATACAGCTTTGTTTGAAAGGACTTATTTCATACCAAATCACAAAGAATTTTCTTATACATTGTGGGAAAAGTAGAGGATTTAAAGCTTGCTATAGAGAAATTACTTTTGAATGGTTTTAATTTTCTTTTTAAACTCCATTACGTGAAAAATTACTATGGTTTCCAATGGAAATTGTACATGTGTAAGAATGTAAAATCAGCCTCCTATTTTTTTTTTTATATATAGTTCTTTTCTGAAGGCCCAGAAAGGAAAATATTGAGTATATTACTTACTAAACAGATCCAGGCTTTAATGATCATTTTTCTATTTTGTCATGAATATACAGGAACATATATTAGCATGATTCACTTTCCAAAAAAATTTGGGAGAGGATGAAGGGCAGGATAAAACTTCTTTATCTAGAAACATCATCGATGGAAAGGACAAAGAGTTCATCATTAACTCAAGTTTGAATTAAAGCAGAATAGTAATTTGGAGCGTAAGATACATTCTTAGAAAATAAAAATCAAATTCTAAATCACTGAATAGTGGAGGAATACTAATAGAAGAAACAAAGGTGTGGTATTACTCTGAAATCTGGAAATTGGAACACCTTCCTCACACGCTCGTATTCAGATATCTACTCTGGCCTATATACTGCTTAACAAGTTATGGGAGATAAACACACCTTATGTCTTATCTTGTGAATGGCACCTAAGTTCCTTTGTGATTTCGGGCAAAAAATTGAAACATCTGTTTGACAAAAAGAAGTAGTTTAAATATTTCATATTTGGCTTTGATTGTACTCCAAATATCTCCTCCAATAACTCAGAAATATTTTCTGACATCCTGGAAGAGCATAATTTAGTTTAGGGGATGGGAGGAAGGGGAGGGGGCAGATTTGGCAAGTAAGGTTTGGTCAGTTGCTGTGAATATACATATATAGCCAGTAGCAGATAAGCTAATTGATAACTTATGTGGCCTCAGAAAAAAGTGGCCAGGCACAAAACTAGAGCATGATTCTTCATATGATATCTCAGTCTTTGGATTTTTGTCATAGGGTGCAGTGAGATTCCAGGAAGAAATTCTATGGGCTGGGCAGAAGGGTGTTAGATTCAGTGCTTTTGAAGATGCAGGCTTTTTGTTTTCACATGTAGCTTTTCAACAGATTATTTCACTATGCTATTAATCACAGTAAACATGATATTCCTCTTCAGTTTTTGCATTGAAATGGCATCAGATTTTGCTGCAAGCATTACAAAGTCTGTGTCTGTAAGAAGAGGGGGAAGTCACATATTTTCCTGAGCTTCACCCTTTTTGCAGATTAAGTATGCAAGATGAAATACAGAGGCCTCATGGTAGTAGTTAATTTCTGATCATTACTAATTTAACATGTATCTTATTTCACAGGATGTTAATGTAAACCTGAGGGTGCAACTATACCCTTTAAAATATTTTTCTTAAAACTAGATACTGTTTAAACAAAGGAATATTAAACATCAAAATTAGATTAAACTGAACGGTTAAAGAGTATTAAGAAAAAATACCAGAAAGCCAACAGAGTTCTGATCGAGGCAAAACGAAGTTCTGTGGCTTCCAACCAATAAAAACTCCTTGGACTGTATATTTTTTACGAGTATTCTGTATTCAGAAGAGTAACTCTGCTGTTCTCTGCAGCCCAGATACTAATTGCAGCACATTACCACTTATCTCAACAGGAACACTATGATGCCTTCAATATGAAAATCAAACTCTTGGAAGTTTCACATTGCATTGTCTCTCTGTCGTGTGGTTTCAAACCCCATCACACGAAAGGCAAAAATATAAATATTAAAATGGAGCAATAAAATATTTTCCTATCTTCCATTGTAGTCCTGGGAGGCAATGAAAGTGCTGAACTTTACTGGTGTCAAGGACAATTTACACCAAACAGCACCTTGCAAGACCTGCTCTCTGTTTTCTCTACCCATGGAAATTAACTATACCATATCTAGTAGGCAATGGAAATTAGCTAAAGATACCACAATATCATTAAATACATATACAGAGAGAAAAAAGAAGAAAAACAGGGAAATCAACAACTCTAAAAAAATACTTGTAGTCATGTGAATAAATTATCTACTCATTGACCTAGTTATAATCTAGTTGGGAAATTCACTCATATCCAAAGGGAAAAACACAAAAATCAGGACTTTGGAAATATACTCAAAACGCTTTTCAGTTCCACGGCATCTTTCATCTTATGATTTCTTACCAACGTTAATCCTACACGTGAACGCTATTATTCCCTTTTATACAGAAAAAATAGATACAGGCACACTAAGAACAGTAAATGCAGCCACAAGTAACCAGGTTGTGATTGAAGTCTTTCAAGCAGGAATAAAGAAAGTATTGTTTTCTCAGTTAAAATGTGCTAGGGACTTAATCTTTGAAGTTACTACCACTACCTCAGAGGATTGTTTCCCCCTTTTCTGAGGAATTAGAATCCAGGATACACAGATGCCTACAGAGGTATCACAAAAAACTGGAAGAAAAGAATGCAAAGCCCTTACATTTTCTTTTTCAAAGCAGAAAAAAGATCTTCTAGATCTTCCAAAAAAACAGGTTTGGCTGACGATGATGGAAGAATGTATAACAGAGGTTAGGTGAATTACAGTGATATTTACACCATATCTTAATCAGAGAACTTCCCTTTCTTCATGAAAATATTTTACTTCCTCAGAAAAATAACATCAGAATAAAACCCACATATTCAGAAAACTTGTTAATATAATGGGATTCTAGCAGTCTAGAAGGATTAAACTGTAATTACTTATGAGAGTAACTTGTCTCCTTCTAACACGGAGAACATCAAAGTAGGCAGAAAGGAGGAACCTTATGTGTCTAACCTAACACAGCAAAATAAAACAGGCAATGAGAATGATTGTACCTGTTGGACAGCAACTCTAAGTCACTTCAGTTAACATACATTAGCTAAATGTTTGACAAAGTGTAAAACTACACTGAGAAAACTGAACACTTTTACCTGTAAACTGCGTTTCTTTCCATTTTGTTGTGCTTTTATAGCTTTGCTTCTCCTCAAAAGATTGAATTGAGTGCTATATTCCTGAGTTTTTGCAAATAAAATGAATGAGATAAGGAGAATGATTTTAAATATAAACCTCTGGATATAATATTTAATGATGCTGGCACTTTTACAAAACAGCATCACTAGTTCAAAGCATTGATCAAAACGTAACTTGATTTCTCACAGAGATATTTACTAAAGAGAGAATTTGCTTAAAATGGGCCACAGTTTGGAAACCTGTAGCTTGTATCAAAAAATGTTATAAGCCAGTCTAGGATAATTTAAAACTCCACTGTTGAAATACATTTTACAGGTAAGAAACAGAGAGAGGGAAGTTTAAGCAGAATACCAAAGTGTTAGAGGACAGTTTATTTAAGTTTAATCTATCATATAACAGCCTCAAATTCAGATGTCAATGTAATAGATTAGAAAGAAAGCAGGCTGATTAGCTAAACAGATCAGTAGATCATTTAGACTCAGAATGAGATTAAATCTTTTCAATTTATGTTACTAAGAGAATTATTTATCTTGGCAAAAGCTGACAAAAGTTTCTGTAACAGCGGTATAGATAAGCTGACATAGCTCCAGTTTCCAAAGGAAAAATGAGAGCAAATCTTGAATCTGTTCATTTGAAAGCAAAATTATTACTAAATGGCATCAGAATTTCACACCAAGGCCATGAAATGAGAAGAAATGTCGTTATCCAGAGCAGACCTATTCTGGCATGTCATTCACTTTCTGACAGCAGGACTCATTTTTCCTGTTGAAGCCCAAGCGCTCAGAGCTGAGTAAGAGCTAAAGACACTGGAGGTGAGAGGTGAGAGCTTCAATATCACTGGATGATTGGTTTTTAATTTTCAGCTACCTGGCAGCCCCTAGAACCCACAGCTCTCTGCCAGAAGCCCAGGTTACCAACGCAATGCTGGGGAGGAATCAGAGGTCTGACAACACCACGAGGCAATGCTCTGGCTCAAACTACTTCTTCAAACATGACAAGATGCATGGGAAAACAGCGTGTTTTAAATCCCATCACTTCTTCAGATCAGAAGAAGGTGGAAGAGAACTACTCTGAAAGAAATCTCCTTGTGATAGTGTTTGTGTGGGAAAGTAGCAATTGACATGAGTCAAGGGCTGAACAAATGGTGCATTTATATTAATTCAGGCTCTGAACTGGAAGATACCATGTGGGAAATGTGATCAGGCTGAAACCAAGTCCATACTTTTTTAAGTTCATTTTTTAAAAAATAGAATTCATCTTCCATTGATTCAATATTATGTACAGACTTTTGAATCCCATTTTTCTTTGCTATAATTTGTGTTCATTTTAAATGAAAAACATAATTTTGAATCAAATAG
This sequence comes from Egretta garzetta, assembly GCF_000687185.1. Classification (NCBI taxonomy): domain Eukaryota; kingdom Metazoa; phylum Chordata; class Aves; order Pelecaniformes; family Ardeidae; genus Egretta; species Egretta garzetta. Next base: position 216,587 of record NW_009259311.1, on the reverse strand, counting down.
TTGAAAGGCTAAATCAAAAAAGACAGAATAAAACACAAAGTCTTTACAGAAATTGCACATCTGTGTGGGGTAAAGTTTTAATATCCTTGTACATTAGCCACCATCTTTAACTGAGGACTCACCAAGCTAAATTCACATGCATTCTTGCATCTTCCAAGAGCTTCTTGCTTTTGCACAAGTGTTTCAGATACATCAGGTCAGTCCAAACAGCACTAAATAGTGAAGTGTAGGCAACTAAACCGAGCCCAAGGAGTCCTGTAGGCACGAAATAAGCATTTCAGTAGCCAGTCAGCTGAAAAGGCTTCCTGGACACTACAGCTAAGAGGATGGTAGAAATAAGATACATAAAGAAGGAATTTGGCTAGAAGTTGAGAAAGATTTTACTGAAAACCCCATCTTGATCTGTCAATTTAAGACTGGTAGCTGTCAATTAGAGATAGGGTGAGGTGGAAATCATAATTTCACTGAGGTCAACAGTAAAACTCTTTTGGCTGTAATGAGGCCAGAGTGATAGCTACATCCTTTAGCACAGACTTCATTACACACACTTTCCTATGATACTATCATTTCAATATAATAGCACTTTGGAGGCATTTGTCACAACAATGTATGGCAGAATAGAAACTATAAATTAATGTAATCCAAGCCTTCACTGCCTACAGTAAATGACTCAATTTTTTCCCAAAGTAGAGTTTTTATCCTGAAAACAAACATTAACTTCTGACCTTTGTAATTAATCAGCCTGTAAAACTCTGGTAGTACAAGGCGTCCTTAAGAAAATACATTTCTTTCATCTCTGTGTGGTGGTGTTACATAGCTTTTCCTGAACAAATTGGCAACTTCTGACTCACTCATATTTACGAGAAAGACTCTGAGTAGGCAACTTCGAGCACTGGTTCTCAGCATTATATTTCCTTCTCTACTGAAAATAAGGAAGTATATTACGTAAGAAAACAACAAAAGATGAATAACTTATTGCCCTTTTGGGTAGTCTGGGATATTTACAAATCTACATCCTTGCTGACACAGTAAAAATACAAACTAATAATCTTGAGACACTTACCGTCCCAGGACATCACTGCTTTTAATTTTGTTATTGTTATTTATCTAGTCATGGGAGAATCATAAACTGGAAGAGCTCACTTCAGTTAATCCATATTCCAGCCGTACGGGAGCAGATAACATGTATAGTGGGACTTCTGAAACATTTGCTCCACTTTTTGGAGTCCTGTCAACTGTTGTGTGTGCAGCAGTGCTACCAAAAACATTCAGACATCATTTTGTTTCCTGTGACTCCTTACATTTATTAGGAGGAATATTGCCCCTGTTTCTGTGCTGGAGGAGTGCTTTCCTTGCCAGCCAGAGAAAAGCTCTAGGCAGTGCTCAGCACCTCCTCTGGCTGCATGGTCCTCACAGTGTAGGGTTTCCTCCTTCTGCCAGAGGTGCCATGTTGCAATAGTGGTTAGTATTTTGCAAACAGACGGGAAGTGCGTAACCATGGCAGAACCTGAGATTTTATTTAAAACAAACCAAAGCAAAGATAACCACACCCCCAACCCTCACTAATCCTAGATCTCATAGTTAAAGAGAAAAATCCAGAAGCCATGAAACCTAACAAAAAACAATGAAGAGACTATAATATTTCTATAGCAAAGCTCTTCTGATTTTTAAGCAAGTCAGATCACTCTGGAAGGGCTGTGACACATTGGGTTTGCCTGCTTGGCTTAACAATGCAGTCTTCTTCAACGTGAAGTAGAACATTGTCACCAGCCCTTCTGCATTAAAATCCGCAAAAATCAAAATCCATCTTCCCTGTAAAGTGGCAGAAAGGCACAAGTGCCTCTCACGGTTCAAAACCTTGCCTTTCTGACCGTTTCCACCACTATTCTCAAACCATCTCTCTATATCTGAGTTTGTTCGTCTAAGTAATGGTTATAGGCGTGTGTGATGTGAAAAGGTCAGTGTGAGTCATGCCTACATTTTAAAGTGGTGTTACAGATTTATACAAAAAAAAATGTTGTACAAGTGTTTGCCGTATTGTATGTGTTTTAGAAAGCCTGCAAAGGGCAAAGAGCTGTCATAATTCTAGCAACAATAATTTCAGTTTTGTTCATTTCAGTGATAACAGTTTTCATCTGAAGGACTGAATCTCCAGTGTGTGTTTGCTTTTATAGACTTTAGATTAGAGTTTCATTTTTAACTTCACATCTGTGGATTGCATAAAATACCCATTAACTTACTCCTTTACTAAAATAAATTTATAGAGAATCTTGGATAAAAGAGCACAGGCCCTTTCCTTTTAGAATTGGCAGCTCCCAATTGTTTTTGAGCAAAACCAAATACAGAACAAAATGTTTCCCCAAACAACTGAATTTCACTGACTGCTCCATACCAATGAAACCTCAATGACCTTTTCCTATTTGGCAGTAATAACCTAGAACTACCTGAAATAAGGAGAATTGCTTACTATTCTAATCACATCACAGACATGATGCTAATGTGTTGTTGCTTGTGTTCCAAACACGCACAAAGTAAATGCACAGCTTTTACAACCAGCAGCACAGCTCACTCCTAGCCTACTGTCTCAGAAGTGACAAAGAAATTTTCCGTGCTAGTATTAAGCACAATGATTTTACTACATCTGAATTTGCTGTTATGAAAAAGTGATAAGCCCAAACTTCAAATTCTGATAATGCTTTTAATTTCCTTCAAAGTTTAAAGTATTCAGACCACTAAAGACACAATGCTTATTCACAACCTTGGCTTTAGAGGAAATATTTCTACCTTTAATATTAGAAATCTATTCCTATCTGTATAAGAAGATCTTCTGATCTTTCTGAGACATCTCTGACAACACCTGTATTTTTATAGAGTTACTGTGTGTACTTCAAACAAGAGCTGATCCAGTCAGTGAGAAAGAAAAGCAAAACCAGCCCCAAGAAAAACAAAATTGTTTTTTATACCACTGGTAAATTAACTGGGGTCCCATTTGGCTGTGCTATGTATAGGCTGTATTCAAAACATTCCCTCAGCAAATTTCTCATTAATAAAGGTACTACCTAAAAGTAACAGATGGTACACTTGAGAAACTTTGTGCTCCCAAATTTATCTGTACTCCCAGTAATACCCACTAAGGTGTACTCAAACATGTACTGTAACCCACATGTTATTGACACATCTAAAAATAAAATAAAATATTTGTGGGACATCTGAAGAATCAAGGACACTTAGTGAACAATCCAGACCGAATGCACCTGTTGTGTTTGTGAGCAGTAAGCCTCAAGGACATAGTGGGAGCTGCCTGCAGTCAAATAATGATGAGAACAACCTTGAGAAGAAGAAGAAAAGTTGGTGTACGTGACTGAGATCAGAAAGCAAAGCAGGATGCAGGTGGAGAGGACCGTGCACGTGGACAAGAGACTTTAACGAATCATATCGTAGCTAAGAGCGCGTGTACAGATATAGTTAACCAATTAGTTAGGAGTTTGTGCATGATAGGGAAATAGAAGAGCTATATTAACCGGGATGTATCAACAATAAATTGGCATTTGCTTGATCACATTGATCGTGTGCAGTGTCCGTGACTTCCACGTCAACAAGTG
>NW_009259311.1:202317-207748 GCF_000687185.1 Egretta garzetta | reverse complement strand
GTTTGAACGCTTTTGCCAACTATGGGGCATTCGCCGAGTAACCGGCATCCCCCACTCCCCTACAGGGCAGGCCATTGTGGAGCGTGCTCATGCCACCTTAAAATCGCTCTTGCAAAAACAAAAAGGGGGAGAACTGGCACCCTCTGAAAGGCTTGCAAAAGCGCTTTATGTACTAAATTATTTGAGGTTGACAGGAGACCGCGAATCTCCTCCAATCGTAATTCACCACATGTCATTACAATCTGGACTGCAAAAAAGTGACTCGGTGAAGGTACAGTACCGGGATTTAAAAACTGGAGAATGGAAAGGTCCAGCAGAAGTAAAAATGACCGGTCGAGGTTATGCTTGTATAATTACAGATTCTGGACCACAATGGGTACCAGCAAAATGTATCCGGCCCTGGCTGCGACATCCCAAGAATGACGGACAACCTCAGATGCCCAAATAACTGTGACTGTGTTTCTTGGATACAGGTCATCTGTCCGGACTGCGGAGATATTCGCTGGACTGCTATGATGGGATGCTTTTGCATGGAAAAAGCGACAGCCGGATACTGCTCAACCTCATCATGGGGTTCAAGAGCTTAGCAATGGGTTTGTTAATATGTATATGGGTGATGGTATAGAAAATGGAGTAGATAGAGGGAGCTACAAGCATTAAGAACCATAGAAATGTGGTTAATATGGACAAATGCGACAGGGCAAACATCCTTTTGCTTATCTTTAGCCACTCCAGGAGACCCTTTTAGGACATGCTTAATAAGGATGACTTTTGCTGTTAGCACAGAGTCATGGATGTGAGGATCTTGAAGGGATGTGTTGCTTTAACCTGTCTGATCACTTTAAGTCCATACATAGCAAGTTACAACAACTACAAGGGAATATGAGAAAGCTACAAGTTAACAAGAATCCGTGGGACACGTTTTGGGATAATTTAGGTTAGGAGCACTGAAATAGCTGTGTGGTTTACTAATGCATACTTTAGTATTAATTTTAGTTGTTTTGCTTATATTAACTTTAGTTCTTATAATACTGCGCTGTGTAACTGATATGATAAAGAAGGCTATACATGGAGTCTGGATTGTTCAAAAACAAAAAGGGGGATTTGTGGGACATCTGAAGAATCAAGGACACTTAGTGAACAATCCAGACCGAATGCACCTGTTGTGTTTGTGAGCAGTAAGCCTCAAGGACATAGTGGGAGCTGCCTGCAGTCAAATAATGATGAGAACAACCTTGAGAAGAAGAAGAGAAGTTGGTGTACGTGACTGAGATCAGAAAGCAAAGCAGGATGCAGGTGGAGAGGACCGTGCACGTGGACAAGAGACTTTAACGAATCATATCGTAGCTAAGAGCGCGTGTACAGATATAGTTAACCAATTAGTTAGGAGTTTGTGCATGATAGGGAAATAGAAGAGCTATATTAACCGGGATGTATCAACAATAAATTGGCATTTGCTTGATCACATTGATCGTGTGCAGTGTCCGTGACTTCCGCGTCAACAAATATTTTCTTATATTTCTCATGTTCATGCAGCTACAGTAGTTTTGATGTCCAACTTACTGGAAAAAAATGAACACTGCCAGACAAAAAAACCCAACAAAATCCTTCATGATTTTGAAAAGCCAGGGAAAAAATATCACTTCTGAGCTTTTCTAGTCCAAATATGTTAACATGTAGAACACACTGCATGATATGAAATTTCATGACAGTTTTTTCACCATCAAGAGAACAAAAATACGTTTATATAAAAATATTAATAATTTTGGCTTTTTGTTACCTTCCATTTATTTTAACTCCTTTCTAAAGTTGTTTCTAATCACCCTTTATAGTAATAAGATTTGGATCTCATATTTATTGTTTTGGAATAAACAGTGAACCTGCATAATTCCTCAATTATACCTCAGGCACAATTAGCATCTAATTCAAGGTGCCTGGCCCTGTAAAATGGTTTCTATATAGTACATAACTTTTGTTGTAAGTATAAATCCAAGTTAGCCATAATTTTTCTTATCTTCATAGTGAATGAATGAATATGAGAGGAGTCTTGGAAAGATTCAGATGATAACATATTAGGAATTAATTAAATACATGTAGAATTAGTTTAATAGAAAGTGTTGGAAACAGCCATTGTGACATACTGACAACTTGTAAATATTATATTTCATAATGCCTCATTTTAGCATACCTACAACATAAAATAGGTAGATGATTTTAGGGTCAGATCTTGTTATATAGACTATCAATCAAAAATAAGTTGAGCAATCCTTCCACAAAAATGTAAAGTGGAGAAGACTGACTTATGAAATGATGACAATGAATAAATTGCCCAGATATGCAAAGTATAACACATCAGTTTAGTTAATGCACATACAGTAGTTCCAAAGATGCTTGCAATTGTTTCATTCATTCAGTTACTATAACCTTTGAAAAGATTACGTTTTCCCCCTCAATTTATTTTTACTGCTTTAAGTTACGCCACTTTATTATTGCTACAAAATATGACAACTCACTCCCTTGCAGAGGATTAAGATGATGATGAAAGCTCATGATGAAGTTGATGATGAAAAGTTCTATAATACTATAGAATAGAATATTATCTCTTCTGCTGTGTCGTTCTTCATGCAGCTGTACTGATCTTACTTTCCTTATCTGCCACCTAGCCGTATCTACAAATACCCCTATGTTTGATCATTCCCTTTACTTCTTCAGTGTTCTGCTTTTCTGTTATTCAGAACCAAATGGAGATATTTTCACATCTAACTATACAGGAATGAATATCACCTCATTGTCACAGCCAAATAAATCCTGTCTTTTCTTATCACAACTCAAAGTTCAGGTCTTATATGGATGCTAAACTCTATGTTGGCTCATAGATTTTTATTTCACTAGAAATATTTTTGTTGACTTGCATTTTCCCAGAGAAGCTCCATCACTTCTATACTAGCAACAAATTGTTAAAATTCCTAGATCTCATTGTATAACTTCCTAGCGCTCCATGTTGTTTGCCAGTAAAAGCATCTGATTTTCTCACTGCTTCAGTAAGAAAACTACTGTCCAGAACATTATTCATTTCACTGATTGCTCAGTAAAAAATAAACTTTCATCAAAATTGTAGATTTATAGGTTCCATCAGCTTGTAAATAGAACCAATAAACATCAACCACATGAGATTTCTAGTTTGAAAATTATTTCTCTCTCTTGTTTCTGTTTCTTTGTAGTAGTTGGAGAAGTATGTGATGATGTCCTGTACTGTTAACAGACTGACAATCAGCAATGCAATTACAAGTTTTACATTCAAATTAGCACAATGAAAACATCTAGATTGTAAAATATGTGGTCTTGCTATCCAGCTCACAGGTTTCCACTGCAACTAATTTCCCACACCGCACCCCAGAAATGGGTGGAAGGCTGTGGGGCTGGGGAAAAGGGTTGGAAAAGTCAGCACTAAATGAGCAAATTATTTCAAATATTACAAAAAAAATCATTTAAAAAAACCCCAACCAATCAAAAAAAAAAACAAACCACCACACGAAAAAACCAACCACACAAACTCCAAAGCTTTTTTTCTGCTACCTGTCTGACTGCATTTTGAGTAATCTAGAAGGGGCTAATTGGCTGGAGTGCAGCCACTGAGGGCCTGAGCCACTGTAAAGTGTATTCCCACCAACGAAGCTTTCTAAGGAGGTGTTTGTTCCACTTTTGACAAAGTCATTTTATTTTAACAGAAACCCCTAGTAACCTCAAAAATTTGTATTCAATCTGGATGAAGGCATATTTTAATGTGGGGGTATTTTCCTTTTAGCTGGCAGCCATATAATTGTGTCTTGCTACAGAGATTTTTGTACTGTAAAGTTATTTCAATCACTTAAGAAACCTCAAGATTTATTTATTAAAGGGTATCTATCTTTCATCTTCATTGAATTACACTCTACTTCAGTATGATAACTGGGTGTCAACTTTCCTTTTGTATTTTTTGGTTGAAATGCAGCTTGCCTCCTGGATTAGATAGCAGCTACTGATACCAGAGCACCGTCTCCTGCTTCATCAGCTGCACTTCACTACTGAGGCACACTGATGGGAAAGATAAAGTACTACGCTGATCCTAATCAAATAAACTCTACAGTGATGTCATGTTTTAACCCCAGTTGGCAGCTAAGCACCACACAGCTGCTCATTCAACGTCACCCCACCCCGGTGGGGTGGTGGAGAGAATCAGGGAAAAAAAGTAAAGCCCATGGGTTGAGATACAGACAGTTTAATAGAACAGCAGAGGAAGATAAAATAAATAATAATAACAATAATAACAACAACAATAATAATAATGAAAAAAGAATATACATACCAAGTGTTGCACAATGCAATTGCTCACCACTTGTCAACTGATGCCCAGCCCATGCCCAAGAAGTGATCGCTGCCCCCCTGGCCAACTCCCCCAGGTTTATATACTGAGCATGACGCCATATGGTCTGGCATAGCCCTTTGGCCAGTTGGGATCAGCTGTCCTGGCTGGGCCACCTCCCAGCTTCTTGTGCCCCTGGCAGAGCAGGGGAAGCTGGAAATGTCCTTGACTGGTATAAGCACTGCTCAGCAACAACTAAACCATCAGTGTGTTAGCAACAAGTGGATGCTATCTACCAAGGGGACACTGCTGTACAGCCCTGGCGTCTGGGGTGCATGGGCAGGCCAACAGGACTGATTGCTCATAGAGGGTCTGTGCAGGCTAAATTTCTACAAACCACTAATACTAGTTCAGCAAACAGTAGAAGTAACTAAAATCCAAATCTTGATCTTTTTCTTTGCCTTTCCTCCCATCCTCCTTCCCCCCACTGAAAAAAAAATAATATTCGGACAGTTTCTACTTTCCAGATGTGAACAACTGGATTAAATTCTATGGAGAGCTTTTAAAAAAAAATCATAACAAGTCAATGGGTCACGGTCTTCATGGCATAAAGGAGAAAAAATGCTAAAGCCACATTTCTGAAACCAAGCATCATGGCTGCAGCAGCTGCAAGGTCACAGAGATTGAAACAGAACCATGAAAAAGAAACCACAGCCACAAGAATGACAGCAGAAATGGCTTGTAATTTTTTTCCATCATAGCGACTGGAGAACTGCATTCCTTTCTCTAAGCAAAGCTGGCTGGATTGCTATACCACCAAAATTGCTTCCCTGCTTTAGGAATGAAAAGGCTTTCCCACCTCTGGAAAGTTTTTGATATTTGAATCAAGATCATGGAGGAGATTCAACAGAGCAAATAATGCTCGCTGAGACTTGTGAAGGTTATTTATTGTGTCAGCTATTCATTTTGAAAATAAAAGTGCCTTGGATGAAAGAACAATATAGACAACACTGGAGATGTTACCAAGAAATATGAAAACCTGTTTTCCCTCCCCAGCTTGGAATCTTTCTGCCAGTTCTGTGAAAGGTA
>NW_009259311.1:182133-202306 GCF_000687185.1 Egretta garzetta | reverse complement strand
TGATCTTTCTCCCTCCACTTCTTTTCAAGAGGCTAAATAAGGCTAAGGCACAAACAGCAGTCTTAAGGTCCAGAGTAAAGCTGCGTGAACACCACACAAGCTTTGTGAAAAGGTATTTGAAGCAGAAGCAAGACCTCACTTAGCATTTATGATCAGCTTTCTGTGAACAGTCTTAATAATAAAATTGCTGATTTTGTCAATACAGACACCTCTGAAAAATACTGGATCTCTTTACATGATTAAGTAAAAATAATGCTATGTATTTTAGGCAAACTACCATATAAGATCAAGTCCAAGTGCAATTTTTTTCAAGTAAAAATTAGTTGATTTACTAAAATCTAAGTGACAACGTGTTCAGTTGTTCTGCTTTTTATACAGTCTCTGGGACTTAAAAGCAAGGAAGAAATTTCCTAAACCCTTTTATTGTACTGGACTGAATAAAGGTAAGAAATGCAGGAAGCATCATTAAGTAACTGGTTCTTTTCAAAATTATTTTGTTCCTTCAGGAACTATTTTTAAATTCATATGAAAATAAAAAGGTATACAAAGGTACCAAAAGTAATACTCTCTAATAAGATTGTAAATTTAATTGGAAGAACAAATTACACTGGCTTAGAGTGACATTTTGCTTTATATAAACTTCCATTCAATGCATGAAGAAACAATCTTTTCTTGAATGTACAAGTATACTTGATGTTTCTGCAGTGAAATTCTGTAACTACATACACCTAATGTGCTTAATGTTACTGGTGTTAAGACTTTAATGTAAAAAATTTACACTTCTCATCAATAATTAATCCTGTTTAGAGGAAGATATATATAATAGCAACACTATTTCATACTAAGCACTTCAATTTTTAAGAAGGCTGCAGGGAGAAATAGCTAAAAATATAATCACTTTAACTTATTCTTTCAATGAAGCTTTTCCTTTGGAGGTTTGCTGCTTGGAGTGCCTTAGCACTTTGCCACCTCTGGCATGTCCATCCCACAAGTGCAGGGGTGGCCATGATGGTTCCACACAACGTCAGCTCTGGCAAGCAAGGTGAGAAGCAGGAGCAGGAGGTAGGCAAGCAAGTAGAGCCTGACAGCAGCACAGTCATGTTTTGGGAAAAGGGAAAAGCCCATCCCATCACACTGAAGGACCGGCTAGGCCAGCATGATGCTACTGAGGGGAACTTGCACTGAACCCAGAGGAACTGGGTGGACAAACTGAGCCCAAGTTCTTGCTGGCTCTTTATCACTGCATGAGGCTTTCTTTCTGCTTTAGCTACTATACCTTTCTAAATACCAACACAGAAGTGGAGAGCTGGCAAAACTCTGGCTTTACCAACCCAGAAAGCAGTCATTGGGCATCAGTATCCATTTGAGGAAACAGTTCTTCTCTGTTAAAGGTAGCAAATAGCAGCTTTACTGTGTAAATTTTGTCCTTGGTGATTGATTCTGCATTTAAAATGCTGAAGGCTTTCTTATTATTTCTCTAGGAGACAGAAATCGTCTACTGAGCTTTTAAATTCTTAAATCATAATTCAAATTTTAAGCTAGTTAGCCACACCTCAGGCCATATATGTACATGGGTCACAATTCACCTCTGGAGCCAGGCTCACTGGTATTTTATGCCACTGTCATGATCTAAGGAGCATACCTAGTCATTCTGCTATATGCTTAACTCCATTAAAATGCTCGCTGCTCAGAAATCTTTGATAGTGTACAACTGGCAACAGCTGGTTTACAGGAAATCTATACCAATGTTACTAAATGAAGATGATGTCTACATCAGTTTTATTTTCAGAAGTGTTTGATTCTCGATTCACCAACTTTTTCTTACTAGGCATCATTCATGCTTAAATATTGAGATGTTCAAAATTCTCCAGTACACAAGGTTAGGAAGAATGGCATGTGGCAATGTGATATGCTTGCTGAGTGTCAAGCAAGTGATGGAAATGAAGCAATGCCTAAGATTTATTCACATTTTCATGGTATCAAATGAGAACTGCACATATTCACTGGCAGGTAATTTAAGTGGAGACAGATAGCTATGGAACAAAGTGGAATATCCTACTGTGAAGTGTCGCATACAGCTCTTCCAGCATAAGAATTTAGTCTTTAATCTTCTCTGGCTAAATCTGGCTTACTTTTTAAAAACTCAGCCAAACAATATAATAAAGAGGTACAAAAGGAACCCCTTTCTAATTGTAAGAGTTGTACAGTGTTACACATTTTGGATTTACTACTCAAAATAAGAAGGAAACCTGAGTATGATCCAATGGTATCAATGCAAGAGCAACAATGTCAGTGCTCAGCCCATTGTTCACTGAAAATAGAGGAAAAAGACACTTAATAATTCTTTAATTCTTAATGGAAATCAGACTGATAGTTAGGGAAATATATCCCCCATGCAGAGAGTCCCAAATCAAGAGCACAAGAGAAAAAGAATTCTTTACTCGTAGAAAGCTTGCTTGTGACAAACAATCACTACTCACAGAACATTGTTTAGAGATTTTTGAACAATCAGCTTTGATTTAAAACTACGCTTAAATATCAGTTGTGTGTGAGATACATAGGTCACTGTTTTGCCCTCTGGCAGGAATGTAATGTCTTAAAAGATGAGAATTCAATCTGTAAAAGTAACGTCTATAGTTATACATAAAGGTAACAGCCAGTCTTCTATCACCATATCTTTGTCATCCTTCAAATTTAGCAAGGTGTATTCTGAGATGGATACAACCACGCAGAAAATGATACTGGCCTGCCATTATGATTTTCTTCCTAAATTTGTGAATTAACTTCCAAAGCCTTTACAACTAATACATCACTTGGGATTGAATTCAGGTGTAGTGCTAGCAAGCGAATACCATAGGCAGCAGTTCAAGCATGAGTTTAGGGTCAAATTTCAATTTGATGTGGATGCTAATCTTTAAATCAACGTCATGCAAAGCCACTGGGAGAGCAGAAAAAGGTTTATTAGTTCACTGAAAAAAATCACTATTGCTTTGGCCTTGTTTCCATATTAATACTATGTTTCACTAACTGGCATGCTCTTGAATCACATGCTAAAAAGCTTTTCTTTACATTTATGCTTTTCCCTTTTTGCATTAACTTTTCACCTGCTTTCTGCATATGATAATACTAGAGTTAAGCAAAATTTTTTTTTGTTTTAGTATTGTTAATAAGAGAACAGAAGAATGTCATATGGGATTGTGAATGTTTGTGGTTAGGCTCTGGCAGATGTTTTAAGATCTTAGACCAAAGAACTTATAGCAAGGATGTTAAAGGGACTAATGATTTTAAAGCAACTTGTTTCCCTAGGTTTGATGCAGTAATACTTTATGACAATGTTAGAAAGTTAACCTTTCTTGGGTCTCTTCATCTTCAGCAGAAAGTTCTGACTACAGATCAATGAAGATCAAACTTACATTAAGCCTTACTACAGCAAGGCATAGTTTGAACCAGTGGCACAAAGAAAAGCTACTCTCAGTTGCAGCTCTATGAGGAGTCAACTGGAATGTTTCCTTTGACTCTGGATTGCTGTGACAGGTAAAGGCTACTTATCACTTGCTTGACAAAACTCTTCAAGACTAATAATACATTAAATCTTTAGCAAGTGCTTAGCATTCAGAAAGTCACCAGCTGAAATAATATTGAGCAAGTGTTTGGTGACCCTTTAATTTTCTTTCCTATATAAATTATTTTTACAGACTTGTTTACAACTCAGAACATATATATCAGTGTCTTGATGTACTGCAGCCTGAATTAGAGTTCTGTACCTAATAATTGTGTTGCTATTCAGTGCTTAAGCTGAAGTCATGGTTCGTCAAAGTCTGACCTCTAATGACATGATCCCCAAGTTGAGTACAGACTAGTTGATATGAATCAAACTTCAGATTTATTTCTAGACCATTAATCTCAGATTTTTCTTCCTTTATAAGGTGACTCACCAGTTTGTTATAGGGGAGAAGCGACTCGATTGTACCCATCTTAAACAAAAACCTTCTTTCCTGAAAGAAAATGGGTGTCTAATAGCTACTGTTAAAGGCAAGCACATGCCTTAAAGCAATGTCAAAAATGTCAGAAAAAAATTTGAGTTTCCTGTAGAGTTAATTTGCTTAAAAAAAAATTGCTGTCATGGTTGCCTTGGATTTAGAGTTAAACACTAACAATATAACTACCACCAGTAGACACATGAATGTCAAGTGGAATGAAAAGATCTTTTAATAAGAGTATTTTGGATAAGTCCTTTTCTTCAGGCAAAGTTATTCTGTTCCCCGTTAGCTTTCCAGCAACGGCAAAATGTCCTTCTTGTTTTAACCTTGGGCAGTCAGCTATTTTCCCTGTACTCAATAGACAGCTGGATTGCAGAGCTGAAGAAAGGGAAGGAAAGGATCCATTGGCGACAACTATAATTTGTCAAAACAGTGAGAATTCCCCTTGGGTAGAATGAAAGGTAGCCATCAGCACCAAGCTAAACAATAAACTATCAGCTAGATCTGCAAATTCACTTTAGCACCAAATACAGAGGAGACGAGTTGTACTTCCTATCAACGGTTAATCAGAAGAAAAGAAGGCAGCGAAACAGCAAACATATGTCCTAGCAAACACAGTATTATCACAGTCCTACAAAGTACCTGGGTGGAAAGCTGAAACTGAGAGAATTTCAGAGGAGTAAGAAAATTCAGAGATTCCTCCTATTCTAGCTTTTCCAGCTCTTCTCTTCCAGTTCTCCAGTTATATTTCCTTTCCTTTTCCTTGCTTTTCCTTCATTGCCAGTTTTTGGTTGCTAGTCAAAAGTAGTTTGGAGCTTTTTTTAAACAAAATAATAAGGAAAATGTTGAGGAGAAATTTTCCCAAGTATTTTGACAAGTTATACAGAGCTTTGTTCATTTACAGGTTGATGGTCAAGTAGGTATGGCTAGTATTGCCTCAGCTGTCCATCCTTTCATTTTCATGCATACTTGCTAGAAACTTCCAACCCAAGTAAATAATAAATGAATGCACTTGCCATCAGGAAGAATAAATGGAATCGTCTTGAACTATGGAAACTGCAGAATGGATAAATAAAAAGCAATACTATGTAAATATTCTGTGTCCTTAATTTTGTCATCTATAATAAGATGCTAAGCTTTGGAAACTTTAAAAAAATTGAAGGAATGAGAAGTGCTGTGGGAAATACAATAGTTTTTGCTATTGAGAAGCAGCTAGCTCACTGAAGTAAATTATTGTTCTTCAGGGGAAAGTATACAGATACACTTGGTAGAAACAGAATCCTTCATAAATCAAAGACTGGACAAAATTTAGATGCAAACTTGAAAATCTTATTTAAGATAATTTTAAACTTGATTCATTACTTCTTCAGAATCTTCTGGGTTTTGGACCTCTATGCATCTCAGCTAGCAATCTCCTGCCCCTAACACTTCAAAAATTACAGTTTTCCCATCAGAGGACCCACCCTTTCTGCCTGCAAAGAGGACAAGGCACCTTGGGAAACCTGCTCTGTGTTTGCAGCTTTTAGGGTCACTGCTCTACAAACAATGATCTCCAACTGCAACACAGACACAGAACCAGACCTCTAGACCAACGTGTTGATTTCATTTATGTGATAATAATATATAACTATAGGAATGGGAATCATAGAAAAATACTTCTACATTTTCCAGGTCTCTCATCTTGTACCCCTATTATCAGCTAGCCCATTCATTCGTTCCTCATTCAGTAATACTTCCTGATTTGGCATTCATAGGCAAGAACAGATTTTTTTTTTCACTAGGTATGTGCCAAAACATGAAAAACTCTCAAGACTGTAGAGACTTCCTTTTACCGAAATAGCAGAGTCAAGGTTTTCATATCTGACATTAGGAAAGTTATTAAACTTTCTCTTGGTCTGAGGTCTAAGGTGTTACAGTTGCTTGCAATATAGGAAGATGGCATATACTAGTATATAATAACATATAAGATAATATCTTTGAAGGAAAACCAGCTGATATAAAGTATTCAGCATTTCTCTGGAGGTTTGTGCAACAAACCAGAATTTCCCAAAATAAAGGCAAATGCATCTGGGATTTTGTATAACCAGACAACCTGATGGGGCTTCTTTTATGATAAGCGTATGAGAAACTTGTTTAGTGTGGCAATAAATCCAGGAATTGGTGAACATTACCACCATGAGATCAAGAAGCATGTGAGATCACAGCCATCAACAACATGTCCACAAGCTGGAGAATATGAATCTGCCATTACAGTTGATACTTCTTTTACTTGAAGGGGGAAAAAAAAAGGGGCGGGGGGGGAAGGGAGAAAAAAAAAATAAGGATGTTCATCCCAGACAAAGGAAAAGGAAGGAATAACGTCTTCATCTCCCTGGTTATATCCCAGTTTCACTGTAAAGTTAATGAAGTTTCCCATCCATTTTTGGTACTAAAAACACCACCAATGCTTTTTATTTCTCCCACTCTGTCTCTTGCTAATAGGGTGCAATTATCCGGGTGAATTCTGATCTTGTAAAACATTGCCATGGTCTGGTTGCAAACCAAAATCAATGTTAGATAAGTGAAAATGAAACATTTGCCACCCACTAACTGATAAAGAATAATAGCTCTTTGCTTATGGTAGTCAATCATCTGTTTTACAACTCCCACAAACAATCTTGTTAGGGGATTTTTGGTGGTTGGGTTTTCTTTTTTATTTCCTCCCATTATTTTGCTCTCCCAATCTGTATATCTAGCTCTTAAGAACAAATGGTAAAACCTGAGAGCAAAGAGCTTCATGTAGAATGTCTTTTCTATGCCTACCCTTCCTGCCAAGAGCATTTAAAAACACAAAACAGAACAGCTACAAAAATCTTTCTTCTTTAACAAAAAAAATATATATATGGAATTAATTTAGCTGAAAATTGTCCAGAATAATCACTTGATCCTGTGACTGTTTATGTTTTCTGTTCATGCAAACTAAATAAAAATTTGAAAGTAATCCTTTCATTGATAACATACAAATAATAAAACTCAGCTCCTATTAAAAAATTACCATACATTTTGGTGAGAAAAGTTTCTGACTCTTAACAAGGAACAATCCATTTTTATATTTTTTTTATAAGTACCTGGTGAGTTTCACTCTGGAAGATGTTCTAAAAAGTTAGATTTAAGGAATTTCCTTCATCTTCTGGTGCAGGCAGTGTTACTAGCAAAAGCTGCAGGTGAGTACCATTATGCACATTCAGATGGACTCACTATACAACCAGAAAAAATACAAAAAGAGTAGGAAAAAACCCTGCACGTTTGAAGATTCACATGCACACACAAAATCACTTATCAATATTGTTGGTTTTCAGCTATTTTCTAACTTTGGGATGCTGAGTTTGGGGGAAACATTCATTTTGGGAATAGGACGATAGTGTCACCCTCATATGGGATCTACAGTATCTCTGCCAACCCCACAGATTTTTCAATACAATTCTGTAGCTTGGTATCACAATATCAAGGCTTGATTTCACATGGAATCCCAAAACGTATTTTGTAAGTACGGTATGTATGTCAACTTTTTATAGGCAAAATTTTAAAGATGCTATAAACAAGCAAATTTCAATTGTTTATAGCCTGCAGTCTTCTGAATTTAATCATTTTTTTAAAACCATTTATGAACATCAGTAGACATAACCTCTTGACTTTTGACTTCTGTACAGATAGTTTCCTCCTAAATGGGAGAGGTGAGGCTGTCCTCAACTATAACAGCTACAGTTACCCCACAGGCTTCTCAACTTCTCATCTGGAAATCAGGCCGCCTTCATTCCTGGTAGACCTTAAAGCAGCATCACCCTTGGGCCTTATTCCGAGGTGTGAAGCACTAGCAGAAATACTATCTTAAGCACTACCCCGTGATAGCCCTGGCCCTTTCCATGACTGCCCATTTATTACCACTGCTCTACAGTGATTAACTGCAACTCACTTGTGCCAATGAGCCAGGTCCGGGACTGCACTATGAACCAGATGGGTAACCTGAAAACAGAATTTATTAAATAATGCCTATTAAATCCTGATTATGTTTTGTCATCCTGAGATGTTCCACTGCATAACTCTACAAATAACTGTCTTGGCTCTGCTGAAGAGGTAGCAAAGCAGTGAGGGCTGGATACAGTGATGAGGTAACAGATACTGCCTACGCTAGTATTGCATCTAATACTTCTGATCAACAAAATGTGTGTAATGGCCTCTCTGGAGAAATAAGTGGATAGGTAAGTACCAGAAGGGCAGAAGATGAAGTCAAACCTGGGAGGAGAAGGATACATTTGTAAAGAAAAGATAGGACAGAAGGGGAGACAGAAATGAGAGACACAAGATTAAATCCTTTCTCTTTTTGTGACAAGAGCATATCCCTTACTACACACGTGTGTCATCCTAATATGTAAGAAGTCATAATAGCATCAGTAGATTTACAGAATTAAAGTGAGACACATACTTAAGAACCACAATATAAAAACCACAGTTCTTGCTTCGAGGAGTACTTTTCTTAGAAAAAGGAGGAGACACAAAGCATGCACCAGTTTTTCTGTAATAAAGGTAGATCCCTCCATTAGTCCTTTCTCTGCACTGTAATGTATTATTAAACACTTGAAGGTATTGATAATGGAATGTACTACAATAATAGCATAGCTGGAAAAGAGTTCTGCTTCTTTTTCAGGTTAATTTATTCCATATTAGGCCAACTGGAAAGCTTTTCAAAGACTGTCAGCACCATTAGCTCTTTCCTGTTGAGGCAAAAGCAAGAGTATTGGATGTGTATTGATTTGATGTTATTCTGAGACTGTACAAGATTTGGAAGCTGGAGAGAATTAGATATATGGGTGTAACAGGAAAAAAAAATACAGAAAACTTATCCAGGCTCTGAAAGCAATTGATCTGGGATTTCTTATCAGTAATTTGTTTTCATTCTTTATATTAATTTATATATCTGGATGAAAAGTCCATTGATGCTCAAAAAAAACCCCCAAACCACCACCAAAATGAATGGGAACCTAATATAATTTATATTTTATTCACATTTATTTGATATGTGGTCTCTTGTATACTTAGAGGTCTTACGTTCACATGACAAAGGTAATCAGTGTTGCAATTTGAGGTTCAACAAGGCCAACTGAGGTTCAACAAGGCCAAGTGCCGGGTCCTGCACTTCGGTCACAACCCCATGCAGCGCTACAGGCTTGGGGGAGAGTGGCTGGAAAGCTGCCTGGTGGAAAAGGACCTGAGGGTACTGGTTGACAGACGGCTGAATATAAGCCAGCTGTGTGCCCAGGTGGCCAAGAAGGCCAATGGCATCCTGGCCTGTATCAGGAATAGTGTGGCCAGCAGGAGTAAAAGATCAAGTCCTTAGTGTGGTGCACAGAAAACCAAGAGGGGCATGAGGAGAGGCTAGAGGGAACCGGGGTTGTTTAGTCTGGAGAAGAGGACGCTGAGGGGAGACCTTATCGCCCTCTACAGCTGCCTGAAAGGAGGTTGTAGCAAGGTTGGGGTCGGTCTCTTCTCCCTGGTAACAGATGAAAGGACGAGGGAGAATGGTCTGAAGTTGCACCAGGGCAGGTTTAGGTTAGACATTAGGGAAAATTTCTTCACAGAACGGGTTGTCAGGCTCTGGAATGGGCTGCCCAGGGAGGTGGCCGACTCCCCACCCCTGGAGGAATTTAAAAGAGGGATAGATGAGGTGTTTAGGGACATGGTTTAGTGGTGGGATGGCAGTGCTAGGTTAACGGTTGGACTCGATGATCTTAAAGGTCTTTTCCAACCTAGATGATTCTATGATTCTATGAATTTACTTGCAAAGAATATTCTGGAAGACTTTCTCTGATGCAGATTTTGGCTGTGGTTGCCTCATACATGTTATCATCCTGAAGTGTTTAATTAGTAATATGTCTAGGCTCAGTCAGCAGCCTGTTGTGGAGTCCATGCATTCACCTCATCTAGATGTATATGTGAGGTATTTTTGACAGTCTATAGGTGACCAATTACAAGTCTCAGAGGATGGAGACGCTTTGCACTGAAACACACACTTCATAAAGAAATTATACTGTTGAATAATAATACCTTGAGATATAATGAGTATGATACTCTTAACCTGTGGATCTATTTTATAACACATCCACACAAACAGCTGTAACCGTAACTGAGATGACAGTAAAGTGAAAGCCGTGTCCGAATGGTTCTGGTAACCAGTCAAAACCTCTCACATCAGTTTTCTCTTGAAAGAGAAGATACCCTCAGCCACTGACAGAGAGACAAGGCCTTCCTTCCAGTCATGGAGTCATCTGAAAGCTAGTCACATATATAGAATGAAGACTGGACTGCAGACATGATTTTTATATCCCAAGGAAGGGGAGGCTGTCTGTAATTTAATGGGAGGTATATCAAAACTTTCCAGTAGGAAGGAAAATCTGGATCTGAATGGAATCCCTGGAGGGCTCCAAGAAAGAATTTAGCTATAAAAACAAATGCATTTCACAGGGAGTGGGATGCTCCTGTGGAAGGCAGCCACAACGTGGGAGAGAATCCCAGCCCCAAAGAGACACAAAAGCATCTAGCAGAGCGCTAGACTGCATGAGCATCTTTTTCATTTGATCTTCCACTTAGACTGTAGTGGTGGGGTTTTCTTTGACTTCATTACCTGTCTGAAATTTGTAAACTATATTTTTTAGTATGTGTGAAGTGATAACATATTTTTATGTGTATTTTACCTTGTAGTGTGTTACCATAATTTCCAAACAAGTAGTTAGCATCAAGATATTCCTCACCAAAGCTGTCAGACAATGTTGTGCAACTTTGCCTGATTTAAGGTCAGACAATGTTGTACAACTTTACCTGATTTAAGCATTTTGCTCGAACACTCAGAAAGGAAAGCTCTGCATCTTTCATGACACTTCCATGGGGGTTTTAGAGGCTTAAAGACTGCATAAGTGAGAAAGTCATAGCTGGATAATAATCATTCAGGGTGAAATTTTTTCAAACCTGATTGCTCATTAAACCTACATATTCATCTATTTTACATGTCTCAACCCCTATATGCATGACGCAAGGTGTGAGCCAAAGGCCACTGACCTCAATAGGTGCATTCCATTCACTGAAATGGTTTTGGCCAAGACTCAATGAGCAATTATTCACTCTTTTACTGATGTTGCAGGTTCAAACATAGAAAGTCAAATTAGATTGCCAGTTTTGAAAAGATAGTCTTGTAGGACTTAGTTCTAATTTACTTTTTTCAAATAGGTATTTGTTAAGCACCTATTTTATACTGTAAGTTTACATTTCCATACTTAACAAGCACAGACCTATGTGAGATCACTACCTATACAATGTCATACATGCACATGGGATCTGAAACACAAATATAAGGATAATGGAGTATGGATTTATTGATATCAAAGGGAGCTGTGTCATCGGTGTAAACAATTGCACCATGGTTATTGCTTCTAAAGTTAGACCGGAAGCATAACAAAAGAATAAGAGAGCATCCCATTGGGCACCAGTGGTAAGGAAACAGAAGGACTATTCTTTGGGATAAATTTGCTGCAGAAAAAAGTGCTGTTTTAAATCCCACTATAAATTCACAGCAATTTTTATTAATTACTAAATTTACAATCTTACTGATGGTTCAGATCCATGTGATAAAATATGCACTGATAGTATTATACTTTGGTATCACAATCTTAAACAGCATGCTCTAATAAACAAGATACTTTGAAAATATAATCCAGTTCTATACTATGAACATGCTGAGGATTTTTTTACATATTGCCTTGGAATTTAAACTAAAATCAAATCAATGGAATCCATTTTATACATTCAATAATGCATGATTTGGGCCCCTGATACTTTGATAGAATTGCACTGGATCAGATATATCTTCTCCCTCAATAAAAAAGAGCACTTAGATAAATCTGTTTCTAGAAACTGTGTCAACACCAGCAAAACAGAAACCTGTGAGTAGTTTGGTCTTCCAAATGGTTCTTCCCTCAAGCAAGTGGGCTAACATATATTTAATAAACTATTTGCTTCACCACACTGCCAATAATAATGTATTCTCATGTACAGAAAAGGGTATTACAAGTATGTTATAAAATGCTTCAGCTTTTCTTCCTAACCAAAGATGTATTAAAAAAATAAGTGAAAAAATTATTTATCCCAATGAGGAGTTGGGTAGATAATTGGTAGAACTAAATACCAGTGAGAAATGGAAAGGAAAATCCCTATGAGTGGGAAACTGGATGGATGTCAATATCTGTGCATGAGCTGGCAAGCTGTCTTGAATAACTGAACAAATTTCAGTTGTTCTCCTGGTAGTTCTGTAAACAATTAAACAATAATTGGCTACCCATATCTGAAAAAAGAAAAGAATGTATTTTTCAAAGTTAAAGATCACATGGATGAGTTGATGATGGCTTTCTGACAGAGGATTACTGCCAACCAACAAAACTAATTCCTGGTATACGCTTAAAGGCAGTTTTCATTATGTTTGTTCATCTTGTAAATATTAAAAGAAAAAAAAATTAAAGCAAGAAAAAATTTTGTACTTGGGGGGACATTTTTCTGACCACTTATGAGCAAATGAAGTCATTATGCAAATGCACACTCACATGTTTGGCACAAGGTATTTACTAGAATAGAAATACTAATTTCATTAGCTTATCACGTTGTGCAATTCGTTTTCCAATGCATGTTTCTGCTTATTATTAACAACAAATAAATCAAAAGTTCTGTTTTGTGAAACTCTCACAGCTGGCCCTTCATAAATCTAAAATGCCAATAGATATCAAGAGTTGCAGATACGCCTTAGTCAGAACATTCCAACTGTTTTGGTCATACTGTAATTTTTGTTTCAGAAATATGGTTTTAATAGCATTTTATTAAGGAAAATTTTGAGTGGTAATGCTTTAATTTTAAACTCAGACTTCAAATTACAAAGTAAATGTGGGAAAACAGGTGGAATCTGTGCTGCTAAACACTCCCCATAAAGTTCACACCCTTGAGAATATTTCTAGTACCACAGAAATATTCTCACAAGTGAAATACTGTTTCTTTGTTCCATGTTAATCAAAAGCCTCCAAGAGAGCCATTTTTATAGATGAAGGCGGGGGGGAAAAAAAAAATCTTTGAAAGACAAAAATGTCAGCCAGTCCGTAAATCAAACGACATTGTGGCATTACAGAGAGGAAGAGTCACTCTAATTGCTACCATATTACAGAAAAGGAGATAGAGGTCTTCTAAAGGTAGCATGGGCCCATCTTTAAATTTTCTTCTATCTTATCAAACAAACTTCACATGTGCCTATTTTCAAAATGTGATTTTCAGCTCTTCAGAACACTCTCCACATCCCAAATCTCAGTGAGCAGCAGGACTGAAATATGAAGCTATCTTTTTGCTCTGGAATCTTTTCTTCTGATCATAAAATCTTAAAACATAAAACTGGAAGGCAAAGAGAAAGGTAATTCTCTAAAGCTCTCTACCTCCACCAAGCAGGATCAAACTGCATGTCAGCTATTCCTGACATATTTCTCCAACTTCACTGTTAAAGCCCTTAGTAATTAAACCCTTTTTCAAGAATCTGTCCCAATATTCATTTAACCTTGTAATTAGCCATCACATTTTGCTAAAATCTAACAGAAGCCTTTCATGCTGCAGTTAATATATTGCTTCTTGCTTTATCCACAGCAGACAGTTTTAGGAGAAACATTTTACATATTTAAAGACTTCACCTGCTTCTTTCTTGTCTCCTCTAGATTCAGCAAAGGTTTAATCAGACCAGTCCTTTCCCAGTTTCATAGTTTCTGATCATTTTGGCTGCTCACCCAATGACCACCTCCAAGAGCCCATCCTCCAGAAAGAGTGGTGCCCCAAGGTTGACAGCACAAACCAGCTCCATGGCTGTTGCATCCCTGAGCAAAAGTTATTCACACCCTGTCACACCTACAGCACCTCCCACTGATAGATTTTTATTATGACATTAGCTGTAAACCAGGCTCATTTGTGGTGAGTGTCAGCCAAACTGAACTCTTGCAAAAGACGGTTCTGTGCTGTGCCCTGGGGGAGACATGCAACACCATGATGCCCTCAACACTAAATCTTATCTCAAAGTCCAACCCCTTCGTGAAAGGATTTGCTGACTCTCCCAGGAGGATGCCATCTACAAAGACAGTAAGAACACTCTCTAAGCTACTATCCAGCTAGCTAATTAAAAGAGTTGACAGTGGATCACAAAAAATTACTAAGTGTCCTTGAGTCTGAATTCATCTTCTAATGATTCATCTTATGTCTAGACTGTATTTCCTTTGTTTATGAAAATATCCACAGCTCTACTAATGTAACAGTATTTAGACTAGACTAGACTATTTCAGTTGGAAGGGACCTACAACGATCATTTAGTCCAACTGCTTGACCAGTTCAGGGCTGACCAAAAGCTAAAGCGTATTGTTAAGGGCATTGTCCAAATGCCTCAAACACTGACAGGCTTGGGACATCAACCACCTCTCTAGGAAGTCTGTGCCAGTGTTTGACCATTCCCTTGGTAAATAAATGCTTCCTAATGTCCAGTCAAAACCTCCCCTGGTGCAGCTTTGAACCATTCCCATGTGTCCTGTCACTGGATACCAGGGAGAAGAGCTCAGCATCTCCCTCTCCACGTCCCCTCCTCAGGAAGCTGTAGAGAGCAATGAGCTTCCCCCTCAGCCTCAAACTAGACAAGCTCAAAGTCCTTAGCCGCTCCTCACAGGAGATGCCTTCCAGCCCTTTCACCAGCTTTGTTCCCCTCCTCTGGATGCATTCAAGGACCTTCAAATCCTTCTTAAATTGTGGGGGCCAGAACTGCACACAGAACTTGAGATAAGGCTGCACCAACGCTGACTACAGCAGGATGATCCCCTCTGGTGACCAGCTGGCTGTGCTGTGTTTGAAGCCCCTCAGGATGGGGTTTGCCCTCTCGGCTGCCAGAGCTCACTGCTGGCTCATACTGAGCCTGCAGCTGACCAGCACTCCCAGATCCCTTTCTGCAGGGCTGCTCTCCAGCCACCCCTCTCCCCATTTTTACTTGTGCCCAGTGTTACTCCATCCTAGGTGCAGGATATAGCATTTGGACTTGCTAAATTTCATCCCATTAATCGTAGCCCAATACTCCAATCTACCTACATCCCTCTGCAAGGGCCTCTTATCCCTCAAGAGAGTCAACAGCACTTCCCAGTTTGATATTAAATAACTTTTCTCTACTGACAAGGGGTAATAGCCAGTCCTGGGTGGAAATTAAATAGATTTAATATATTTTTGACAGGCCTGTGTTGACTACAACTTATGTCCTTTTGTAATTCTCCTTTTTTAAAGTACTTGCAAATCCTTGGCTTGATTTTTAGTTCCAGTATTTTTCCATGCATTGAAGCGAAGCTGACTCATCGATAATAATTCCTTTTCAGTCCCTGTAAAGATAGACACTAACTTTATTATTTTGTGCCCTTCTGAAATAATATCCTGATGTAAAAAAAAAAAAAAAAAAAATCTATTCAGTTTTTCTGGAAGACAAACTGTAAGTACTAACAAACTCTCCTTTTAATCCTGTTAGATCATGTCAAAAAAAGAAATTATTTAATTTTTCACTTAAATCAGAATTGGATATATGAGCATAAATCTATGTATTCTACATTGCTATACATAACATTAATAAATTATTTTAAAATAGAGGTTAAAATGTAAAACAATAATAGCTATATTTTAGGAGTTCCCAGGTAAGAGGAAAAAATGGGTACTGGAAAAGAGGCATAAATATGTAAGACAGAAGAAGAAAAAGAAGAATAGGAGGGGGAAAAGAGCTAAAACTGACAGGAAAGAGAATCAAAAAGAAAGCAGAAGGTGTGATCAAGTAGTAAATTCTATAAAAAGCCATTTAGGCAACAGAAAACAGAAATAGCCTCAGGCACATTTTTAAAGCAAAGGAAAACATCAGTATAACAAAAAAAACAAAAAAAAAGAAAAACAAAAACAGATGAGAGTAAGTAGAACAAAGTACTATCAAATTTGAATTTAAAGCAGCTTTTAAAATGTAACCGTAATAAATCTTGATTACCTAGGGTAAAACTACTAAGAAAAATGTTCAGAATCACATTTAAAATAATTTGAACAACTTCAGAAGAAATTTATTTTTGTTTTGCACCTTCAGTTAGTATATTATTTCTCACTTAGATCACAATAAGATAAATTTCCCAAAGTAGCACAGCTTCACCAAAACAGAGAAGAAAAAGAAAGAAACAGATTTAAGGATACCAAGGTCACTCTTCCTTATGTTTCTTGGCCACACACTGCTTCTGAAACCCTTACACCAGCAGAGCTGGCAGAAATATTTTGCTTAGCTTCTCATTAAGCAAAGGACTACCATTGGTTTACAAAGCCTTTTCCTACTGGAGAACCAAGCCCTGGTTTTGTTCTTAATTTTTTCTTTGCTACAGCCATATTTAAAATATAGGGAATTCTTATCTGGAATGAAGGAGGCTGTCCAACTTACACATGATATGCAATAAAATTTGGGATATGCATGTATAAATAATTATGCATAGAAAACCCTGATGCTTTTATATAGTCCATGTATCAGATGTTGAGGCATCATCTTATACTCTTTCTGTAGAAAACCTCCCTCAAATTTCTGTGATCCCTATACATCCACAAATCATTCCTAAAACATTCAGCTTACCACCTGCAATGTTTTTCAGGATTTTTTTCCTCATCTCCCCGTGTTTCATGGAAATTTCCAGTAGTCCTGAAATAGTGTTTTGCACATTCCCCCAATCATTATACTCAGCAGATCTTTAATGACATTGCTGTTGGTAGTTTGAAGATCATCCAGTGACTTTTGCAGAGTGTCTCTGTATCCTGGAGATGATGGGATACAGCACCCTCTCCAAGGGTGGCACTGTGCCACCCTCACTCCCTGATACAGCAGCACCAAGCAGAGCAGAGCCTTACGCCAGATTCTTTTTATGTTAGTTTTACTTATGCTGATAAATAAACAAGAAAAGACAGGATCCAAAGCACGTGGAAAGGTAGGTCTTTAAAATATATGTTTTCTTAACCAAAAACAATAAATGGAAAATAGATATTATGAAGATAAACTGAAATTCTCATAGATCACCTTTGCCAATTTGATAAAACAACATGGTTCCATCCCTGCCACCAATGACTGTGGAAGTATTCTCTGCAGAACAGAATTTGTCTGGTGTGATGAGAAAACTGAACAGCAAGCACCCAGTAAAATTGAGAACACAAGTAAGATTTTTCAAGAAAAAAGTAAATAAGGCAATAGGGAGGATGTGAAGTTGCTGACACTGAAGTTTTGCATCCAGCACTCCTTTTGCCTGAGCCAAAAGGCTATTTGCAGGCAAATAATGTAATAAATGCATAAAGCCAAGTAATCAGTGTCATGCCATAATGCTGTTACACTGCTTTTTTGTGTGGAACAAAATCCTTTGCAAATGTTAATTACACTTCAGAATTTATTTTTAAACAAAATTTAGAGAGGGAAGAATAATATCACACAGAAGTGAAACAACACAAGGTCACGCAGCAAGCCAGTGAAGCGACTGGTTGCTTAGTCAGTTCTCCTGCTCCTGAATTACACAATGATTTCCCCAAGATACCTCAGAGTAACACAAATAGGAGTATCATAGAAGAGAAAAAATTAAAAGGACACTGTTCCATGAGACAGGATGGTCACTAAATACTACCAAGCTTCTCCATATATATAGTGCAGAGGAATATAGCAATGCTCATTTTCCAGGTTCTTACGTATTTAGATTTCCCCTTCTCTATTTTGCACCTGTAGCAGCTTTACAGTTCAGAGTCAACACTGAGGACTCAAGGCAGGGGGGGGAAAAAGTCTTCAGGGCTATTGCTAGAAGCTTTTCAGGCAGATGTTAACATACTCAATACTTGGGAAACTACTTGCAAAACTGAATGTAATGAAGATAAGCTAAGAAAAAAATCAGCTAAATTATTTTAACATACACTCTGAAAAAAAAAAATCAGTCATTTACTAGCAGAAGTTGAATTAGTGACTTTCTCACATTTTCCTACTCATTAAGGCAAATGTATGATTTGATATTCTGAAAGTGCAATAGCTTACTGATAAAAGAGGGGAGTTATGACACTGGTCATCACGGAAGCAGTTTCCATAGCAGCAGTTGCCATGTCACTTGACCACGGAGCACCAGCGCGGTTTTGGAGGAGCGTGCTGTGTGC
This sequence comes from Egretta garzetta, assembly GCF_000687185.1. Taxonomy (NCBI): domain Eukaryota; kingdom Metazoa; phylum Chordata; class Aves; order Pelecaniformes; family Ardeidae; genus Egretta; species Egretta garzetta. Next base: position 184,067 of record NW_009259311.1, on the reverse strand, counting down.
TGTATGGGACCAGCTTGCTCAAAGTTTGATGTCTTGTCCTTCCACACTTGTGAAAAGGGAGACACTTTAAGTGAATTAGGAGATGCGCACCAGCCTGTCAGACTAAACCCCAAGTAATTACGAAGAATAGAAAACGGGTACGTGCTCAGTTATGTGAATATGTGATTCTGTGTGCATACAGGGTGTCTATACATTGGCAAGAAGTACAGGGGACCTGTCATGGGTGTTACGTGGGTTTCGGGATGCTTAGCCTGGATGAGCAATGCAGTCTAACCCAAGTGCTCCTGAATACAAACCAAAATGCGGTAAAAGGAGAGGATCACAAGATCACTTTGAAATAACATTTTTGATCCAAGCAAAAAGGATAATACAGGCACATCATGAGCTCCAGTTGAGATGGAGAACAAATTGCATTAAAATCATGTGAAAGCTCAAGACACATTGTGAAGAAATCCCAAAACTCTCTAATGGCTAGGTTTCACAATCAACTTAAGGTAGTAAAAACTGTGGTGACTTTGTGTGGTAAGCATACTGAGGGAAACAAATGCTTGAGGGCTGTCAGATGCACTTTCTACTCTTAATTCTCCAATTTCAGATTCTCTTGAGCATTCAGCTGGGTGCCTAAGGGAGACAAAATCATTTTGCTGCTATAAGCTTTTGATGAAATTTTGTTCCTGTACTCCAAATTAACTAACAAGATACACAGCCTGTGATTACAAATCTTCTTACTGGAATTACTCACACCACAGTTCCGCAAAACCTATTAACCCCACAGTCTGTGTCAGAGAGTTGGATGAAAATACAACAACTTTTATTTGTTCCTTTAAATAAAATCGCTTGGTTTTTAAGGATCAGTGTAAACTTGGGTGTGTCTGAAAATTTAATTATGGAGGAGAGAGATCAAGATATGAAGACAGAAACCAATTTCTCTCACACACATATGCTGTGATATACAATCTGTGTCAGTTCCTTCACCAGAACTATTTCTCTGCAGACAGACACTGTAGAGCATTAAAAATGATCTAATTATGCTAGTTATGGAAAATCACTAGAAGCTAAGCATCTTTTAGAGTAGGTGGAGCCTCCTACATCTGAACTGCATTAAGTAGGATGAGACGGACCTCCACAATCTGCTCTCCAAGTCTACTCCTTGGGAATTATCTTCTATCCCCTTTTATAAGAGCTGAAAGTTGATGGGCCAATTTCCTAGGGCAGATTAGCAGGGAAATAGTTCTCTACTTCCATCCAGATTTTAACAAATGAATGTCTGTCCCATTTTAAAGGAAAAAACCCCACTAATCATCACATTTCAATTAGAAAACACTGTAATAAATGTTTATAGTTTATGAAACTGTTACAAGGACATAGCATGCTATTTATAAAGTGCCAGATTTGTACAAATACAGAGATTTGGCAGTAATCATAAGCAATCGTTTCCTTTTCTTCACATTTCTGGCCCTTATACTTTGAGGTGCTGAATGCTCAGGCATCTTGTGGAAAGCTTGTTCAAACTTTTACAGTTAGATCCTTCCAGGATCAAACTGAATGGTAATTGCCAAGTAATCCTCCTAGCCATCCTCCTAAGCTACTGTGAAGCTGCAACACTGCTCCACAGAGCCTATTTCACCCCAGCAGCAGTGCACCAGATTCTTCCTACCACAACTTACAGTGTACTTTTGGGCTTTGCCAGTGCCTCCTGCCCACTCCACCCTGAGAGCCTGGGGAACTAGGAACCCATCTCAACAACCAGACATCTAGAGTCCCATTGTGGTTTTAACCCCAGCCAGCAACTAAGCACCACATACCCGCTCACTCACTGTCCCCCCATCCCAGTGGGATGGAGGAAAGAATCAGAAGGGCAAAAGTAAGAAAACTCATGGGTTGAGATAAGAACTGTTTAATACTTGAAATAAAATCAAATATAATAATAATAA
>NW_009259311.1:89390-182030 GCF_000687185.1 Egretta garzetta | reverse complement strand
CCCTTTGGCCAGTTGGGGTCAGCTGTCCTGGCTGGGCCACCTCCCAGCTTCTTGTGCCCCTGGCAGAGCAGGGGAAGCTGAAAACGTCCTTGACTGGTGTAAGCACTGCTCAGCAACAACTAAACCATCAGTGTGTTACCAACATTCTTCCAGTACTAAATCCAAAATCCAGCACTATGACAACTACTAGGAAGAAAATTAACTCTGTCCCAGCCAAAACCAGGACAAGTCCTCTTCTTCCTCTCTACAGTGGGAAGAAAAAGGTTGCATTGCTCCACTGGATACCTTGATAACTGCTGAGGTAGTGTTTCAGATTCCTCCCACTGGAGGTAAGGGTAGAAGATATTTAAATGGACGTTAAAAAAAATAAATAAATCTACCCACTAATACATTAAATAAAGTCTGCTGGTTACTTTGGGTTTTTTTAAAGATTGCTTTTAAATTGAGTGGACAGAGGGGGTTCCAGGCATTATTATTCCCTGGCCCAGAAACACTGGTGCGTGGAAATCAGCTTTCCTGGTACAAAAGGAAAAAACTGTGTGACAAAGCAGACACCAGAAAAATATACTACATGCAAAATCGTGTGATGTTTCCTATAGTACCTAGGAAACTGAAAATGACAGTATCAAACCAGGCAGAGTCTGTTGTGAGTGGAGAAAAGTATCATCTTGGCTCCTTCAAAGGTCATTCTTATTGAGATTTTTATCAACAGTCAATGTTCTAAAAATAATGAAGCAAGCAGGATCACTATCAGAGAAAGGTAGAAAATAACCCTGACTTTAGTATATCCCACTCAGAAAGTCATTCCTAGATGTGCTAAATTTATTGTGCTATTGGACACAGTGAGGTGTTTTAATTAAACAGTAAAACATTGAGAATGTGATAAATTGAATCTAAATGGTACTTATATTTGCCAGTTTTCATTCTGTATGGACAAATGCAGAAGAGTAAAAAAACCTGTAATTATTAACTTGCTTGGCTTCACTGTTGAGGTTCCTGGGTTGTTTGGGGTTTTTTTCATTCCATTGACATTTTAAAATAGAATCAAGTCCGGATGACATTGGAAAGAAAAATTTGAAGCAGAGAGTAGCACACTTGCCTCTCAGGTACTGATATTTTCATAGCTATGACATATTTACAGATGGCCAAACATTTTTGGTGCAAAAGCCTGATCTTCCATAAGAAGCTACATAGCTTCAGATTCCGCAGTTTCAGCTGGACTTTGCAGTATGTGTATTAACAAATCTGTCATTGGCAGACAACTCCACAGACATGCTTGTGTGAATGGGAGATGAACCTGGACATATCAGCCACCAAAACACAGGAGGTTATGTGGACTGTAAGCGATTCCGGTGCAGCTAGTCACAGATATCTCATACACTGCCTTCAATGGAGATATGCTTCTCAGCCTGCTTTGCATTAAAATACAATGGGATATATATATATACACACACACATACATATATATATATATTTACTGAGTCATAAATGGAAACCATTGTGGCAACATGCTATCAAAGATCCTTAGATTTATTTCAGAGGAAAGGCTGATACTTTGGTTAAATGGATTGAGAAATGCAAGGGTATTATACTATTTCTCTTTGAAAGCAGCAATTAAGCATAGCACAGGTTCTCCAACTGGATATTTACGTTGAATCTAAAGAGGAAGGAGCTCATAGGATGTTTCCAAGTACAGTAGTAAAATAATTTTCTGATGCTACTTCTGTCATTCCGGTGGGTTTTTTTTTTCCTTTTGTATCTTCTCAAGGCCAGACTCACAGTTGGTTGGGTTTTTTTGTTTTCTTTTTCTTTTGCAGGGGGGTAGAGGTTTAAACAATACTGTTTTCTAGGTGAAAAACAGACCTGTAATATGCTTTAGGCGAAAATGTGATTTCGTTTGCATCATTAGGTTACAATTGTAACAGAGACCACTTTAAATGATTCCCCTGAATCTGTGAGATTCTGCCAAAAATCAGAAATCTTCATTCTAATACCCAGTTCCTGCTGTAAAGGATCCACAAAACACACTGTTCAGAACTGACCCAGACAAAATCTCTCTGAAGAAACATTTGCTAGTTCAGCCGAAGAGCTCTTCATGTTCCATGAGCTTCAAATGATTTAAATACAGCATTTTCCTTCCCTATTTTTGATCTCCAGAGCACTTTATCTGAGGAACAGGCTGTGGTAGAGGAGCTAGCTCTTGAAAATAACCTATTTTTTAATCATTTCTCTGATGATTAGGAGTTAGTTTGTTAAAAGTTTATTGGGTTTTTTGGTGTTGGTTTTTTTTTGGGGGGGGGGGGGTATTAAATACACACTCACAGAGAAACAACATTTGATTGGAAAAAATAATTCCAACGCTGAAAGGCAAATCACCCATAAATTCAAGGAGAAAATAGATGAGGTCCTGAAAGTAGTTTCCATGGAATCAGTGAAAACTACTGACGTAGGAAATAAAATCCTGTTCCAAAAAGTAAAGTCATTTTGCCCAAGGGCATTGTAGACTTGTGCCAAAGAGCATTGGGAGGTGATGACCGCACCATTCTGGGAAGTCCTGAGTAAGGACACAGTATCAAGTGGTAAGCCTGTGGGTGAGACAGAAACATTTAAGATTGTATTGGCGCTTTGTTCCCATGAATCACAGAGGAGCTGGTGTGTTATCAGCAATAACAGCCTTTCTCCCAAAGAGAGGGGGCTGGTACAGGAAGCATATGCTCCAGGCTATTTAGGAGGACCTTGCCAGAAACGGGCGTAGCATTTTGAAACATGGTGACCTGCACCTTTAGATTATAATTGTATGTGAAGGCATAATGTAGACAGAAAGGACGTATAAGAGGGACGCAGAAAGGAAATATAATAAAAACTATTAATATGTGATAGTTTCCAATCCATTATTTTCTCAGGAAAAGAATAAAACAGCACGTTGCAGAGCTCTTGGACTCCACCTTTTTGTTCCTTTACTCAGGAACAGCTATATTCAGCTCAAATTTCTGTTTTATCTATTGTAATGACAAACATCTCATCTAGCAGCAGAGTTAACATTTGCTCTAGAGACAGCTATGTATCTCTGGCAATGAGTAGGGAACAGCCAGGTTAAAAGAACCATACCGCTGGGTTCTATGTCAATGGGGGCTGTCAATGCTTATTTTCAGATACCTATGGACTGTTTATCCATTTCTAATATCACTCAGAATAAATTACCAGTGAATTTGTGCCAATTTCTTCATAATTTACAGAGTAAGCTTCATAACATAAGAGAGTAAGCTGAAGTGAGACGGCTGAAACACAGTAACATTTAAGATTCGTCTCACATTCTCCTCAGTTATATCAGATGTACAAAGTTATTTTAATGTAATATTCACTACCAATTTCCTTTGTCTTTGCTCTGAAACTCCCTAGATCTACTGCTCCCCTGGCCCAAATGGTCACTAGGTCTGTGGGTATCCAGTGTTTATGACTATATTTTCTTTGGGTTTATTTTCTGTATTACCATTCTACCTATATTCTGTCCAAGTAATAGAACTGACTATTTTACTAAACCAAGTTTCTAATGACAGATGGGTTTCAACATCCAAATGCTAACATTTAGGTCCTTGCAGAAAAAATTAACTTCTACTTGGCGTTCAGATCAGCAATAAGTACAATTTAAAACAAAATAAGAAAAAAAGTTGGATAGAAAAACCTTGAAGAGTCTAATTTGTGAAAGAATGAGAAACATTTCGGTAAACCTATACATATTTCTGGATAAATTTATCACAATTAAAGTGCTTGTTAGAGAGGCCTGGAATTCTCATTCATTCAATTTTCATAGAAAACTCTTATCCTACAGAAATTTTCTTGAGGTACCAGTCAAAAAACCTGTTACACATCAGAAGTGGCTGTGGGTTTTTTTTACCAGATTGGATGATCAGCTGGCACTGCTGTCTGATCATATGGACTTCCACATAGCAAAGCAGTTTTTCTTTGCACAAATACATTAAGGAAGAGTTTCAGACATAAAATAACAAATAGAATTGATGTGGTGTTTCGCCAGGAGGAGTTCTCTGTTAAGACCTTCATTCCAGTTACTTATTATGGAAGAAACAGATGGAATTCAATTTTTGCCCAACTGTTATGAACCATGAATATCTTTTCAGTCAATGCTGGGGGAGTACAAAGATGTAACAAAACAGTCTGGAAAACAAAATATAAAATACGATTCAACATGTAGAATAAATACAACCATCTCCCGATTTGTTGATTCCACCATGACTTCCTCACACACTAGGCCATCAGCTTGCAAAAAATCTAGTTTTAGACCTTTGCTGCTATACATGTTCAGGCATAATAATTTCAATCCAATTAAAATCCCTAAATCAAAACCACTGAAATCAATCAGCACATCTCCTTTAATGTCAAAGGTTTCATTGGCCCTGAGAAATCCTATCTTCAGGTCTTTCTTTGCCATAATTGCAGATGGTCTTTGACTTTAACCTCAGTTTTCTTACTTGCATTTCATACTGTTCTGCCATAGCCTCTTTTTCTTCCAAACCTTTCTTCTAACTGAGGATATTAGCTTTCTTGTTTACTTCTAGTGGCTGAAATCCATCCTTCATAGCAATTATACTTTTCTTTTGGGGGTTATTGTAGCTTCTGGTATTGTCAAAGCAGAAATATTTAGTTGCAGCACCACTGCATGCTTTCCACATTACAGTCTGTTTTCTCCATGCTGTTTCCTTCTCTCTCTGAAGCCACTTGGAGGTTAGCCACTGATTTAAAGAGGAGATTGATAGGGCTCTAAATCAACTTTTCCGAGATATGCCCCCATTTTTAAACATCACCCTGATTATTTTCCAACATTTTCTTCTACCATTCTAGAATACACTATAAATCAGAGAACTTTCGCTTTGTTGTTTGTCACATGTTTTCCTGGAAAAGTCATGGTGGGGATTTAAAGGAAGAACATCAGCGATACATGCAAGATGTGTATACACATTTTTCTTTTGAACTCACATCTAAGGTGGTCTTCAGTACTCTATGATTTTTCCTATTGTACATGAAGTGACTCATTTGGACTTTGGCACTGTTCAATATTTTCCTGCTGTTCGAAAAGAAAAAAAAAAAAGCGAGTGTGAAGAAGCCTATGCAGACTGGCTCCATCTGCACTTCCTCACCAGCTCCCCGGCTGTTGGAAAGTCAAGGACGGCCAACGCTCCCCATGTTCCAGCATCACTTGCTATTAACGGGCCATTGTTTCCCAAAACTCTGCTATTGTTTCAGGTTGTCACTTAAAGGAGATGTTACATTTACGGTTGCTTCAGAAATGCCAGGTCACTCTGCCTGCAGAAGGGTGTTTATAAATTTACCTTTTGCAGAGGATTGGCTGGCTGACACCACTGCTGGCTGCAGTTAAAGCATAGCTGTAAAAAGCTTTTACCTAGCGACTGTTAGGTTTTTTTATTTCCCCTTATGCTCCATGTTAAGCTGTGAGGTTTGCATAGCCATATCCGCCACTATGAAGAGGAACGTTAAGTTCCTTTATAAATTAAGAGATGTTTCATAGCTGCTGTTTGGAGGAGTCAGGGATGGAAATTTCTGTGAAGCTACAGAAAGGCTTCTGCAGGGAGTAGGCAATCAGAGCAAAAGAATTTGTCGAATTTCTGCATAGATCATTAGTTAATTATAGGTCTCAATCAACTACATATGGCAGAAAAAAGCCATGCTGCAAATCAGATCCACTCAGCCAGTTTACAGAGCAGCATAAAACTGAGAAGTAAATGTATGGGTAGTTCATAATCATAATCATCTCTAATCTGGTGGCACCGCTGTGCAAATGATATTCTGAACGTAAATCTGATGCATTTGACACAACTTCAGTAATACTGGGGAAAACAAAATGCACATGTTCCTAAAGTGAAGGAATTTCTAAACAAATGTACAGAACATTTAAAGAAAGATTAAAAAGAATTTGCCATCTGCAATAACCTAAAAGAATAATAAACCTGACAACCTGAGCCGAACACTTAAAATGCATTTGTACACTTTCAGAATTGCTGTGCTATTATGAAGATGGAAAAAAAAAATAATAATCTTTCTCAAACAATCCTACATTCATCAACATCTCTCATTATCCAAGGCTCTCACCACACTTGGCTCACAGGTGCCAGACCCCGGCACAAGCCAGCACTTGGAGTCCTTCACCCAAGGACTTTCAGCTGCTGTGGAGCACCCAGTATGCCCAATTTAGTTCTTCTGACACATACATTCATCCTCAGAGGGAAAAAAAAAATACACAAATTCTGTGACATGAAATATAATCAAAAAGAGTGAGATTCACATTGTGTTCTGGGAGATTCACAGAATACTCAGGTTACAACTTTCTAAAAAGGTTTTGGAGATCGTCCATGAATGCCCTCATCCAACACCTAGTGGGATCGAGGTGAATTCTTCCACGCATCCGAGATGATTTTTTTTCTATTAGGGACAGTCTATATTAGATTAAATCACTTTCATGGAAATCTCATGCAGGTCATCGTGAACTGCCTTTTCATGATGCAATTTCTTTCCCTTTATTTTTGTTAAGCAAGTTATCTTTGCTCAGTAGGGTTGTGTAGCCTATTACACAATGCAGAGACATGAGAAAACTATTAAATAAAGCTAAAAATCACTTGCTCCCTACCACAGGGGTCTCTCACTACCAAGCATGAACAACATAAAATGAGCAACTTCTATACATCATATTCAGTTGAAAAACCCCATTGAATATTTAACTGGAATTAACTTATGTCCACAAATTACTAAAAAGTGTGCAGCCTACCAACCTAACCATGCAACTGAGCAGTGGAAAAATGTCAGTAAGACAAGCAAAGGCAACGAAACTGAACAAAACCTATTTAAGTAACCACAAAAGAAGCCTCTGGATCTGTACTATTGATAAAAAGATATAAAACTACAGCTGCCAGCCCAGCTAGCTGCTGAGATGACCCTTGTGACAGCAAGGCTGTATTCATCATCACTAAGATGACACCAAATGTCCTTACAGCAAGTAGAATCTGCAGTGGAAGGCTGTATTCATCATCACTAAGATGACACCAAATCAGCAAGTAGAATCTGCAGTGGAGCCCCTCATGTGCTTTCTGCAAAACTTTTGTTTTCCAAAATAAAATGTGCTCCAGAGCTAAGAGAAAAGAAATGCATGAACACATTCACTAGGGTTCACAAGCTGAAAAAGAGATGGGTTTATGGTTCTGGAATACTTGAATTCAATAAACTCAAATTCAATAAACAGAGGAAAATATGTTGGGTAATATAGAAAAGACAGACCACTGGCTTTCAGAAGCAAGAAGTATTTGCACTTGTAGCAATTTCCAGGACCCTGTAGCACTGGAAATGTAGAAGGCCTGTGCCCGAAATCCCTCTGTTCTCAGTTGCACATGTCCAGCTGAGCCAGGTGATGCTTCAGTTTGTACAGAAGTTGGTTTGCTTTACTGAACTGCCCACTTCCTCCTTCCCCCACTTCTATTGCAGCTGAAGCGGTAACCAAGGCATGTGTTGGTTTGTCCATGCAAGCCACCTAGGTTGTGCGTTCAGTGCCTTTGGAATAGAGTTTCTATGCATTTCCTGACTTCCATATCTGCTCATTTTTCATCGTGTATTTAGATATTTACCATTTTGTGGAAGGAACCATCTGTTTGCTGTGAAGAATAGCTAATGAAATAGGTACCCCATCCCTAACCGAGACATCTGGTTGTTACTTCTCTATTAATTAAAAAGAAGAAACCTTACTTTCCATTTTTTACTAGAAAATGTGTTATTGGTCTTTATTTTGTTTTGTGTGGGTTACTTTTGTGGGTTTTTTTAAAAGATCTCTAATGAGTCAAATAACACACCTTTGAAGAATAGCAATAGAAAAGTCACTGTAAAAGAACCTGGCTTACCTCCTTCAAAAGGACATTTATATTCTCACACCACTGGGCATTATGTACATAATAACCAGCAGGTGATGGGGATCCAAGCTGAAGAACACCAAAAACTAAACTGCTTTGTGCCCCCTTCCTCGGGCATAAATGTCTTTGCATTGTATTTTATAATGGAAAGGGTCTGATGAATAATTTTCAATAGTAAAGAGGCACTGTATTCATGAGGATTTCTTTTCTGAGTCTCTGAGTAAAGTAACTAGTAGTCTGCAACAGGACAGATATCTGAATATAAAATAATCGGAAGACCAGTGGAAAGGGGGGCAGTATGTATTTAATGCAAAGGAAATATGTATTCTGGTCCAAATAACACATCCCTACAAATATACACAGTCTAGCTGATGCACTAGAATTAGATTAACACAACACTGCTCATTTCCAAGTGCAAAGGCTGCATGCAGAAAATGCTTAATGGCAATACCGAGAGGAAATTTGCTGAAGTAGTAAGACACAGATGGCCAGAATTCAGTACTGCAACACCACAGGAGTCGAGTTGTGCTAGGGCTGAGATGAGATTTCCCTGTGCACTGATCTGCTCTGCAGAGGACAAAGAGTGATTGTGCCTACTCTGGAAAAAAAAAAAGGAAACATTAGAATAGCTATGTGCAGCAGATTTAGGGATGGAGACATGCCAGAAGAAGGTTCAAAATTTGTTTCTCTTGCCAATAATGAGCAAACAGATTGAACATTTTAACATACAGATATCATGCTACATGTAGTTAAGAAAGAAAAAAAACTTTAAATTCTCTGTATCAGAAGACCCAGGTGACAAGGAACACACATCAATAGAACATTTAGTGCTGCTGGATTTATACTGTAGATACAGTGGGCATTATTTCCAAATTAATAGTATGATTGTGTCAAGATGCAACAATTTCTTTTGCTCTCACCTGATATGAACAGGATTTAGGGATTGTTTTAAAACAAAGGATATTGTGAAGGAAGGGTGGGGTTAAGCACTAGGGAAATCAAAGTCATCTCATTGGCTTTATTACAAAAAAATGTGGATGTCATTGGGGCAAGTCATTCAATTTCAGTGAACTGGTTCTTTATCTACTTAATACTGAGATTAGAATAATAATATTTCCTCCCTTCTACTTTTGCGTGACTTGGGTATTTCACTCCCTCAAAGCCGGTATTTTCAGCAATACTGGCCTCTCCTAGCATAATAGCTCACAAATCTAAGCTGGAGACTTTAGGAATCATAATTCTAACAAGAGGCATGTTTGTAAACTTATCATTTGCTAATAGACAAATTGGACAGCAGAAGAAAAATAGCTCAGAGGTGAGTATAACAACATCACACAGGGACTCATTTTTAACGTTTCTGTATGAACACTATTATTTCCATATAGAACTATCTGTGATATCTTTAAATACCACACTGAATGCAGATGTAACATGTTTATCCTCACAGCAGGGTGAAATTGCTCAGCTGGCATGAGACATTGAAAGTAATATAAAGCAAAAATGTTTCTGGATTACAGACATTCGTACTAAGGATTTAAATGGTCCCTTGAAATCGAAATTGAAAAGCAGGTTTGCCCTGCCATAAATCTTGAATACAAGATACAATTACTGCCACTTCAGAGCAACAGGTATTGCCCTTTAATGTCATTTTAGGTTATTGGACTCTGGTTTTCAACTATGATCAGCGAAATAAGGTCTGAGGCAGGCAGAGGAGAAAGAGTGCATTTACTTCAAAATGGAGAAGCAGAAACCACACGAAGTGCTTGAGCAGCACTTTTGAAGTAGTGGTCTGTTACACCTGCCATCAGCACATTTCAGAGGTGTTCCTGAACAAGGGAAGATAGTGCATAGCCCCAGGTTATTTACACACGATATGTCAGAAGCACCTCAATAGAGTCATTTCTAAATGAGTGACATGCCAGTATTAAACCTTTCTATCTACTCCAGAGAGAGAAGGGAAACTACTTTGGTTCCATCCATGTAGACATGTATATCTCAGAGACATTTTAGATGTTTCAAATGAAACAAACTTTCTGTAGGTTTCTTGTCAGTTTTACCAAGAAATTATTCAGAAAGATATTAAATACTTTCTAGAAAGTGTCACTCAAAATCACAGGAAACTCACTGCTCTACTACAATGAAGAGACTTCTCCTATCACTAAATTAAAGCCCATACTCAAATACCTATGCTGGGTGCTGCAGATTATTGATATTTCAACACAGAAACTTTTATAAGGTAAGTTCTACAGCCCTACAGTATTCAATTGAAGGCAGTCATAATGAAACATGGAGTTAAACCTATAATCCTTATTTGACTGCAGAATTTTACAATTGCCTTATTCATCACGCTGAGCTTTCCAGTGCTAGACCACAGAATATGCCAGGGCCAGTAGCCATTGTAATCAAACATCCAGACACACAAACCCAGACATTGACAATACATATGTGCCTTTATCATCTGCGATTTAGGACTCATTCAAATCCCAGTAAAGGTCATAATCAGTGTCTCATCAGTACTCAGCTAGCTGAAGTATCTGTCAGCATTAACAAGGTCAAGTGCTTAACAAATGTAACAGACAGAAAAGTAACCTTTAAGGAGCTTTAAATAGGGATGTATCTATCTACCTAAATTATGGACCTAGGTAGTTCATGTTTAGTTGTAGACAGATAATTCTAACAGGGTAAGCAAACACCAAAGAAGTTTTTTTGCTAGTGTAAAAATAATTGTCTGGGTTAACAGCCTTGTTCTGTAAGATGTTATCCTGGTCCCGTGCTCACTTTCTCACAGACTCAGTGCTGTGCTTGATTACCAGCAGATCCTCCTGCCTCCAGAGCTCTTCATCCCCTTAGCAAATACAGCTTCAGCAAGCTCCATGTTCAGGCTGATGTCTGTGCTGCCTCAGTCCTTCACTTTTTATTGCTCTTAGGTTACGTAAATACTGTAATCTCCCTCTAAGAAAACAGCCTGTAAAATCTATACCTAATATTAGGCACTTTTCACAAAATAAAGAATATGTGTGGATGGGCATGTAAAAGCCAGACACAGAACAAGACAGAAGTATAGGCAATTAATACATTGTAAAGATGGTAATGACTAGGCACTTTGATTTTCAGGTACTACATCAGCCAAAAAGCACCAGTATTTCAGGTGGGGAGAAATAACTGGATTGTAATTATGATAATTAGACAAAGGTATATAATCGCTGATCCTGAGCACATATTACTGCAAAATGTGCATTTTTGCTATGGTTAATTTTGCAGCATCCTTGCTCCTCAAGCTGGCTCAAGCCATTATACAACACTGCAAGTCCTAAGATAGCTAAGAATTAATCTCATACTACTGAAAAGCCAGGGCTGTCAGAACTGCAACCTTCAGCTTCTTTTTATGGTGTTTATACATAGCCCTTTTAGTTGTGGCCATCCTCAGCAGAGCCAGCAGCTTGCCACAGCTGCAGCAGCCACCACAGCCCTCCCAGAGCTGCCAGGAAGGAGGATCTGCACTAGGATCAGTCCCAGGGGTACAGAACAGCCATCAGCAGGGCTAGCCGAGAGCCTACTCTTCACCAGACAGAGAGGAGATGCCAGGTGGTAACAGGCATAACAGCTATCCTGGTCTGATGCACGACCTTCAAACCAAAGACAGGCAGTCAAAAAAGCCCACTTGTTGGCTCTCTGACACAGAAGAGGGAGGCTAGGGCTGCTGATAGCATCCCAGCCAGCAACATTTGGCTGGGACACCAACAGAGCTATGCTGGGACTGGAAAGTTCTTGCCGCATGTACACCAAAACCAAGATTCATTGAGCAGGCCTAGCATCCACTAGCTGCTCTCATGAAGAGCAAAGGCAGGTGCCAGAAGCAGAAACTTATGTTGCCTGAAATAATTGTTAGAAAAATCAGCTGCATTAGTCCCTCTCGACAATTCATTCAGTAACAGTGCTGAATTCTCCCTGGTTGTAAGCTTACATACATCAAGTGCATCCTGTAACTGATACTGAGCAAAAAGGTACAATGGCACACATTACTTTTGTTATAAGGCCCTTAGCGTAAGTCCAAACTATTAGGTACAGTCCATGAAAACAAATCAGGGTATTGCTGCTCAGAATTAAAAATCCATCCATTAAAAAGAAATCTTGCTTTTTATTCCCAAGTACCTCTCAAAAATAGTTCATAGTGCTGTGACTATGGATGACTGAATTCTAGAAGTAAACTAGCCCAAGACATTTCCTGATCATATATCACTGCTTCCAGAATCATGCAACCTAATAAAGAGAAGGATATATACCACTGAATGTGGCTATAAGTAATAACAGTAAAGACAATACCTCTTTCTCCACTATTTGAAAAGCCTTCCTTTAAGCAGTCCCAGCTCTGAAGATACCATCAAGCATCTTGTTTCAAAGCCCCTTAATCAAAATATTTTTATTTCCACCTTTTTTCTGTGATTCAGATTTTTCTACTGAAAACCATAGAGTGATAGATTAAGTACAAACCAGGTTGGTTTCTTCTTAGTGATTTCGAGATTTCTTCACTGCTGCATAATGTGTATAGATTATTTACAGTCTATAACTTTCAAGTACTTTCAGACATGACTTGGAGGCTAAAAATATCTTGAAAGCACATTCACCAATACATGGTAAAACCAACAGTTTAATACCAACTGCCTGCTGGCTTTGAACAGGTTGAGAAAACTGTGGTTTCCACAGGAAAACTGAAGTCATTCTCCTACTGAAATAACAGTATTCAAAATAGATGTCTGGCAGTGAACCCCACCAGTCCTGTCCAGGTGTCCTTCAGGCACCTTCAACAGACCATTTCAGGCAGGGAAGAGAACTGACCAAATTTAAGGATGCACAAACAGGCTGAACATACAAAATTAAGAGTGTACATCTGCCTGACAAGATATTCTTCCTTAAGGAAGAATGAAAGACTACTGTCTCACATTCATCATTGCTGGAAGTACCTACAGAGTCTTTCTGGATTATCACAGTCAATCAAAAAATAATAGACATACTGCTCTGAGCCACACTAATTCACAAGAGGTGACATGTGGATGTTTATTTAGATAGATGCGGATGACAGAACAAGAATTCTTTAAAGCAGTTCTACCTTCACTGAAGTGGTATTCACTTGGTCAATAAAACAGAATAAGATTATTATTGATAAATTACCATATTCTGTTGGTTGGCTCCTGACAAGCTTGTATTTTTCAGTGTTGCTGTTCCCCAAGTTCCCATCTTTTCATGATTATTCTGCTCCCCTACAATCTTTCTTACTTTCTTCTGGATACCCTGGGAAATGTCTGGATTCTGCATGATTAAAGTTAATGGGAGCTTTGCCATCAGCTTCAGTGAACATGGGATCATGCTCTGTGCCAAATTCCATAAACCTTCCAGTAAGCCACAACACCTGTTTTCCTTCTCCTCCCGTGCTCCATTTCTATTCATTGCACATTTTTTCTCCGCTCTGACACCTATTAATCAATGCACTCTATCCAGTCCATCATATTCATCTTTCTTCACCAGTTATGTTGTTGTAGCTCTATGGCTGGAATTAGTAGGAGAGTGTGAACTCATTTATAAAAGTGCTACTTTTCATACTGCCAAAATAATGTCAGTGCATCACAGAAGACGAGTCCAAAATGGTATGCAATACCTTTTCATGCATCTTGATCTGATTTTAATTTTACTTCCAGTCCCACTTGGAAAATCACCACACTATAATTTTATTTCTTAAATGATTTTATACCCAAGCATTAAATCTTTGCCATTGTTCAGTTAGTTGAATTCCAGCCTCCTTCTTCCTAGCAAACATAATGAATGTACCTTATTATTTCTGCCAAAATGTTTCAATATTTAAACTTCAGCAGTTCTCCATTCCTTGTGATAAAACCCTCCCTACGCTTTTTAGTTTAAGTCCTCCAAAGTTTAATTAAAGGCATGTCTTCTAAAAACACCTATTGAGACAAGCAGAACAAGTGAAACTATCTTAGGAAAGCATACAGCTTCAGCTTTCGGTTAATAGTGACTAAGCAGAGCGAAAGCAGAGACGATCATTTGGGAACGATCACTCGGGTCAACAGTCTCAAAAACGGATTAATCACGGGGGGGGAGGAGGGGGGAAGGGGGGGGAAAAAAAAGCATGTTTGGAACAGTTGGTTCCTTATTGAAGCAAGACCTACTGCTCTGCCTCTTTAGCATATCCTCTCATTTGTTAAGACCTTTCATTAGTTGTGTGAATGTAATCCACTACTTCATCTCCAGAATGCATGACAGGACAAGCAGCAGGTGAAGGACATCCTTTATTCAGCTCCTTCTGACTTTGACTTTATTAGAGTGATACATCATTCAGGATTCAAATTAACGTCTATCCCAAGAGACATATTGTATGGCTTGATATTTACTCTAAAGTGTTCTTTGAATTTGCTGTCTATAGAAACAAAGTATACTGCCATTATCAGAAAATTTATCTTCCCCTACTTAAGAATGTTCTGTGAAACCCAGGCTTCTACTCCTGGTAGTTTATAAG
Organism: Egretta garzetta; assembly: GCF_000687185.1. Classification (NCBI taxonomy): domain Eukaryota; kingdom Metazoa; phylum Chordata; class Aves; order Pelecaniformes; family Ardeidae; genus Egretta; species Egretta garzetta. Next base: position 167,579 of record NW_009259311.1, on the reverse strand, counting down.
ATGTAATTTTTTTCTCCTCCCACATTTTTCTTGGGAAAAATAAAGCCTGAGCAGCTATAGTACTAACTAAATTGCAAACTATTGTACAGCCATTCAAAATCTAGCTAAACACACAGAGTTCAGAGTACAACTGCTAAATGCTCATTGCTCACTCACTGCTTTTATAAGAAGTTAGGACACTGCCTAAGAGAGGAAATGACATCAAATATTTCATAATATTACCACTGGGGCTGATTTTTATCTCTTTGTCACTAATTCCCAAATACAAAAATCAAGCAGCTTAACCCAATCCAACATCAGCACCAGATTGCTGCGGTCTCTGGTAAAGTAACATGGACTGATGCATCAAAGAAATCTCATTGCAATGTTGTTGCCTCCACTGTACCATACTTCATTTTTAATCAGCTGGAAAATGACATCTTATCATCATTATTGTTTCTTCTTCTGAAGATCAGACTCAAGACTAAGAGAAGCAAAGTTGTTCTGAAACGCTTGAACCAGAGCTAAGAGTTTAAAGAGCAACATCCACCCAAACAGAAAACCAGGTAGGTAGATTCTTTTCAGTTTCCACCAGGTAGATGCAAGAGCAACGTGCTGAAACACCACCCTCCAACACAGAAAAGAGAATTTCCTCCTGAGCAGCACAGACAGACCAGAGACACAGCGGAGATACCAGTGTTTTCACAGCAAACCCCAGTACCATGCACTGGCTTCCAGAGCTGCTTTTCCTTCCCCATCATCCAGATCAGCACAGCATTCACTGCAGATGCCCTGATGTGGCTGCATGTGTTATTCTGTGCTGGTTTTATTTCCTCATATTAACTTCTATTAGGCACCCTTCCTTTTCAGCCCTCTGTTAGGCACCTGATTCTTTTCAGTAATCAGTATCATTAAAATTAAATAGTGGTTTAAGCTCTTGGGAAATTTAAAAGTATGTTGGGTAGTATTCAAGTTATTTTATGGGCACAGAGATTGGGAAACAGGTTTTTACTGTGATATTTTATCCAAATAAAACCTTTATAGTTAAAGATTATATTTCTAGGGATTTTCTTTTCCCCCCCTGTAAGTCAGAAAAAAAAGAAGCCAGTACTCCAAATGTTAACTTTCTTTGTTGTTTTGTTTGTTTGTTTTTGTTTTTTTTCCACATTTAATTGCAAGACTCAGTTTTAGATATTATTAAACCATGGAAAGAAAGATCTGCTTCAGGGTAAGTTTTATTCTGTGTCACCATCCTGTAAAACAGTACTTGAAATATTTCTCATCTGAGTTTCTATTTTGAGGGTTTGTTCTGTACAGCAATCAACAGCAGTGTAACTGATATTCTGCCAACCCCTTAATCCACATTCACACACACACACTTACTATAAAACTGCAAGTTTATGGCAGTGCAATTTACTTCAGCATTAACTGACCTGTACAAAACCCACTTGCACATCAATGGAATCACACATTGTGGATTGGTTTTTTGTAGACAGGGAGTAAATCACCTGATAATCTAATGAGGATGGATTGTGTAAATAGTTCCACAAAGAGCAAATGTGCATAGATAGGGCAATAAAACCAAATGATCGATGGGACAAGCGCCACAGTAAGATCAAAGGCATGAGGCTGCAGCAAGATCACCAGACCTTGCGTTGCCATTAACCACTTCCTGTAAATGCTCTCACAGCACCCTGGATTGGAGATTTTCCACTTCTCTTTGCCTTACCCTCTTCAAGTTTGGTAGGATACAGCCTCCAGCAGCACCAGGAACCAGGTGAAGTGCAAACAAGACCACTCTGAAGATGTGTCTGCTGGAGTTAGGCAGCTCTGCATGCTGCTACATGAGGGCTTCGCCACCCTGGCTTTCCCCGAGCTTGTCTGCTGCTCATGGTCTTGTTTTTCACAGGAAGAGTTGTTAGCTAAAATAGTGACTGCGCTTTTGGGGTCTGGGGCAACACAAGCTGACACCTCCCCATCCCCAAACCTTCAATGCTGTACCATGTTTTTTTTCCACAAACCACCATGGCAATTTTGCCAGAAGAGCTCAGCACATGGAATGAGTACAGGATGCTGCCTGTCTCCCCTCATGATCTTATCATTACTGTGCTTACACTGCCTGCCTCTAATCTTGGGTTTGTTGTTGGGTTAAGTCTCCAAGGTTTTGCCTTGAAAAGCTGCTCATTCTCCATTTGCTCCCCTCAGCTACTGCCTCTTCCACGCCCAAATCCACTATGTCCGTTATTCTCTTCCCAAATTTCTCCTAACCTTCATCCTTCCCATACCAATACTCCATAGCCAACTTAACCCCGTATTTTCTTCACTGTATCTCCTCGAGTTTGCAATATCACTGCCTTACACCCACCAGAAACTTCTTCCTAAGCCTGAGCTCCCTTCCCAGGTGCCCTCCATTATTTCACCTTCCCCAAATGTTTGTTTCCTTCCTAAACAGTAGTCGGCTGCTACAGCAACCACTTCCCTCTTGTCCATCTAATTATTGCAATAAAGCTGTAGAAGATGCCAAAAGAGAGTGCTAAAATACAATGAGAAATAAGTTTGAAGTACTCATCACTCTTCCCGCACCAGATAGAAAGGAGGACAGTTTAGTTACCTGGAGCTTTGCAAATATTCAAATTATCAAATTATCTCCTCTGTTTCTAAAACTTTTCATAATCCTAAAGATGTTTCTGCTGCCAGCAGTCACAAAATGTGGCTTCTTAGGTGAAAAGAGATTTTATTTTTTTCTTTCTTCTCCCTAATTCATACATACTACATCATGACTTTATCAACATTTATTATTTTATTGTTTGTGTTTACCATCTCTAATCCTTTATCTTTGCATTTTCCTTCTACTAAAAGAACTAACAAGCATGCTGACCGTGCCTCTTCAGAAAAAGGCCATTTTACCTTTATATGTGGCACAAATACAACCTTTGCTTAGGCCAAGGAGGACGGAAATCAGCATACAACATAGGCATAATGCATTTTTAATAACTTTATTTTTTTTTCAAAAAGTGTATTAAATATACCAAAATATTAAAGAAACTTTATACTGAAGAAAGAGTGGCACATATTCATGTACTGAAGAAAGAGACATTTGTTTTCTTTGTAGTTTTTGGGGGTGGTGCTGGTTTTGTGGGTGCGTTTTTGTTTTTTTCTGTTTTTTCCTCTCCTCCCCAGCATTTAGGACATGAAGATTAAAGATTCTCAATAAGATTTTTAAGATAAACCTAATGCCTAATTCACTTGGAGAACATAAACATTACTATCAGCTCAGCAAGTTTTTTAAAATAAATCATTTTGGAAAAAAGTTTCGGAGAACCCCATGCCCACATAGCATCCTCAGGCACATTTAATGACAATCTGACATCCAGATACCATAGCTCCTAACGAGCTCATTCACAAGGCAGCTTCCCTGAATAAGCCGAGATGTCGAGGCAAAAGCAAATGCTTGAAGAAACAATTGCTCAACACAGGGTTGCAGGATTTTCTCCTAAATATGCAGGTCAAATTACCAGAAATTGGAGGTGAAAATTATTACTACTTAGATTTTATATATATATATATATTTGTCTTGGTTTTGAGGTAATAGCCCTCTCTCTTCTCTCTGTGACTCAAGACCTTTGCAGATCCCCATAAGCATTATGGACATTTCTTACTAAACTGGTCAAGATTTGCTTTTAACTCCATAGTTAACCCATTTTAACCTGGAAAATAGAAAGTGAGATATCAAAACTGTCCACTCTGAACACTGTAACTAGCCAGATGCAAAAGATTTGCAGTGGGAATTATTTGTACAACTGGTTTCCTTTCTGGAAATACAATCCCATAATTAAAGAAAAATCCTTACCAGGAAGGGTTTGAATTTAAAGGAAGGGAACTACATCACCAATGATTTGATGAGCCAATGTAAATCCAGCCTACACAGAAAATACATACATGCTACTGCAATCATCACCATAGTCTGACTATATGTCTAACTTACAACAAAGCAAAGAAAGAGAAAAGTCATGTGAGGTTTGTTATGTTTCATGTAACAAACTGTAAATAGCAACAAAGTGAAAATGAAATTTCAGCTGGAAATAGCAAAGCAGTAATGGGCTGAGATTCTGTAACTGCCACAGAGGCAAAATGGTTATTTTAGCATTTCAATTCATCTGTGACTTAGTAGATGCTTCTTAATTTTGATGTATGCTGGGGCATTTGTGATCAAAGAGGGACATGTGCAAATTTTAATTTTTTTATCTCAGTAAGTCAGTCATTCTGGAATCAAATCAGTTTAGCAGTGAAGCAAATTTTAATTTTTTATTTCTCTCTTGCTTCAAAAAGCCACTCTGCAGAATTTGCTAGCAAGAACTGTGAAAATTACTTATATGGAAGACTTATGTCTTGAGGCTAAACCAATTACACTGACCTTTCACTCCTTACTTAATATACATTCTTTATATGTTAAAAATAAAATATGGAACGGCTCCTGCTTTTTTTCCAACACCTGGAACTGTGCAGTACCTTGTAAAGCATGGAAATTATCTGATATATAATATTCTGATGACATAAGGCCCCAAAATTATACAGTGAAACAATAGGTCTGCACAGGTTGCCTTGCTTTTCTACACTCAAATGAAGGTACTCCTCACTTGCAAAAAAAGTTAATGGAGTAAAATTAATCTCTTTAATATATTAATCTCTTACGCTATACGGAGGTGTGAAGACATCTTTCACCCAAGGCTGCTAACCTTGTACCTCAAAGGAATCTCTCACTCAGAAACCAAAAGGACAAATGTTTTTGTGACAAAGTGTCAAATCAAACAACAGATGTTAAAATATATTTTCTAACCAGCTGTGGTTAAAGTACAGATATTTTTAATATATATTTAATAGGCTTTCAAAATGCTTATTTTTAACTTGCTGACAATATCACATAATGCAATATCTCAAATGCAAGATGCCCCATGGTATGTGTGGCATTAGGAATGGACAAATTTATCCTGTGACCCCTTCAGCAACCAAAAACACCAAAAGGATTTTACAGAGAATTTTCAACTGACTTTTACCTAAGGCCATACTACCCGGCTAGGGCAGGCATTTTCCATAAATCAATGACTTAGTTCAGTTTTCACTTTTTCTTTCTGTTTCACTTTAAAATAAAATCCTGAGGCTAGCAATACTGCAGCACAAGGCAAACCCATGGCTCCACTGTTGACCTCAACTGCAAGAGCAGGACCTTGCTAGAAAAGAGGCTGAGGAAGGAAGCATAGAATCGGAGCTTTCCTCACATTAGAAGACAAGAAGGAAAAGGTACAGTTGGGATAAATACATGACAGCAATTAGTCCTTGAAATGCAGAGTTAAGCATTCCTACAGTTTTAATGGGTATGCTTACATTCAGATACTCTGTTGAGAAAACAATTACTTACTTGATCTTATGACAGGGTCAAAGCATGGGTATAAAGAAATAGAAATACCAAACCAAGTCCTCACAGGAGAAAACAAATTAAATATTTCTGTTAATTCCCTGCAAGACAATACATAAGTTCCTGGTCCCTGAGAGTAGGTTCTATGCAGAAGCAAGGCAGGAGGAGGGAGAAGGTAGCTAAATAAAGCAGATGGGTGGACAGGATGGAAATTATAAAGAGAGAGAGAGAGAGAGAGAGAGAGACTGCTCTAGTGGGGAAAATACTAGAAGAATTAACTGGGAGACAGAAAATGAAGACCTGAGAAACAAAGTTGAACAGCTAAATGGGATGTAAAATGATATTTGGCAGGGTGGATTCTTGAGGGACATATGGGATTATTGGTTGTTGTCTTGGGTTACAACAGCTCTTCATACCTAGACACCAGAAGTACTGAAAAACACCATCTGCAGTGTCCCACTAATCCCTCATTGACTGAAAACAAACCCCAGAATTTCACTAAGGAGCGTTTCATTCTGATTACACAACAAAGCAAGCTGCAAAGTGTGTGAATTGAATCAAAACTTAGATTAATGCAATATTAACCTTCTGGCTTGTAATTCAAAAGCTGCAACACAACAATTTCCCTGTTTGATTCTTGATGACAGAAGCATTATGAAAGAATTAATTAGAAATTCTGCTATGAGCTCAGGACAGCCGACCTCCCTTAAATTTTGTTTAAACAGTATGTGAAACAAATAGATAATTTAAAAAAAAAAACAGTAGAGGAAAAGTTCCTCAATACATTACACAACCTTACTGAATATTCAGATGTATTAAACTTTTTGTACTGACTGTATTTGAATGAGGCAATCACCTAAATATACAAATAATTAAAGTACAGGACAGCATATGTTAAATCAAATATTATCACAGGCCTGGGCTAAATCCAGAAAACCACAGTAAAGCCTGAGAAAAAGGTGGACCTGGAATATACATGCAACAGAGCTTCCTTGTGTCCCAGAAACATTACTGAGCTATTACACAGGCTTTTGCTCATCGGAAAAAGAGGAAATGAAAAGGAACATCTGCAATGTCTAAAGTATTCTAAAGGGAATATACGGGAAGGATGTTTCAAAGTTATTTGAGCTACTATCAAATAGGGATAGGAGACGCAAAACCTAACAAAGGACATTAAACCACGTACTGACAGGGTTTACCTTATGAAATAATTATTAAGCCATGTGACAAATATATACATAGTTCTGAAAATTATTAAAGAACTTGGAACAAGCAAGAATCAAACTCAGTGGAGCTCTACTGATCTAAACTGGCCCTGTGGTGTTTTTTTTTTCCTTATGATAGAATATTTGTTCAAAATAAGTAAAGCACTTAAGGTAAAGCTATTACTTTGAAAGGGCTTGTAGTACCTTCCTCAAAGCACTTTTTGTTAAATTCAGTAGTAACCTCTTTATGCAGGTATTACATTGCCATCTAGTGTACACAATATATATTGTAAAACCCGGGAAACAGTTACATCGCATATAGCACCTGAATTTTCCCCTTAGCTGGCTTTCCTCAATGGTTTTTATCTTGCAGAAAGATGGATTTCCTCCAGGCTATTCAATCCCCAAAAACATATCACTCGCTGCAAAGAAATTCAACACCGTAAAGAAAGCACTACTCTAGAAGGGGCTGCTCTACTGAATCCCATTTTTTTGTATTTAGTGCATACATCCACCAAAAGTTTTGGGAATTTCAACTGTTCTCATGCAGCAAAGGGTGCTTGGGATTCAGTGGTCTTCCCCTGGAGGGGAAGTGAGCCCTCACCCCTGACAGCAACACAACCACCCTGCTCTGGAGTCACACTGGGTTGAGAAGAGAGCAACAATCCCAATCCTTCTCATCCTGCTTTCTATAACTAATTAAACTGTTACCAAGAAAAGAATGGCAGCTGAGCTGCACCGACAAGTCCTTGGATGGCAAGGAGGCTCAGTCCATGTTTCAGTGGCAAAAGATGGATTGGTCCATGCAGGAGCCATGGGGTGTTCCCACCATGCTCCCCAAGCCCTGAGCCACTGCCCTAGGTGGATGCGTGGGAGTCTCCCAATCCCACTCCAGGAAGAACTGAGTTTTTTCACCAGCATGCCACCCCATGTGGACTGTTAGCAGTTACATATCCCACCCTTCAGTACTATCTGTCCCTGCATTACTTGATTAGAGTACCTGAATCCACTAGCTATGAACACTGCAAGAGGCACACCACACCCAAGTTAACAACAGGAGACATTGGGGCACTTTTAAGAGTGGAGCTTGGCCATTTTGAAGTCTTGCCACACCAAGTACCGAGCGATGCCCCACCATGCTTTTGAATACACAAACCTCACACCAGTTTAAGAATTTGGGCTTTTAAACCAAGACCCCTGAAGCACATGTTTCTCCAATATTTATGGTAAGATTTATCCTTTTTGGAAGAATTCTTTCAAAACACAAACAGGCCCAAATCCAGAATGCAAAGGTTAACTTCAAACATAGTCAAGGCTACAAAGGAACAAGTAAATGCACTGGGACTGTATTCAGGAGCTGCTGGCCACCAGGTTCATGGAGAGACCAGTCTGGCACTGAGCACTCCCACCTTCCTGCCCAGTCCTTCCTTGGGCTCTGAGGTGCTGTAGTGAACACTGAGTGAAAAAGAAAAAAAAAAGGTTTCACACTCACCCCACCTTCCAGTTCACCCGAGACAGAAACAGGCTCTCCACTGGAAAGAGAGAACAAAATCAGGCCTCCCAGTTCTGGAACTGAAGCAGCTCCTTTAATCCCAATATCAGTTACAAATATCATGTTTTACAAGAATGGGCTACAGCTGGTCTTTTCAGCGCCTCACCATTTCAACAAGATATGAAGGGCCTGATGTTATGCATAACCAGCAGATTTTACCTTCTTTTTGCTAGCTGTTAGGGCTTGAATTACTGGTTCTCTTTGTTAAGACATTTGCCTGGTCTTATCATATGATATATAGCACAGCATGTAATTACAATAAATGTACATAATAGCCTGTAGCCTTTTGTTTACCCACTACATTACACACTTGTATTTGTAATTACTACAATTAATATTCAAAATACATCTTTTATCACATTCAGTCTTAGTTTGTTACTGACCCACACATATTACTTACACTGTGCTTCAGTGCAAAGATGCATGCAGCCCCTAGCAGCTGAGCGAGAGGAAGAGGCTAGCTACCGCCCTAATTCATGTCAGTCTAAAAGAGCCAAGTTAGCAAAAACCAACTGTTTAAGCTAACCAATGTCATTTTAAATGAAACACTACACTGGCTCTGTCTGATCAGAGAGGCCAGTCCCTTCCAGGAGGCAGAGAGGTGAAGGACAATTAGGACTGCTAACTTCTCTCATTAGTGCAGCTGTTGGGCATTATGCCAAGAGAAAAAGTAGCAAGTGTAAACAGAGTTCCAGGGTGATTATAATTCCGTTTTTTATAAACATGTTGAACACTAATTCAGCAAGATACTGATACCTGTACCTACCACCAGTTGTGTAAATACTCCCATTCTCTTTAATAGGAAAGCAACTCAAGTACACAAGTGAAGCAAGTACTTAAGTCTTTAATGTAATAATCTACAGATACAGAACTAGGGAGGGATTTTAGTACACCTCTTCCATGCCCTCCTGTGGACTGTTTCCTTCATTGTATCACTATGCTTAAACTTCTTCCAGCATTAAATTCACAACTTTTCATAGGCAGACACAGCATCATCTATATTAGTTCAGGCATACCTGTAAGCCTTTTAGCATGTAGTCAGAAAACCTGCCATTGCTGTAGCCAGAGCTTGGTACTTTCCCCACTTACTAAAATAAAAGCGCTTACAAATTATTACCTGATCACCAGCTTACTGTATGATTAGTTAATAGAATAAATGGGTGTTTTCTTCAGACAGCAAGGTAAGACAGGTAATTATTTCCATAGCAAGTGGTAGTATCTGCCTTATTTTTCTAAAAGAAAAATGAATTTTTGTTAACTAAAAAGACTGTTCTGAACAGAAGACAGTATATATAACTGGATCCTTTTCTAATGATTTTGAATGGGTTGGGGTTTTTTAAGCCAAAGTGGAAATAGCAAGATGCTTACATTAAAATTCAGAGGAGAAAGAACTCCTCTGGTTAGATGTCTAATAACACAGAGATTTCAACAGCATCCTATTAATGAGCCTCAATTTGTTTGTTAGCTCTAGCAAGGTTATTCAGCATGTAAGTTAGCAGCCAGTCTTTCATTTGAACTCTACTAGAATGGGAAAGATGTTATTCTAAGGAAGTAGAGGAGGGTCAAGAAACTTCTGAAGACACTGTCCTAAACCAGAGCAGAAGGTGAAGCCTGTACCAAGATCACTGCAGTGAGCCAGTTTGATGTCAAGCATCGGTATCTGGCTGAAGTCAAACAAGAGGTTTCTCAAGCTGTTCAGACTACAAATTTACAAGAAAGTGTTTGCTGATCATGTGGTTAAACACAATTTTTCACAGTAAAACTATACTGGAAAACATGATTTCTAGCCATTCACCCGCAGAACTGTTTCCCAGCAGCCATAGTCTGTTACTGAGCGTTCACCACAATGGATGGCAGAAGTTACCACTGAATTTAGCTGTGAGGGATGTATGTCACCTGCAAGAAGAGGATTTTACATTCTTCTCCTAAAAAATTACATCTTCTATTTAAGAGTCTGCAGTATTTTGCATGGTTGCTATAATATTTCTTTGTTAATAAAGGAAACAGTGAAATATAAGAAGCAAAATCATAATACAGAGGGGAAAATCCTAGTGGAATTTCCCTATGGCTGCGAGAGGCTTTTATTCACAAAAGGGGCAGCCATCTCAAATCTAATAACCAGATGTGTCCAGAACTCAGTGCTTCCAAATATTTCAGGTATGTGAAGTTTCAGATGGTACATCATGCCAAAAAATGTACACAGGAGAGGAAACAGGCAATTGGGAGGGAAATGCGCAGTAGGAGCACATGCCAAACTGCCCTTGCTCAACAAGTGAAAGCTGGGAAAGAGGATCTTTGTGGTGGAAAGAAAAGGGACACAAGGTCATTTTCTGCTCCCAAGGATCGCTTTTGTAATCCTGAGTAATTCCACTGAAGTAAATGGTTTTAAATATAGAGTGGAAAATAGACTCTGGCTGTTCACCCCTTTTTAAACACAATGGGAGGTGGAGAGTCAGTTCAGCACATCTTTAATTTAAGCCTCTCCTCATCTCTAGGGACACCTAGGGTAAGGGTCAGACAGGTACTGAAATACCTGGATTTGCTGATTCACAAAAAGTGTTCGACTAAGGGGTGATACAGAGGATGGTTATCTTATCAGCCCAAATTTGTTTGTCCCATCTCTCTAACAGAGAATGCTACCCAGCAGCAGGGGTAGTTTAAGACACAACACATTTCCCACATCACTGAATTTCAAGGCGGAAACATAATAATGTAGTCTTGGCAGTAATACGTAGCATAGATGACCAGATCCCGTTTCAAGTTTTTGTCATCAAGTAATGATTAAAGGGTGTTTAGGGCACTTATATAGTTCTTAATTTTCTGCTTAGATTTCCCACAAATTTAGAATCCAAGGGTTTTGTAGAATTTTATTTTTAGCTTTTCAAAGCAAGTATTCCAAATAGTAAAGACTTGGGGGGGAGGGGGGGAAGCTGTAACAGGAAGTGTTTGCACAGCTCGATGTTTATCTCTGGTTATTTTGATCTGCAATTTTCAAAGGGAAAACATTCTTTGGAAAAGTATGACATGGGAATTTTTTTCCCTCATTTTAGGCTTCTGAGTGTGTTCCAGACATAAAAAAAGAAAAAAAGAAGATAGTTTATATTCAAGTATCCATTGATTTCTCAGATAAATAACCATATCACATCTTTCCTGCCATTTTTTGCCCCAAATTGCTGTTTTGTTCTTTTCCTATCCCCTAGGTAGAAAGAAAAAATATTTGAATAGCTAAAGAAAACTACAGATTTTACTCATCATGGTCATAGCTGAGTCCTCTTTGTTTATAACCCATTCTGATTCTGCAAGTGGGAAATAATTGAGGTACATTCCTTGAATTTACAATGCAGATGAGAGCTGCAAGATTGTACAGGAGAGGCCTATCATCCCCACACAGCTAGTTCCCATCATGTCTCTTCATGTCTCTTCTTTGTGACCTTGTTGCAAACAAATCATTGTGGGCATATGCATTGCAAAAAGGTAGAAAAGACATCACTGGTATAAGCAAAATGAATATCAGCTATTGCCTCGAAGTATTCCAGCAAGTTGCTTCTTGGCTGCACACAGCACAGATTCACAGCTGGTACCTCTTGGCACGCCTCTGCTAGCTTCCTTGCAGCAGTGCTAGTGACAGCCACTGTGGAGCTTCAGCCTAACCTCAGCATCGTAAAGTTTCAAGACATAGTCAAGTTTCACAGTTTCCAACATAATATCTAGAAGAAATATCTGGGGAACATCAAAGGAAAATATACGCTGAGATTAAGAGAATCACAGTCATGGTAATTGTGTCTCTGACGTTAGAGGAACTATTGCTAAGGAATATTAGTTATATAGCTGATGACAGGAAAGTGTAGAGAAGAAGAGTAAATCAAACAATCCCCTTTTTAAGCTTACCTTCCTCCCCCCAATAATCTACTCAGGTATGAAAATCCATAGTACGATTGTGTGATGCCGTGGAGAAGAACTGGTTTAAAATTAAAAGTGTGGTGCAATTTTGTTGTTTTCCTTCATTGTACATTCAGTGCCCCACAAACACACAGCTTTCAAGTTCTCAGCTTTGACTGTAGTCAAGAGTTTCACTGGGTGTGCTCTTGAATGTTTGTGTTCTTAGCTGCTTACATACAGTTAATGAGGCTTATCCTGATATTTCCTCTCATTACTAAGCACGGTTTTGATTCTAAGATTAAGACTATCCAAGTCCTAATCCAAGACCATCAAACAATAAAGCAGCAGCTCCAACTATTTGAATGAACAAGTCTTTCAAGTATTGAAATTAATGTGATAGGGATTAGGGTAGGTCAAACAAAGCCATTTCGTGGGCCATCCTCTCTTGGAGGAAAAATATGCCTTGCACGGCAAAATGAAAAATAGAATATGAATAAAACCATGAGATGATAGTCCTGAAGTCTGAGCCACCTACAGTTGACCATAACACACTAAGAAAAGTGCCGGGCCTTGTGCCCCCCACTAATTTGGTAGGAGAAAAGGCTGTTAATTTATCATTGCCTAACAAATACAGAGATCTGAGATAACCCCTATCCAGGAGGTGGTAGGTGAAGAAAACACTTCAAGTGAAGCATTGAAATTCAGGGAAGACTAGATATATGTGTATATTTAAATATACGTAGATGTATATAATTCTAGATAGATATATGTGTATATGGATATATAGAGATGTATGTATCTATATATGTATGTGTATATATATACATAAAACAATGATAATCTTTGTTTCCCTTTTGTGAGTGCTTTTTTATGGTTTGCACAATATCCAGCTAAGTATCTATTTGTCTAAAAGAAAGAGAGTCATGGAGTAGTTTGCTCTGGTAGAAGAGACTTAATGGTACGAGGAACTGGGAGTAGAAGGAAGCAGAAAAGGAATGGAACTGCAGTTTATGATCACACCTTTCTAGTCCCATCTTCAAGGAGAAGAATTCCTGAGTGAAGATCTGGCAGGACATGAAATATAAGACTACTCATTGCCTTCAACAATATCTATCCAAAGGCCCAGAATAATGAGGCTGTTCATTAGAAATGATAAAGCAGTGCATGTTCTGTGACTTGTATGACCTTCTACCACCAGCAGCAGCTTAGTTTCACCTTTTAGATAATAAATTTTGTTGTATCGCAATCTCTTTCACATTTACTGACCTGAAAACCAGCACTTTCTGCAGTGCACAGTGAATATCAGGATCTTGGGGATGTTGGAATGAAAGAAGGAAGTTGTGGAGAAAGAATGAGTACTAACTGCTGAAGGGTGGGGGAGCAGGGGGAGATGTATGGCTTTGACATTCCCTCCCTTCCCAATCCCGAATTCTCCGAATCCTGTATGTAATTAATGCACGCAGAAGTGCTCTGAGATCGATGAAGCAGAAGCTCAAAGGCATATGTGACTGTCTGAAGCCTTGGAAAACAATCAAACCAGATGGGACAATCAACTGAAAGGGCGTAGCCATGAAGAATAAAGGATTGGTTCAGCCAAGGAACACAAACAGCATTTAAACAGTCTTTCAAAAAGACAACAGTCTTGTTTAAAAAAGAAAAAATCATGTGATGAAAAATCTACTGTACAGCTACATGAACGATTGCAAAGGTGAATTAGCCCTACTAAGAAAATTCTGAACATTAGTTCTGCTTCTGAATTTGCCTAGTTTCAGCTGCCAACTATTTGATCTTGTTCAGTATTTCTTTGCTAGCCTGTGGGTTCAATTATGTGGCTACTTTCATAAAAACTATGAAACCAGTAAAAGTGCTTTTAAGTCTAAGCATTATACCATGAAATATCAAAAATCTGAATTGATGTTTTTACAACTGAAAGATTCAAGTGGAAGCAGAACAGTAGGTTTTTCAAAATTTTACTGTTTAACTTTCAATAGCCCTTTTTTAAAATTATTTTTCAACCTACAGTTTTCAGAGGCACCTAAGAAGTTTTAGCATATATGAACTGTTTTGGTACACAAATATTCACCACAATCTTTATACAAGCTTTTAAATTTGTATTTATTGTATTTTTATTTTGCAATTCATAGTGATTTCTTTTTTTATCTTGGCTTCAATTTTCTCAAATTGAAAATGAGGTTTTTGAGATCAATTAGATTTGAAACAGTCTGTGAACTCATCTCCATGTTTAATTACTTTGCTGAAGCAAAATTCCACTAGGTAAAAATTCAATTCTTCTGTGACACTTGTTCAAGTGTATTATATGTAATTTTTTTGTTTGTTTGTTTGGACTTCATTTTCCTGGCAACTATTTATCTGAGAATTCTTAACATAATGTGCCAGCAACTTATGTAACGCCACAACTAACAGTACTGAATATTTTTCATGTTAATTTGAATTTATCTTGGCATCTTGTAATACCATCCAGTGCACTGGCAAACAAATATTGAATGACTTAACTTAGAATGTCCTCCAAATTTTGGGTTTTTTCAGGGGAAATCCCCTGCAAGCTATGTCTAACTTTTGAGACATTACAAAAATGATCAGAAGACTTTGCAGATGTTTAGCATCTTGGATATTACCACATACATTAACAGGCATCTGATGTTGAGGCCTGTCAGGCATATGTGGAAACAGAGAGCTGAAGACAGAATCTATTTATTTGGAAGAGCATGTATCACATCCTGGTATAACAAAGTTGAGAATCAGTTTCTTTTAATTTAGTCTTTGAGGTCCCTGAAGAAGGCATTCCCTTCAGAAGTTTCTTTTACAAAAGCCCTACTAAAACAGCTAATGAACGGGATTTTTTTAAGTCAAAATGCAGTAAAAGATTCAGGTCTACAGGCTTCAGCACTGGACGTGAAGGGCATCTGGTGCACCAGCTGTGGCACAGGGCAGCCTGCATGCCGAGCCAGCAGCCACCATTCTTGTTCTGATATAGTCACCAGCTACATTAGAGCTCTACATTACATATTTTAAAATATTCCTGTAAGCAATAACAGGACCCCAGGCTTCCCTGGCCTGTTTGGTAAGGTGGCTGCCTGGCCCTCCCCGCTGAGGGGCACCTGCTTTACCCCCTGGGGGCACCTAGCTCCCTAACACAAGGGTCTGCCTGGGATTCACTTGTCTAACATAGGCATCTAATTTAGGCATGATTCATATAACCAGGAGTCCACGTTCCCTTTACGGCAAAGAGAATAGGTGCCTTCAAGGATTTCTGAGCAATTAAGTGCCTAAAATAGCCTAGAGAAGGTGATGTACATTCTTGCCTTGCTCCTTCGCTCCCACACACTTTTATGTATGTATGCACACAGTGAACCCAAAAAATAAACTTTGCAGCATCTAAGTCTTTTCTTTGCAATAAGATCTTTCTGGGCCCTGAGTTTTTATGCACTAAACATCTGCAAGAACTACCTCCCAACAGTTTTTATTACATTTGTTAAAACCTAGTAACACCAAGTGAATGCCCCTTATTTGCCACACAGTAATAGCAAACCCCATGCATCACAAGCCAGTTAGTTGTGTTTCAGTGTGCTCCTGCTCCCAAAGCTACTTCTGTATTTTATCCAAAACTTCTTTAAACTAAAAAGCATTCCAGCCCCCACAGGCAAGACAGAGCAGTTATGCTGCTATATACAGGGATAAATATCACTATCATGATAAACCTTCAAATCAATTACCTGAAGGGGGAGGAAGGCAGAATTAGGTGTACTGCTATTCTTTTTCAGATTGAGTTTCTAAGACCATATCTCAGAAACCAAGTCTCAGACCACATCTAACCTATGGGATCCAGGAGTGCTTCCCAGCCTCCAAGCTTTAATGTATGCCTGCCACGCTCCGACGTGGAGTCAGAGGCATGGGCCAGATCCTTCCTCCTATACCACCAGGGAGGTGTAGCAGCTGTCTTCCCCCTCCATTGCAAGAAAACTAAGTGTGCAGGCCAAAAGCATGCTACTGGTGTGGCCCCCATTCTGGAGAGCTGAAGATTCAGGATACCAGGCCATGCCAGGGGATCTTCCTCACAATGCAAGTGCAAACTTAGGATTTTTAGACACAAGAAAGCCCCGTAATCCACTCCTGATGGGTCTTGGCACAAGCAATCCTCGAGCTGCTCAGGGCAGGCTAGTTTTTGACACACCCGGAGTGAGAAATGGGAGCAGCCAAGGAAAGCCACATGAATGGATAGTTAGTGAGCTGAAGGGAGGGAAGTCAGACTGTAATTTTGTACTGCTCTTGGCAGCCAAGTCCTCGCTTGAATCTTGTCCATAGTTTCTGAAATGTGTTTAATTTACCTTTTGTGCAAGAGGTGCTGGAATGTGGAGGAGGGATGTTGGTTCTGCACCCTTGGACACTAGCACACGTACCACGGCAAACCGCAGAACAGAAGCTCCTCTGCATCCATGAACCAGAATCTCACATTAGTGGATGGTATCACAATCCTGTGAACCCCTCTATTGCTGCCATGTTGCAGTCAGGTGAGAAGTTCATCTAGCTCTGTATTTTGTCTCTAAATTATGGCCCTGACCACATCCTCAGAGTAGGAATGTAATAAAAATGTCAGCCTGATTTACCCTCCTATCTTCCGGTTGCCACTGGTCCAGCTAATCTCCATTATTTCTACTTCAGGCCTTGCAATGACTCTTAACAAGTTCCACAACCAATTCTGCACTTTGTGAAAGTGCACTTCATTTCTTGTTTACTATTTTGCATCTTTCTCTGGGAAAAGAAGAAGAACAACTACAGCTAATGCAAAATGAGCAGCCTTGGCACCAGATAGTCCTGAATACTCAGATTCCAGGTTTGAGGGTCTGATAAAAATCTCAGCGAAACTAATGGGAATCTTTCCAGAGTAGTTTTACCTAAAGTCTAAAAGCACAGACATACTGCATGCCTAGAATCCCGTAGGCGCATAATCCGATTCAGACCTTTACTAAAGAATGATTAGCAAAAAGGCCTACAAAATCTACTTATTTCACAATACTAAACTGCTTCCAGTGCATTCCCAGATGTCAAATTCCCTCTACATTCCCAATGCAGGCGCCAAACTCTTCAGCTTCTCTCTTTGACAATTTTACCCTGTGCACAGAGGGATGCGTGATTACAAAAAATCTGTGGTGGTTTAACTGAGTATGAAAGTAGGACAAAGATAAAATAACATGAAGTATTAACCATTAATTCAGGGAAAATCTAGCACTGTGATAAATGGTGCCTAATGCTGGATGTGTTTAAGTCATTGCTGAACTGTAATGCCTGGGGCATGGAGAGGCAAAATTGGGAGGGCTGAAGAAAGATCAGCACCACGAGGCCATTTAACTCAATTAATATACTCCCATTATCACAGTTAGTAGAAATAAACAGCAGTTCTTTCTAAACATCTCATGCTGCCTAGTCCAATACTTACTATACCGCTCAAAACCTTAGGCCTTGGAAGCATAGGATTACATCAACTTCTCAGTTGTCATTTTCTTCTCACCCTAAAGCAGGCTTTATAAATGGAAACTTGAATCAAGCTCACTCAAAACCCTGACAAGCCAGGAGGCAAACAAACCCACTGAGCTTTTTTATGCCATGACTTTCAGAAAAATCTCTTCAGTGTTTTTGCTTTCTGGGTTTAATTACAGAAGTCAGAAATGCTGGAACAGAGGCTGCATCAATGACTGAACTTATGAGTCAAATTAACAAGCAGTAAATTATTCACAACAGATGTAGCTCTACATAAACAGAGACATACGGGGGGAATAAAATACCTGCAAGGAGACGACCAGAATGAGCTCTTTGCAAGATTGAGGAAGGTAGAAGGCAAGCACTGCAGCGATGTTTCTGGGTCCTGTGTTCCCAGTGCTAACTACAAGTAGGAAACAAGGCGCTTCTCTGGTGGAGCAGGTTTACTGAGAAGCTCTACACGGCTGCTCTAGCTCTTAGAGGGATGGCCATTAAACTGCTGCTATTCTACAGCCTCCCCAGGCCTGAGTCAAACTACACTCAGATATGGGAGAGAATCAGGCTCATGGGAACTGCACCCTTTAACTTTAAATTCCAGCTCCTCTAAACCTACTTGTCATCCTTCTCTGAATCCTCTTCCTTTCATGGGCTAGTTATTAAGTGTTCCTAACGCATCTGCCAGATCTGTTAAAAAAAAAAAACCTCAGAGAAAGAAACCTGGTAGAAACCACCTAGTTTTTAATTTACACTTTAATGTATGTTACTATCAGCTCAGGAATAGGCAGGACTATATGTGAATTCGCATGTATTGACATGACCACCACAACATAGGAAAAGGGAAACATAATTCAGATGCAGTGATTTTACTTGAGTGATTTTGTTATTACAATCCTGACCACTGTAGTTGTAAGGGATGCGTAGTACCACAGGTTTGCAAGCACACTCCACCCTGTGCTTTCTAATCCTAAAGACTGATGTAGAAAGAGATTTGTAAATACGGTGGGAGAGACACAAGAAAGTGCATGCTCTTGTCCCCACCAACTGC
Organism: Egretta garzetta; assembly: GCF_000687185.1. NCBI lineage: Eukaryota > Metazoa > Chordata > Aves > Pelecaniformes > Ardeidae > Egretta > Egretta garzetta. The sequence goes on along the minus strand of NW_009259311.1, from coordinate 149,010 downwards.
GCATAGATGAATAGCATCTTATTCTTATCCATGACTTTACTTGAAAACCTGCATGGGAAAAACACCCAGAAAGATGCATACTACAAAAGGAGGATGTTCTGGCACAAAGTTAAGGGGCTATGGATGGCTCTCAGTGGGATACCAGCACTAATCCCAGTCTCGTTTCGCTGATGAAAGAGCAAATTAATTGGCACACGCACCTCACTGAGGATGTTTATGGCATCCTTTGCAGACATGCACAGCCAAAGAGGTCACATTTTGAACCTGTAAAGTACTCACACATTTTACATTTTAAATAAACCTGTAGATTTATTGTACAGTAGTACAGCATGTGCCTTTTTAACCAAAAGCTCAGCATCGCACAACACTTCAATCTTCCATTTAAACATACACAGTCCTACAACACAGCTCAGTTCAGCTAGGAAAGCTACATAATGAATTAATTTATTGAGAGTCCTGGCTATGCTGTTCTTCAGGATGTTTACCTGTAGCAAGAACAGTGGCAGTGGTTCTGGTGGTGTAACATTTAATCACTTTAACCTGTTCTCAGCACAGTAATAGCACAAGCAGTCATCTAGAGCAAAACAAAGAGATCATTTAAGGGACACCATATTTAATAGCAAATGCGTGAAACAGCAGAACAGAGGATCTCACACATGTAATACAAGTAAGGATAAGAAATCTGTTATGAGATCACTTTGATGTAATGTCCATACCAACTATGCCACACAATCCACCACACAGGAAGACCAGATGGGTGACAGGCATCGCACCATGTAGTAATATTGTTTGGATTGACATTGTTGGCTTTGGAAGGGGCAGAGCAGGGTGTTCTGCACTAATATACACTTGCCTTACTACATTAGCTTACAGGTCAGAAACAGTCCTGTAGCCATTTGCCCACATGCCAGCAGTCTAATTTTAATTCATTTTTATACTCTTTGCTTCGATTTTACCTGGTTCAGTTGAAAACCATTACTTCCAGACGCGGAGTCTGTTTTGTGCTACGTGTCTTATCCTTTTAAATTGTCATAAACACCTGAGCTGGTGTAACTGGGCATCCTTTACGTGTGCTCTTCTGCACAGCTAGCCACAAGTTGTTATCAAGACACATTCAGATGCCATTCTTCATTTGCCATAGGGGTTCCTTGTCACAATGGAGATTCAAAGTTCATCATCGCTTAATGACTTACAGCAAGTGAAGTTCCCCTGAAGTTTGGAATTAAATCTCTGCTACCCAAATGAGCTACAGGTTACATAGCAAATTCTTGATCAGAGGAAGTTTATGCCTTTTTATTGCTGTTCAATTTATCAATAGGTGTCAAACCTCAAGCCTCTTACTTTAAAAGATTGTGCTATTTTAATTAAAGAATTTCAAATTCTCAAAAAAACAGTATTTTCAGTAGATTTTTAAATACCCCAAGGAGGTAAATTTGGATCCTACTCCGAAGACGTGATTTTTCACTTACAGTGGGAGCATGACAGTGCATTGTTGGTTGGTTCTGAACGGCACTGAACTCCTACAGCATCTACCAAAATACTATGATAATCAAAACACAGACAGTGATACCAAAGAAACAGGGGAAGGAAATCTGTATCGAACATCCGATCTTGAATTAAAACAGACGAGCAATAGCATGTAAGCTTTCAAACAGATGAGATGCTTCGCTGCTCTCAAGTAGCATACCAGCAGTGGTTTCAGAAGAATTATACCAAACTTGCACCCACTATGGTTCCTACGTATTCTGTGACTCTGCAAATTTCACTCTTCAACAAAATACTAAAGCAAGTTAATTCAAGTATAATAAAAAAAAAAAAAATGGGATGCAGAAGGATCTTTTTAAATCAAAGTTGCTTTTTGTATAATTTTCAAATATTTGGGGAAAATTGCACCACACTGAAAAAATCTTCACTTATCTGTGTCGCTTCTAGCTTTAGATAAGACTAACCAGCAGAAGAAACAAAATTGAAAACAAAACCAGTCTCGGCTTGCCAGACAAAATGCATGTCCTCAAGTAGACTTCCAGTTCGTTATCTAAACTGTAATGTTTTGGTAGCTTTTGGTGAACATATGAACTTTTGGCTGATTACCTAGACACCACCGACACATGTAGAGACTGTTGAAAAGGTAGTTATCTAATTAAAACAGACATCACCTGAAACGATTTTTTTTCTTGCTGTAAACCAAACACAAGCAGCATGTTAACAAGACACCCAAGCTCTTTTTCTTCACCCATTCACAATTTTTAACTTGGTTAAAAAGCAAAAAGAAATAATTAAAACCTGATCTTGAAATATCATTAACAGCTTAAGGAATAAAGCTCTGCTATTTCCTGAATTCATTCCATGCCATCTTTAATAAAAGAGCTTACACAGATTCCTTGTGCTTACTAAAATGATGTCAGCTTATGTTTCTTACATATTTAAGTAGCCCCAACACCAGAGACATACAAAATGTTATACTGAATTTTAATCCTTGTAAAACAATATTACACCACACACTGTTATTATAAATCTTTTCAAGAACATCCATTATAGAACTCAGTAAAGAGCACTGTCTATTACTATGCGCTGTCAAATATTTCTGACAGTATTGGGAATTGACTACAGCATATTCCTTCTTTAAAATTAAGAGTTAACCTACATATTCTGAACTTGCAAATAATACACGACAGATTGTACTTCCATATAGGATGCAGAGACATTCACTCATTTTTCTTCCGATTTGTATATGAGTGTATTTTCTATAACAATATGAAAGAAAATTAATAACTTATTTATCTAGCTAGGAGGCTAGTAGTTATTTATAATCATATTAATCAAAAGATGACTGAAAAATTCAAAGTTAATTATTGTGAAGTGCACAAAATCTAGAATATAGGGACTTTCCACAGTACATTATACTAAGTCAACATATAATAGATTAAAAGCTGTAAAGCCAAAATCTTCATTTAAAAATTTAGTGTTTCTGACATCATCTTCCACCATTCCATCAACTCTTCTTTCTCCTCTTCTTTTCTTTCAGACAATGATTCCAGTTCAAAATCAACCTGAGTAAGAGAAACAACAAAAACCATCAGCAAGACTTGTAACGAGAGAGAAATGTAGGCATTAGAGAGGCATTTATTGAAAGAAGTTGTTTAACACAGACATGGGGCTTAGGGAGGTACCTTCCATTTTAGACTAGGTTTATTTCAAAGTCTCTTAGGGCTGATTTTAATACGTGCAATACTAGCGTATCAGTACAATAAACTTATCTGAAAAATGCATGCATGTGAGCAAAATTTCCAAAAGAAACCAGACATCTGTCCAGTCCTTGACTTCAAAAAATATGGGCCAATGAAATTAAAATTGAATAAATAGCCAGCCACATAAATCTTCTAGCATATAATAAAAAGCATCATCACTGTATTGCTGTCTAACACCTAGCAATGCAGACTCCCAGCATATCAAAGCACGTATTCAATTTTAGGTCATTGAGAAGATCCAGGGAGCTTTTCTGATACATGGTCCATTAGTGTAGATATGATGTGCTAGTATAGTATAACCTAGCATATGATACACACTAGAGAAATAAACATTTATTTTAATTGTTAAGAGTGAAATCCACACCTGTACAGAGGATGAATTAAAAACACTTCTGAACTTTTAGATGCAGCCTAGGTCTTATTCACTATACATGTTGGGTACCTGTACAAAGCAGAGCTCCCTCACCATCTTTCTGCACAGAGCTGAACACTGGTTTTAACCTATGCAGATAGTCACTTGACAATTTAGGTAAAAATATCGAGTCTCAATGAAAATGTCAAGATCTCTTACTTTCTGTGTCGCACTATTTAACAATATTCTGTAACTTCTATCTGATTGACTATTCTCACATCAACTAATAAAAAAAGCATAAGTATCTCAATATTACTCCTCTCAGTGTCTTTTCATTTTGAATAAGGGCAACAGGAGATTAAATGAGTTTACAGTGAGATTACTCTCAGTTGCTTGTGCAGCAAGTACTAGAAGATTAGATTTCCAGTCTGTCTTCTAAATTAGCATATTTTGAAATATTATGAAAAATCACCTCCTGCTTACATGTATACCATGAAGAAAAAAATGTGAGAGACTTTTTTTTTATATGTAATAGATGGTAAACCAACATACATGTGAGCACTTACCCCAACTGCAGGGCTAAAGGGCACAGCCACTTTTTTAGTTATTGCTAGATAGCCTGGTGCTGAGGCTGTAAGTTTGTAATTTCCAGGCACAAGCAATCTCCAGTAATCACCATCCTTGGCTGTAGAGAAGAAGAAAAAATATCCAAACAAATGTGTATGAAACAAATTACACAGCTAAGGAGAAGGGAATGTATAGATTGTCAGCATCTTTTGTATTCCTGTCAGCCCTTTCCTTTTGTCTGTTTGAAAGGATTCTTCTGTAAGGGCGGTATAAATATATTATTACAGATTTTCTTCTTTTCATATAACCAAAACACAGATTTAAACTCTGAAGTTATGAAAGATTTTGCCTGCTGAGGCTGAACGGTCTCCAACACACTGAAGAAAAGGACAACCTGGGATGTTATTCTACTTTAGAAGCACCCCCTGGCCCATGTGTAGCTCCTGTTACATGTCTGAGTTTCAGTTTGCAATGCAATGTGGATTTTTAATGTCCGTCAGTTTTCTGAAAATCCAAATTTAAATAAATTTTATTGTCATCAAATAGAAATAAATAGGACCACCTTTCTCAGTTTATCTTTTCACAGAAGCTATAATTGATAATTTCCTGGAATATTCCAATGTATCACCCCTAACACATCATTATCTACATGTGTCAGTAGCCAGGCAATGTCTAGGGCTTTTTTCTTTGGTTTAGCTAAACAAAGAAATGAAAGTTTGAGCCACTCGGGTCAAAGAAAGGCTCCTACTGCACTGAGTGTTACTTCAGGCCATCTTCTTCAATCACAGAATAGAAATGCATCATCCCCTTCTCTAGGAAGGACTCTCTCCTATTTTCACAGAGAATCATATCCTCCCTGCACCAGAAGTGGGCAATCATCTAATTTGTCAGAGGCTGATACTCTGAAGTTCTCTATCACCACAAAGAATTTGAGAAAACATCGCAAGGTTATCCTAAAGGTCAGCCACCAGTGCCATTTACAGCACTCGGCCATGCTCTTACTGCCAGTTCCTTAAATGCTTTTTCAGCACATCTGCAGCCACACAGAGGGAAATGTTACTCAAATGTCTGCAACTCACATGGTCAAAAAGTATCAGTAGTCAGTCCAGTTGTTCCCATACTTTTCATAAAACAGAAAGGAAAAAAATTACTGCTGCAGAGCTACGATAATGATCTATTCTAATTCCTGGCACTGGAACAAAGCTGAATTTTAACTCACAAACAAAGGAACAAGGAAAATAAAGTCAAAGAGTATTTATCCTTCTTTTTGAATGCACTAAAATTCAAGTACTTGATTTCCTCGCTGCTTTGACAAAACATGACTTCCAGCTCTATACATACACAATGATGTGAGAGGATTCATGATTAGATGTTTTTTTGTATCGTAGAAGTGTGAGCTGCAGTATCACATGCATCACTCCCATTCCTCAAAACATCCCTTTGCACAGCAAAGCCTCCAGCCTCCACACTTTTTGCCTTTTGATATATAGTGAAAGAAGATGGCTTATGTTATCACAGATTGTTCGCCTGCTTGGTAGAAATGCTGCTCTCTTTGCAAGTGCTGTGAGAACAAACACAAATTGAAGTCAACTGAAGGGTCTACCAGTCCTGTTTCGTAGTATTCTGCATCTCTGTAACACTATAGTGAGACATAACATTGAGAAAATGACCATAATGTTAGCACATATATAAAGCATTGGCATTTTATTATTGTTTCTCTAATTAGTTTCCTGTACAAACAAACAAAAAAGTGCCACTCAGAATAAGAAAGCATAGGTCTACAGGGAAGACTTCAAGCCAGCGCTGTGCAAGCTACCTTTGAATTCATTCCTAGAATAAAGTGCACCACCACTGAAGAGGTGGCACACAATTTTCTATGAAGACCAACACGACACTTTCCTCTTTTAGAACCACTCTTCTAAAAAAAAGTCACATAATTGTAAAAAGCAGAGAGAATTTATCTTTGCAGAAGGAAGTTATGCAATCTGAAAACCTGTTAAGAATTTACATATGATGCAATCATAGCTTTGGTAACTAACGTAACAGTTTTGGGCTACAATTTAGTCTTCAAACTCAAAATGGCACTGCCAACAGGACTTTAAATCCTGGCAGAGGCGTGAAACACTACTTGCACCACAAATCAGAAGACAAACTAAGCATGAATAACCAAGAGCTGCTGGAACCAATTAACGCCGGAGATCCATGAGTTCCCAACTACCAGTCTCCAGCTACTTTGAGAGCAAAATACAAGGGAAAGATTCATGAAATCCAGCAGTCAACAAGCTTCCTGAGGCACAACATGTTTTTCCTGCCTTCAAAATTTTGTTCCCTTAAAGCTTCAGCTAATAAGATCTGAAATGGCTCCAGGTTGCCAAGCAGAGGGAGCAGCACTTCTTGTTTTCCTGAGGGACCACACTCACCTGATGTAATGTCATGGCTTATCCCCTCCACAGAAATTGTAGCATTTGCTATTGGATTGCCCTGAAGATCTTTAACAAACCCCTTCACTCCACGATGAATCTAAAATACATAAAGTCAGCAACACATGGGAAATCACTGGAAAATTCTTATGAAAAGATAGCATTTTCATCAGTGAAATATCTAACAATGCATGTTATGGATCCCACAGTCTACATGCTGACAACTGTCAAGGATAATTGCTAAAGACCATAATGGAACAAAAAATGAAGAGGAAAAATAATTCAGCTGGTAGTTACACCAATTTATCTGTGCAATGCAAGCATTTCTCAGAAATACGCAGCAAATCATAATATGTGTGAACACTGACTTGAAAGTCTTTGTCACTGGGGATTAATGAATGTGCCGAAAAGCTTTGAAATACACCCTAAAAAAAACCAACTTCTTTTTTTTAAAAGTTTCATCAGCTGTAAGAATTTAGGGCTAATAATGGACACAACTGCTTACAAGGGAAACATTAACAAGGTTAAATGCAGGCACTTGGACTTTGATGAGCAATCCCTGTGTGAGATGCTTGAGCTCTCTATTGTGCACTCAAAACATCCTGGGACCACACAGAGTCACAACATTCCCCATGTGGCCTCAGAGAGAAAGGTGATGGTGGGTCATGTCCTAGTTCCTTCTTGCCTCTTAGGCAACATACTGCAGGCAACAGCACCAGTAGTACCTAATCTGTCTGTTCCCGGCATATATGAAATTAAAGCACTGATTTGACCGCAAGCATGGTCTGAAAGCAGACTGAGCTCCTCAGAGGCAAGAGACTGAGGACCAACTACTTTCCCACAGCCTGAGACAGGGAGCTCTCAGCACCAGGGAGAATGGGACGTTTTGAACCCATGCAGAGATGCATCTCACTGGGAGCCTGGAAATTAAACAGGGAAGTGCTGTGGAGTCCAGGCTTCTCTCCGATTCTGTGATATTTGAAAAGACTTGTGGATCACAAATTTTATTTTGAGATCTTGATGTTCCCCTTTACAAACCTATATGGTATATTTAGCTGCTGTAATTTAGTTCACTAGATTCCTCTAGTTTACACTGTGGGAGAAACCTGACACAGATCATCTTAGAAAAGCAGAAAGTACATATTTGCACTGTCCTCAGCAATCACAGGGGAGCTGGAACATAGAGCTGGACCTCTTATCCTGTAAGAGGATAAAAACCAATGCCAGATAGACCATCTGAACTTCAAGCATAAAGCCAGCAGCTCCACATGAGCAGAGGAAGTTGGCAAAATAATCTCTTACACATTAGTAATTTGAAAATGCAGTGACACCATAGATTTCTACGAGTCAGAGGAAAATTAACCCAATGCACAGAGGAGTTGAACAATTTTGAACAATTTTACCCATCATAAATGAGTAAAAACCTGAAGAGCAGATAGAGCTTTTTCCCTAGCCCGCGTACAACTTCCTAACAGAACTCTGTAACAAACATTTCAAATATTCAAATATTTCAGATTTCTGGATAACTAAAGTGTTTCTCCACAAATATTGATTCTTAAAGAAATGAATGTATTACTTGGCCAGCACTGCTAACAAAGTATGTTTCTGATTTTGCAGTCCCGGGTGTGCAGCTGTTAATGATCACAAATATATCTGATATCATTAACTACAATATCCAGGTTTCAGAAAGTCAAAATTCCTACGCTGCTTGGAACCATCATTTCAGTGCAGTGTGTTCCATTGGCATAAAAAGATTAAAAAGCCCCACAACAATAACAAACCCCAAATAAACTTGAAACACACACACATACAGATCTATTTCAGGAGTCTTAGCTTCTAACAACCCATTAGCACAAGATTATCTAAACCCATGACTATGCTTCACACTTACACTTAACCAGATTTTGCATAATTTTTAATGGAATCATCACATTGACAGCTCTACATTTAGTATCAGCAGCTCATGCAATCAGAGAGTAGCGGAGTATCTATAGAACCAGGATTAGAAATGTCCCTTGACGTTATACTGAACTGCCAGGAAGTTCCAGTCTAACCCAGCCATCTAGGCTCCCTGTACATGGGAGCAGGACTGTTGATCTGCAGAGGGACCTGGACAGGCTGGATCGATGGGCTGAGGCCAAAGGGATGAGGTTCACCAAGGCCAAGTGCCAGGTCCTGCAGTTGGGTCACAACAACCCCATGCAATGCTACAGGGTTGGGGAAGGGTGGCTGGAAAGCTGCCCAGCGGAAAAGGACCTGGGGGAGTTGGTCAACAGCCGGCTTAATATGAGCCAGCAGCATGCCCAGGTGGCCAAAAGGACAACAGTATCCTAGCTTGTATCAGGAATAGTGTGGCCAGCAGGAGTAGGGAAGTAATCATGCCCCTGTTACTTGGCGCTGGTGAGGCTGCACCTTGAATACTGTGTTCAGTTTTGGGCCCCTCACTACAGGAAAGACATTGAGTTGCTGGAACATGTCCAGAGAAGGGCAACAAAACTGGTGAGGGGTCTGGAGCACAAGTCTGATAAGGAGCGGCTGAGGGAACTGGGGTTTTTTAGCCTGGAGAAGAGGAGGCTGAGGGGAGACCTTATCACCCTCTACAGCTGCCTGAAAGGAGGCTGTAGCGAGGTGGGTGTTGGTCTCTTCTCCCAGTTAACAGGCAATAGACCAGGAGGAAATGGCCTCAAGTTGCACCAGGGGAGGTTTAGATTGGACATCAGGAAAAATTTCTTCACAGAAAGGGTTGTCAAGCATTGGAATGGGCTGCCCAGGGAAGTGGTCGAGTCCCCATTCCTGGAGGTATTTAAAAGACGGGTAGGAGAAGTCCTTAGGGACATGGTTTAGTGGTGGAATGGCAGGGTTAGGTTAACGGTTGGGCTTGATGATCTTAAAGGTCTTTTCCAACCTTAACAGATCTATGATTCTACACCCAGAGTGATTCATGCCATGCCTGTAGGCACAGTTTGCTATCTGTAGAGGGCAATCCATCTTTCTGAGTATACACAGCAGTGGTAGGCGAATGAATGATACACTCTGATGATACACTTTTCACTGAGAAAGCCAACACAAATAATTTAAATTAAATGTCTGTAACAGCTTAAGTAAGGTGAGATGAATTCCATACTATAACAGCTTCTTTCTTTTCCCCCTCTTCCACATATTTAGAAAGATCACACAGGTTTTACCACCTTGGAGACTTACAAGAATTATGGAGCACCAAATGGATTAATATGAAATTTTGAATTAGATGTTCAAACAGCATCAAGTTTTTGAGTTTTATGTACAATAACTGGAGTTTTGCCATCCTCTTTTTGGTTACCTGCTCGATGTAATTGATAAGGGAGTTCTTGTTGTCCTCCCAGTAGCCCTTCAGAGTTTCTTCAGGTGGGAATTTTTCACAGCTGAGTTCCACTGTGATTTCAAAGCAGTTGCTGCTGAGGTAATTTTTTCCTGCAATGCCAGAAAGGGGAATTAGTGATGCTTGTTGCATTGTTATGAAGTAAATAGAGTAAAGGGGGGCATGTGAGATGCTGGGGCTGTTAAGAAAAGAATAGCTCTAAATACAGTTGGTGCAGTTCTATTTAATCGGCTTAGTTCTGAAATCAGAGGCACTAAATTGGAGAAACCAACAAGACAATTAATTCCCAAAATCTTTTTCTTCCCAAAGAAAGTTTAGAAGAAGCCTAACACGTGGCCTGTATACTTCTACTTGATGTTGCACCTGGCCTATATACTCCTACCTGACATGTTTTTGGATAGCTGAGATATAAATTAACTGGTTTTCCTCTTCAGGAACAGAAAATTATTTCCAATTATGGCTAAAATATTTCCAGCTGAAAGTATAAGGCAATAACTTTGCAAACCAAAAAGAATGACCATGAATTATAAAGCAAATAAAACGTGACAAAGTGTCTTTGAAAAATAGGTTTATAAAGACTGGTCAGAAACGTGGCATCTTTTTTCTGAAAATACAGGGTTTCAGTTTAGTAACGTTTTACAAGAAAAGCATCTGTTTGGCAAAAAATATTCTCTGTCAAGCTTCTCAGCATAGGTTCCAAATATCTATGATTTTCCACTAAAAAAAGTACAAAAGCAAACTTCCTATAAACGTCATTTACACAGAAATTTTTCCATGAATAGAATCATAGAATCATAGAATGTTTTGGGTTGGAAGGGACCCCTAGAGGTCATCTAGTCCAACCCCCCTGCAGGAGCAGGGACACCGCTAACTAGATCAGGCTGCTCAGAGCCCCGTCCAACCTGGCCTTGAATGTTTCCAGGGATGGGGCCTCCACTGCCTCTCTGGGCAACCTGTTCCAGTGTTTCACCACCCTCCTTGTAAATAATTTCTTCCTTATATCTAGTCTAAACCTACCCTGGTTTAGTTTAAAACCATTACCCCTTGTCTTGTCACTGCTGGCCCTACTAAAAAGATTTTCCCCGTCTTTCCTATAGGCCCCCTTTAGGTACTGAAAGGCTGCAATCAGGTCTCCCCGCAGCCTTCTCTTCTCCAGGCTGAACAAGCCCAACTCTCTCAGCCTGTCCTCATAGGAGAAATAGGGGTATTTCCCACCCACTCAATGCCTCTGCAAAATCAATAATTGATACATTAAGAGAAACTTCATTATTAATGCAACTTAAATCATAGATATTTAAATATATATACACTAGCATTATCACTAGGAATAAAAACTTGATGGGAAAGGTGTACTCTTTTACACTTTTGAGCCCCTCCTCTTACTACATGGAAATACTGGCTACTTTCTCAAGTCAGTCAACCAATAACCAAAGTGTTTTCCAGTTTTGTAACTGGATCAACCAGCTGGAGAGGTACTATGGCTGTCCCCAGGAGGCTTATAAATATATTCTTTACAGAAGCTGACGTAGAATTAGTGCTTGCCATCCCAGTCTATCTAGCTATCTGAGTCAGAGGATTCTCAAATGGAGGACTGAAAAGAAAAAGTCTACCAAGCATTTTGAGCATCCCCATGGGATGCTCACTGAGGGATTTAAAAATGCTTCAAACACAGCTAATTCATTCAGCCCTATGTTCCCCCATGCAAACTACATATGAGACCTAATGTAGCCTCTTTACAGAAGCATCAGTGTTGTGCACCAGTCCAGAAATGTCCAGAGAGCTAGTGTCATATCCAAAAGAGAACACTGAGGGCAGCGAACAGATTGAGTCAGGTGGGATTTTGCCAACACATTAGGGTGAACCTATTTTCCGCCAACCAGGCAGAAATGGGACTCCTAACTACTGATAGGAAAAGGGACTTTTCAGATTCCTAAAACAACATTTTTATTTCTAAGCCTTTTTTAGATGGCTGAAAAATGAGGACACAGAAGGCAAAAGTGCTCCTGGGAGGGACGGCTCTGATGTCCCACCAGGCAGAATGTACGATGGTCATTCAGGAGTATACAGCGAGAGCGCAGTGAGTCGTAAAATCCTGGCAGCAGAGCTGACTGCCAGGCATCTGTTACAGACACTAGATAATGATGTTTTTCTAGATTTTCACCTTTCTTCTACAAGAAAGAAAGAATTCATGAAGAGGAGAACTGGGAGCGAAAGAGCATGATGTAATTTTACTGTGGTGCTAACAACTCTTGACCATTACTGCTCCAATTCCCTGGAAGTTTCTCCCTCCCCTCCACTTCCCAAAGCTAGGTGATACTCAGGGATGCCCTAGTTTCTCAAGGACAGAATAAAGAAGCAATATATTTTCCAGTTTTGTGCACAATGTCCATATCCTACAGTTTGTTTCCCAGCTCCTGGCCTGGGCCACAGTTTATATGTGTTGCTCCTGGAAAAAATCAGCTTGCATCACTGAGCTGCGGTTGATGATATGAATTTCTGGGATGGAGAATGGGGTGAAGATAGCCTAGGTCAAAACTGTGGCCTACTACATCTGTAATCTGGAGAGCATAGGGCTGGCTGCATACAATTTGCACTCTTTACCTGCCTGTTCAACATGACAATTAGGTGCAATATCCAAGAAATCAATATATTTCGAAAGATTTATTCAACATTGTGGCAACTTTGCTGCCACTGGTCAAGCTCTCTAACTGCTCCATTCCTTCTTGTAATGCACATGGCATACATCACGTGCATGCACACCAACACGCTCCCAATGCCTCTCGTTTTAACACAGTATAGCACAAAACTAACTTTGCTATACTTTAACAGGGACTACTCTCTGAAGATCAGAAAAACTTAGCAGACCTCAGATAAAACTGAGATTTATGCTCTTCACTGCTGACCACAAGTAGGACTTTTCTTTGAAACTGAGCAACACAAACATCCCTCTGTTGCACTGCTCTACTGTCCTGAAGGCCTGCAGTGTGTCTATGCTAGTACTCACATAAATAAACTTAGAATATGGGACAAAATTAATTTCTTCGGCTTTTAAAAAAAGGAACTCCAACCTTCACAAAGCAAGTGGAGTGCAGGGTGTGCCCCTGGCATCCAGGCATCAGAATTACTTAGACTTTGAATTACAAGCTACAGCACTAAGCTAGTTCAGCTCCTACACATACAAAGATGGTAAGTTTTAGCAGGACAGGATGAACTTGAGCTTTGTGCGTAACAGGAAGAACATATGCCTCCTACACGTGTCACATAAAATCCTAAAAAAAAATACCTACCGTTGTTTTCAATACTTGTAACATGAAAGGTAATTCAACTTAGGAACTAATTAATTGAGTACCAAGAGTGATTTGAGAGTATCTGAAAACAAAAAGACACTTAAATAATAGCCTAATAGTACAGCAATGTAAGCTGCTTTGAAAAGCTATTTTTGTAATGACACGAATCTGATTAGACTCAGGTGACAGAACAAGCAGCATGGACACATGGCTAGCTAGTAATTCATTACTGTTTGTTCTTCTCATTTGTATTTCCAAATAGATATTCCACACAAAAGGTACATTAAAAAGCCATTAGTGATGTTGAAAAGTTATGCACTCAACAGCCAAGGAAATGCCAAAATTAAAGCTGTCTGTGCAAATTTAATTTGGCTTTCTTGTACATAAGTGAAATCATTAATTATATGCTGATAGGGAGATGACCAGTGTTAAAAACAGCATGGATTTTATGTACATGCTTGTTTTTTCCCAGGATCTGGTGGCTAAAAGGGCCTTTCCTGAACACAGAAGAATGACCCCTTTGCCTTTGCTTGTTGCTCTCTGAAAAACCTACAGGGATCAACTAATTACAGATGACAACTAATACAAAACAAGTGTAAGAGGCACCATGGTCTCAGACTTAGCACAAAGATGCTGTTGGGGAGCTATTTTCTCTGTGCCCCTGCTCCACAGAAGAGAGTAACTACTAAGCAGGTAATGGTGAAAAAAACCTCACAACAATGTGTATTAAGAGACAGAAGCAAGCATCAAATATTCCTGTGCATCATCTGCCCTCTCTACCCCAAAACCTGAATGGAGAATTGCCACCTTGCCTGAGGTTGATGAGGAAATCCTGAAGTTTTACAAGAGAGTTCATCCTTACTTCCAGTTTGAGAAGAGGGCTGCTACCAGACTTTTCGGCCACCAGACATTCAGCCTTCCTACTGAAAGGACCCGGGTATTCAGAAAAACATACGCAAAAGCAACCCATACTCACACGTGAGAGCCACCCATATACTATCCCTGTATACTGAGGCACCAGCGCTGCTGGCCCACCACGCGGTGCTGTCTTTTACAGAAAGTAGAAGTGATAGGGGTGAATGTAGGTGAATGATACGGGCAAAGAAATTGATGCAGCACAACTGGGAGCACCATAATAAGCTCCCTAGGGCAATAGCAACTTTAGTAATTTATTAGAAAGAAAAATCAGCCCTTCCTAGGTCAGAGCTCTTGCTCTGATGAGGTACTGTCAAAGGCAGCATCTAGGAGAGCACAACCTCTCTCATTTAGCTCAGCTGTCCTCCACTCTCTCATTTTTCTTTCCCTCACCACCGCCCGCTCTTCTAACACCATGCACTCCCTTTTCTACACCAAAACCAGCTCCAGTACCCACTCTCATCTATTTTCTATCTCTATTCACAGTCATGTTGCCCCAGTTCACCTCCTTTCGCTATAAACTTGTGGCAAGTCCTCTTTTGTTTTGCCTCCATTCCACCCAGAGAGCACACCAGGACACAAACCTAACCTGTAGATGCCCACAGGACACTGAGCTACTCTCATGTCCCCTTGCAGGACCCAGAACAGCCCACAGCAACCCACAGGTGCAAAGGCAGAAAAGCACCACCCTAGCTCCAAACTGAAGCAGATGCCATGCAGACAAGCTCTTCGGAGAGTTTCTCTTGCAAATTCTGAACATATACAATGAAACAAACACTTTTTCCTAAAGAAATAAATACGTTTCCTAAGGCTTTTCAGTGGCTTATACCACTGCTAACTTTGAGTGCATTATCGTATGGACAGCAAAAGGTCACTGACACAACAGATAACTTACATGCCACATTTCAGTTTCCAGACAGAGCTTTTTGAACTAAAGCTTCCAAGAAAATTTTCACTTCAACTAAGCAATGTTTAGTTTTTTTCTTAGCACTAAACATGGAAACAACAGAACTGTTTTCATGGAATTATTTTTGTTTTTTAAAGTCAGCCTGTGGCAAACATTACCGTGGAGGTTTCATTCAAGAGTCACAGCTTGCCAGCTGATTTTTACACTTGGAAAAAAAAGACAGATTCATGCTGCACGGCCCCAAGTATATTGTCGTCTCTCTATTTTTTATTAGCTGCACCATATTAGGATCATAGGTCCTTGTTAGAACTAGGATTCCTGTCTCCTAACTTCCGTACAAACACATGAGAAAAAGAAAGGGCTCACTTGGCAAATTTTCAGTCTAACTTAAAAAAAGATCAAAAAGGAAGAAATAATCCAAACTTTCCAACAAGTTTTTCCAATGGAAAAGTGTGCCTTTAAGCATGCACAATTTAGTCAGAATCAAAGCATTTCATCAAAACAATAGAAAGACTGTTTTTTTATAGCATTTTCCTAAGGAAAAAAAAGCTGAAGTTAAATATGCCCACATTTTTACAGTTAATAGTTAATATTTCATTAAGATAATTTTTGGACTGAATTGAAACAAATTTTAACTATTAAACCTCTCAATATTTTATTTATATTCAGATCATTTTCAAATTATGTAAACTCTGTTTTGTCGAGGGTGTTTTAATGGTTCCAATTTAAAGTCTGCAGAAAGCTTCACACAAAGGGAAATTTTTGTCTTTCAGTCATATTCAGAAAAGTCAACATTTTACCTTACACCTAGTCCCTGGTACCACAGCAGAGGAAATGTGCTTTCCCTGTGAAAATTGGAGATAACAGCTCTAAGAATAAGCAGGTGATTGCTGGCTATGTCAGCACTACCAGTTGTTGTTCTAATTTCTTCACATGACTTTAATTATCTTCCTCTTCTAGTAGCCTTTTTACTGTACCAGGAGCGGAGTTAGGCTACTGTGTCTGCAGTCTAATGCTCTGAGAGATTCCTACTTATTCCAGGCAAAAAAATTAAAATTCATTCAGAGACTGTAACTGAATGTTAAGAGGAAAGCAAACAATAAAACTGGTACGTGTGTTATCTGGTAGAAATGAACGAGGCCAATGCACAGGCAAATCACTCTGAAGCAAGCTGAGTTTCTAGCTCAGAAATCCCCAGCTTAGTTTCACTCCGAGGTTTGGTCAAGTTTAGCAGACACAGAAGACTCAAAGATTTAGATATCCCAATCACTTTTTGCCCTGGTTTACAAAGAAAATGACATCTCAACATTCTTAGTAAAAAAGGAAATAAATGTTTCATTATTTCAGGCTATTCTTCTAGACTTCTCCTGGAAAATTAGTGTTGAAGTGGCCATAGTAGCTCTGCTGTTCCTCTTACCACAGAATGCTTTATCAAACTCCAGGGCAACACCACCTGGGCAGGAATCAGGCACTGATTAAACCACAAAGTATAGAGATGCAAGTATCTTCACAGCTGGATTGTGTTCCCATGGAAATCAAAGGCCAAACTCCCATTGTCAATAATGTTGCAAAATTAGGCCTCTCCACTTCTTTCAAGGTTGGATGCTTTCATTATCGAGGTTAAAATGAACAGTTAGTAGCCTGCTCTCTCTCATCAGGGTTTGTTATGGGATTTTTTTTCACTTACCCGCTATAGAACCATTAAATTTGCAATGACCTGAACCCTGACTGAAGAAACACCGTAGAAAAAGCAATAAAAGAGGAATATTTTAATAGGCATCACAATGAGCTTTATGGCTTTTTATAGATGTACTCTGGTGAGTGATCAGCCTTTGATTTAGCCTTATATCACACCAACAGTTGTGGATAACCTAGTGGTATTCCAGTCTGTAATTAAATCAGTAAGGCCAACCGTACTCTGGGCTGCATCAAAAGAAGCGTGGCCAGCAGGTCGAGGGAGGTGATTCTGCCCTTCTACTCTGCTCTGGTGAGGCCGCACCTGGAGTACTGCGTCCAGAGAGTTGGGCTTGTTCAGCGTGGAGAAGAGAAGGCTGCGGGGAGACCTGATTGTGGCCTTTCAGTACCTAAAGGGGGCCTATAGGAAAGACGGGGAAAATCTTTTTAGTAGGGCCAGCAGTGACAAGACAAGGGGTAATGGTTTTAAACTAAACCAGGGTAGGTTTAGACTAGATATAAGGAAGAAGTTCTTTACAAGGAGGGTGGTGAAACACTGGAACAGGTTGCCCAGAGAGGTGGTGGAGGCCCCATCCCTGGAAACTTTCAAGACCAGGTTGGACGGGGCTCTGAGCAGCCTGATCTAGTTAGCGGTGTCCCTGCTCCTGCGGGGGGGTTGGGCTAGATGACCTCTAGGGGTCCCTTCCAACCCAAAACATTCTATGATTCTATGATTCTATGAAACTAAGCTTAAAATAACCACCAGTGACACTGAACCCTCACGCAGTGGCGCTCACCTCCCGGGACGCTGTACCATGCACCACCATTAGTTGTTCCATCCACAAAGCTGCTGTCATCATCATTTTTACGACACGGTGGTCTGTTTGGATCAGACATAGCAGGATTGAAAGAAGAATAGCTGCGAGCCAGGCTTTGAAAAATAGCATCATCAGGGCAGGAGCTGTACTCATGGGCACTTCCTAGGGAGGTAGAAAAAGTCCAGGAACAAGGATTATTAAAAGGGCAGTCATACCGACTGGGCTCACAACCTACATTACCAGCACTGCACAGCAGGACTGTGCCTGGAAATTCTCTGTACACAGGTAAGTGTCCTACAGCATCACAAACTTAATAACATTTCACCAATACTTCATCAACTGCCTGTACCAGCTTGCTCCATTATTAAGGTGACTATTAGTATCAGTCTTAATATTTATGCTCCACAAAAACTAAGCTTTTGTAGGCTTTAGATACTTTCTTAGGAGAACACACAGTACATAGACAAAGGTCTCTCCCTAAAGAGTTTTATAGTCTGATATTAAAAGGACTTGAAATTAAACTGTGAGAAAGTAGATTGAAGGAAGACAATCACAAGCAATACCATTGTATCATGACCGTTCCAATCATGAGCACATCCCCTAGTAGCAGAAAAAAAACCCTAATATTGCTATGTACTAAATAACATCTCCACCACAACATGATCCTTTTTATATGAGACCAATACTGAGAAAGTGGAAACAATGATAGCTGCTTCTATTAGCATAGGATGGCTTTCAGAAATTGGTTTTTTAAAGGTGCAACTAGAGAAACCTGAGATCATACAGGCAGCTTAGACACATCTCTCTCACTTCACTTAACAGGGTACAAACAGCCCCAGCTAACTTATGAGCTAAATTGCCTTGATTAAAATACCTGAGGGAATCATAGTCCCTTGGATATTACATCATATTTGTGATGTAACTCCATTGAAAGAAACTATCACCTTCAAAACTAGAAAACGTGGTCATAGAGTGACTAGCTTTAAACGTGATTAATATGCTAAAATAAGTAGTTACAATGCAATGACATAATGTTTACAAAGTGGACCATAGGTAGCAGTGAACTAAGTATAGAATGTAATTTCTATCTCCTACTATTGCATGTTAACTTCTATTACATACCACTCCGAGTCTCATCATATGGATAGTTTGCGACGAGGTCTCCTCCATGAAGATTGGCAGAAAGCACAAAGGGAATATCCATAATCCAGTGAATGACACCTTTCGTTTCAGGAGCAAGCTACAACAAAGTCGCATTACCAGCAGTTACAAAATCCTAATTCAACGTAGAAATGTACTCAATTAAATATAGTGGGCTTAATTATTATCACATATATTGTGCTAGACATTTAAATGGACAGCAATTTTATTTTGGCTTCAGAGAGAATTGAATCAGTCCTTTACATCAGATTTATAATTAAATTAAGTAGATTAATTAAATTCAAAACAGGTATAAATTAGTTCAGAATGAGACCACAAACAAAGCAATCTCAATCTTTCACTTCTTCCCATTAAGGCTAAAAACAGCCTACCAAATTTTAAACCAAGGAAAATAAATTAATTCAAAATAAATGTTGGTAGTCTATTCTCTGCAGAGAAAGTAAAATTACTTAATTGAATCATTTGAATTTGAAGAAAGAATACAGCTAAGAAGGCCACAATCCTATGGGACTGCAGTCACAACACTGTATTTTCTAGAACCTCCTCTGGTGGTAAACACAAGAAGATAAAAATCCCTCCAGATATATGCCTGTATATTTAAGGCTTGAGCTTTAACAAAAATGCATGTGTTATACGTGAGAATAGCTATCTAGCCAGCAACGTAACAAAGCACAATACACGAGTGAATTTCTGGCAATGGTAAAAATGCAGAATATCTGCAAGAATAGCTTCAAATCAAGGGAGAAAGCTACGCAATCTCTGGCCTTAAAAATAAAACGTTTTGAGTGAGGAATTGTCTAAGAATTAAGCAACATGGATCAAAGGGTTTACTACAGCATGTCATTTTGAGAAAACCTTCAAGAAGCCTCAGATAGGTAAATTTAACAGAATGAACAAAATATTTAGAAGAATGTGAATCATAAAGACCATACACACAGCTCTCAAGAGGTTGCTACATGTCTGCTTGCATAACAGGGAAAAGAGGGGCATCTAAGTGACCCGATAGTCAGCCCCTACTTACCTTAGGATTCTGGTCCACGGCTTTTTTCATGTTTTTCAGTAGGTGGTTGTTTGGGCCACCTTCCTTCTCATTAACATAGACTATTCTATCAAGATCAGGGAAATTTCGGTTTAGATCTATCCCTTGGGCGTTGCTTCGACCAACAAACCAGTCTTTAAGTTCACCGGGCTGAATGAGAAAAGGGAACAGAAAGAGGAGGAAGATGAGTAGACTCAGAAGATTGCATATCAAGCTTTATATGGATGTATTTAACCATGCAAATTTAAATCATGGTTCACTTCTCATGTTCTTGAGAATAAGAAGGGATCACATGGGAGTAAAAACTTCTGAAGCACCAAGACCTGAGTCACCCCTATTTCTTCCTAGAGCTCTGGGGGAACAAAACCAACCTTTATTTCACTTGAGGGTCTCAGAGAAGAGGATCATTCTCATAGTGGCAGATCTAGACTAAGGATGGGCAAAATTACCAGCAGCATCATATTTTCCAGTGCCTGCTGAATCTTCCAAGACCTGGCTTTTCCCCACTGCCTCATGCCCATGCTCACGAATTACAGACCTCATTTTAGTGAGCAGCTATAGATTTATCAGCCAGCCGGAAGGAACGTTTGCACTTGTTTCAAAGTTGCTCTAAATAGCTTCAAGGTAAAGAAGGACTTTAACTTTCATTAAACTAAGATT
This sequence comes from Egretta garzetta, assembly GCF_000687185.1. Taxonomy (NCBI): domain Eukaryota; kingdom Metazoa; phylum Chordata; class Aves; order Pelecaniformes; family Ardeidae; genus Egretta; species Egretta garzetta. The sequence goes on along the minus strand of NW_009259311.1, from coordinate 128,604 downwards.
TTTATTTTTATGGTGTCTGTCAGCTTCGTTCACTGTAATGGTGACACTGAATAAAGATGCAGTGAGAATTTTTGCAAAAATCTTTTCTTCAAGCTTATTCCCTAAAATAGGTTTTGGGTCGCATTAATGAAACGCCTTCAGAGTGCACAGTTTTGCCTAGCTTGTCTCTCTAAGCTTTCAGTACTCTGTAAAGTAGGTTTGGTTTGATTACTGGTTTAAATCTTGGGGTATAGTGAATCTACTGTCACACACTGTGTACAGGATCAAGATACTTCTAAATTAGAATAACAGTGACGCTAAAGCAAATTGCATCATAAATCATATGTAATTTGTACCTGTGTCCTGTAAAAGCAAGTGTACTTTGACTAAGGAGCAAAAGTTTCAAATTATGTTATTACAGAATCTCTACAGAGAGATTTCAAACAAGTAAAATACTCCACCAATTTGAGGACAGCTTCTGTTTCATTGCCACGAGGGGGAGACATATGACTGAATATGGTTTAAGAGAGTTCTGTGGTTTGGGGTTTTTTTTAAAGACTTCAGGAAAATCAGTTTAATCAAGATCTTAATAAGTTTTGACTTATTTAATCATAAATAAGTAAACATTTAAATTGAACACTTCCCTATTAATTGAAAAAATAAATATACCTTGTAAAATAAGAAAATTCTTATTGTTGTTTAGAACATAATACACACCAGAAGCTGTACATAATAGGGTCCTGTTTGGCCTCTATTTGCTAATTATGCATTAACACATTACATGTCTCTTGACTGAGCTGTCATCCTAAAATACGTGCTAAATTTTCTTGACTAATAGCTTAATTAAAGTACCTCATACCTGAAATTTAGAATCAAAGTAACTCATATTAAACAAATGGCTCACAAAGTTTGCTTGTTTTGGGATAAAGCTCTGATGAATGTGAATAATTCATGTAAGTGCACTTACATGAGAATATTCTTAAAGGAAATACCAACCTTCCCTTTTCTACCACTTTGGAAACATTGTGTATTTCTAGAAGTTACTTGTTTGGTCAGTGAACTTGGATGAAAGAATATGCATGAAACATAAACATTACTCTTTTAAAATACAGTAAGCTCACTCACAAGAGAGACAGCTATTTGTTGAAAACCCAAGCATAAAATCCTCTTTGTTAAACAGGTCAAGCCACCTGTACTATAAAGAAATACTTCAGTTACGTTGCTCCATTCAAAAATTACCACCCAGAGTTCACGTATCTGTAAAACTGCTAGTCCAAGAGTCATAAGGTTGATACAGACATTGATAACTATTCTTCTTTACGTAGCCTTACAAACCTGGGACGCTGCCTTCTCAAAGCCATCCGGGTTCAAAGATGGCATGATATGGATACGTGTGCTGTGGATCAAGTTGATAATAGTTTCATTTCCTTTCTGGTATTCATTACACAAGTACTGAGCCAAGAAGATGAGCAACTCCCTTCCGACAGCTTCGTTCCCATGCATATTCCCAACATATTTAAATTCTGGTTCTCCTGCAAGAAAAAGGAAGAACACGTCTTAGAACAACACATAAAAATCACCCATGGAGTGGATCACACGGCACACCTGAGATGTATCACTATTACTACAGCTGGTCACAGTAGCTCCAGGAAGCTACAGGCCTCCTTCAGAAAAGTGGATTTAGGTTTTTTCTAAACTCTGGCAAAACAAATAGTAATTTATATTCAGCTGTTTGCCAAAGGCAGAGAAAGAATATCAGAGGACAATAGAGTATGCCAAAATAAATGCTAAGCATGGCCATTAACTTTACTACTGTTGAGATCTAATGCAATTGATGCCTCGATACTACAAAAGGGTGTCTTGATTAAGCAGTTTTTAAATATATAAACTGACGCTAACAGAGCTTCTTATATCTTTAATGTTCTCTTCAAGATTAGTGTAAGCTTATCACACTACACAGTCATTAAACTGCAATTCTTTTACCAAAGCAACAGCTGTTGATCCTAGTGATCTGAAAAATCTTATTCAGCAGTTGCTTTGGATAGTCAGCTCAGATTTTATGAACCAAGTGCAATAACCTAACTCATAAAATTTATCATTCCCATCTAACATTCCAATAAACAGTCCAGTATTACGCATATATTGAATGTTGATTTAATATATATGGTATAATCATATATTATATTCAATGTATAATATATATTCAATATATATTATATATATTTTCATATATATAGAACATATATAAATAAGCAGTCCAATATTCCCAGTTGCTCATTAGCTGCATTCTCATGACCCTAGACTTGAAAAATACACAAGATAGGTCTTACTGAGCTGTGAAGGATTTACTTTTTAAAAGACTACATTTTGGGCCCTAATTCCAGAGAGGTTTTAGTATAATGTAAATATCTGAATGAACTTAAAAGGATTTTCCTGGAACTAAAACAAAGAACGTGCTATTTTCTAGGTTGAAGCCCTTTTTTCTTATCCTTTTCCTTTTTAAATGCAGTTGTTCTGCTGCAACAGCTTTAATCAAACATTCTGCTGATTATATGCTCTGAATAGTCTTTGAACACATTTTGTGAAGCCTGTAACACTATCACAGGGACAAATCCGAGCCAGGAGGAGTGTTACACAAACAAGACCTAAATAATTGCTAATCAAACACACAGCCATATCTACTTACGACTCTTCAGTCTGTGCTTGTTAACCTTAATCTAGTGATCAGATGCTAGTGGACAGAGGGCTATTAATACCGTGACTTCTTTCCTTCCAGCTAGGATGTTTTTGTACATATGGATTTGCCCCTGAAATTTTTTGTCAGGTAGGTTAAAAAGTTTTCTAGTTTCAGTGAAATATCTTCATTTTATCTAATAGACACAATGCCATTACTGTGACTAAAAAACTCCATTTCCTCTTTTGGCTTTGAGCTCCTATTTACTGTTTTTTCTTATCTCTTAATACCAGGGAATGCAAGAGGCCTGATCATTAAGACCATGCAATCAACTCAATCCCATTAAATCACATGGATACTATTTAATAAAATACGCAGCACTGCACATCACGTAGTCTCAGAATACTCATGCATATGTACGCTGGCATGTTACTTATGGGAAAAGTGCTTTACAAGCCAACAGGCAAATTTGTTACTGCAGTAAATATGAACATGGTTGCATTTTGCATTTGTGGTTTTCCCTAGGACATCGCTAAGGGAGCCTGAAGGAGAAATAATTTCTCCTGATTCCCAGCCCTGTACACATTTATCACCTACCTTTCTCTCCCACTTCAATTTTATAGGCCTGGTTCAAATGAAGAAACAGAAACATATCTTTTCCATATGGCACTGCTTGCCCCCCTCCCCAAAGCATCATTAACGGTGTTTAGAAGGGTTCGTGGAAACCGGCACAGAGTCTGCAATGAACCAAGAGCACAGCCTCAGCTACAGCAGATCTTCAGTGGTAACGACCCACCTCAAATGAGCGCTAAAAGTAGGTCAGGAAGAGGTAAAGAGAGTCACTGGAAATATGGAAAGTCTTTCCTATGAAAAGTGATTGAAGAGACCAGCCCCATTTCCCTTAGGAAGAATAACAAGAAACGGTCAAATATACCGACTGTTATGGCATGGAGGAATGGGCCTGGAAAGCAGCACTTCCCAATACCACAATGCAAGAGACAGCGTTTTTCAGTGAAAGGGAACGATGACCATTTTTAGACTAATAAAGAAAAATAAGGTTACTTATAACACAAAGTGCAAAACCAGTATTCAAAGAAATCCTCTTGGCAGCGAGGTGTCCGCAGAACTCCAAGTTTTGCTAGCGAACCAAGAGTCAAAAAACTGATCTAAAAGCAAATACAAAAGAACAAAAAGGGAAAGATAAGAGAGAGCTGAATAACAGCCCTGCTTCAAAACTTAACATTGTGTTCATATTTTTGCTCCCCTGGGTATTTTCTTTTACCTTTCCCTGAAGCAAAGAAATCCATCTCCTATCGATCCTCTGGCTGCAGAGAGCAAGGCTGTGTCATCCACGTGCATGGTAACTGTGCTCTGCCAGCACCCCAGTGCTGCCTGTTTTCTTACCTCTGGGCACAGCAACCGAAGAAATACTGGGTTTCTGCTCAATATCAGAAGATAGTGAATTTCAGACTGCATCCAGCAATGTTAGGGAAAATTCATCATTACAACACTGTAAACTTTGCAGCTGCTCCAAGGGAAACAAACTCGATTTCTCCTGTTTATTTCAACGGAAACAAATTAATGCTACAAGCTGACTGCAGGGGAATTAGCAGTTTGCTCATTAGTTGTCCATGCCCATCACAGGCAAAGTCAGGGAGTCTGGAAAAAGGGACAATGTTGCTAAAGTCATTAGTTCTCATCACAGTGACCAAAAAGCCAAGGGAGCTTCCACGGGCTGCTATCTGCTGACACTACTTTGAAGTTAATGAAGCCCTTAATTTGCATTCGCATTTCAGCCTTTCATGTTAAGAGTAAAAACTGCAGCTCAGGATGTACCTTCTGGAAACCTTTTTTTGGAGGCACTTTTACCTAAATCCTTTCCTAATCTTTTCCAACCAAAGTGATTCTATGATTCTAATCATCTTTTTCTCTAGGAACTAGGGACAATGAAGTCCAAGCTGGGGGCAGGCTGCTAGCTGAGGCCATTGCTCTGTTGGCTGAGCAAAGCAAGCCCAGCTGCCCAAGTTTTAGCAAATGACTCTGCGATGCAGCCAGCACCCCAGGCCCGCTACGGCTCCCGAAGGAACCGGTTCCTTCTTCTCCACTCCACGGGCTAACACAGATACCTCAAACGCCGAGGATGCCAGCTGTCCAGTCCTTAAGCCAGCACTCCTCACTTCATGGGTTCCCTGGTCTATTTGTTGAATATCTCCTGCCACACCATCTCCAAAAGCTTCAGGCTTCTTGGGAAAACAGCCCACCCAAGGGGGAAAAGAGCCTTTGGTCACCTCTTGCTTGCATGCTACTTAGCCAGAAGAGCTGCTCTTCCCATTAATCCTTCATAAGCCATTTAATGCAGACCTTAATCACCCTTCATAGGATTCTGTAACTGTAATTGCCTCACGGAATTATTTTTTTTTTATGAAAAGACTCTATAAATCTCAATTTGATGATGAGCTTTTAAACAGTTTCTCCACATCAGTAGATACACTCCTTTTCCAACTGGAGGTAGCTTTAAGGGAGAAGCAGCTTGAAGAAATAAAACTTTTTTCTCACTTATTTGACCCCTGCAAAAAAGTAAAATTGTTTTAATGGATTCCCATGCTCCAGGATGTGACAAACACTAAGGAATATTTCCATTGCTAGAATATTTAAAATTCTTATTTAATTTTATTCATTTTCTGACAATATCTTTTCAAACCATAATCTCTCTTTCACAATAGAAAAGTATGCCTTGTGTAGCAATGTGAGCGTGACATTTATAAATACTTAAAATGTAATTTCATTCCAGATACAGAGGTCTGTGATAATGAATGGGTGGATACTAACATCTATTGGGGCAAGCCATAAGAAATGAAATGCAATAATCAAGTTTATAAATATCTCAGTATCTCTGGTGAAACCTAAGTCATCGCACCATTATGGCTTTTAGAAGGCTTTTACATTCCTCTTCGACTGACTGTGTGGTACATTACAACCTGATAAACAATTGAGGAAAAAGTATTTTAAAAATGTGCCTTTCTGGTGCCTGACAAATATTGTGAAATGTCACCATTCGCTGCTGCAGTTACTGTCAGCAAAGGTCTTCTGCAGTTTCCTAGGAACAGCATGTACATCATTAATATTAGACAGGTCATCCAATTAAAGATGACTAACCACTGCCATTTTCAGGTCAGGCTCTGGCTGTACAGTAAAGACAGTAATTTTCTAAAAAGTTTAGCACCTACTAATTATATATACTATGAGTCAAGGTAATGTCATGCCACTAGTCATGGTCTAATGTCAAGTGGTTAACCTTAAAACGCACGGTATTTCACTCATGGAGGTGCAAGACATGGAAGAAAAAAAAATAACTACTGGGAAGTTTAAGTGCTTAATGAACTGTTTTGCAAATCAGCCTCAAATACCCTTAAAAACTAGAGTCCTCCTTCTGCTTTCCTGTATTTCTTACAGAAAAGCCAGAAATGTTCCTGAAATAACAGACTTAGTGTTTTTGATTAGTTACAGTTGCTTGTCATTTTTAATATGGCAACCAGTAAACTTTTTTTGTAGATAAATGGCATGGAAAATCTCAGAACCCCTGCTGGCAAGAAATTCATTCATTAAACGTGATTGAAGACTTTCTTATGCTCCACATTTTTGTTAGCAGTTCAAAGAGAAAGAAATTCTCTGGAGATGAACTACATGGAAAACGAAGGATTATAAAATGAGTTTCTCCTCTGAATATGAAAAAAGTAAGAGAGGGAAAGAAGAAAATAAATGAGGAGGTGAGATTGGAAAGTGAAAGAATTAGAAAATCTAGATATCTAACAAAGTCTGCAACCTGCCTCAACAGCATTTCAATGGAAATGTTGATCTCCACGACTTGTGTGAAAATGGCACCGAAAGACAGAACTGCAATGCAGTATGAGTTTCTAAATAGGCCTTATATAAGTTTAGGGTGACATTTACTAAGATGTAGCATCAGTCTAATCTTGCTGAAAGAGAAACTACTGGAAGTTTCACAGGTGGCTTACAGGAAAGCAGAAATGGGCCAACACTAAAGGCTTTTTAAAAATCCAATCTTTCACTTTCTTGCCATTAACTGCTAGAAAATACACTGAGAAGCAAACAAGAGGAAAAGAAAATCAAGGCTCTTCCAGCAATCTCCTGCTTTAAAAAAATGCATGCTTTTTTAACAGCTATGATTCAAGAGTTGTCTCAAGCTCTTTCTGGAAATTTTCATACTTATTTGAACACTACTGCTTAAAATGAAATTTAACAACAAAGACTGTATAGCACATTAAACCCAGAGGGAAAGCTTGCAGAGAACAGCTATGTTTCTGCTGGCCTTGACATGTACAAATTAAGATGAGATCTCCATTCTACTCAGTATAAAGTCTGTCAGTTGGGCTTCAAAATAGGATCTTATATGTCTTTGCGCTGGAAATTAAATTCTCCAGACAGATTACCTCATGCTCAAGACAGTTATTTCTACCAAAAAGGTTCTGCTTGACTTGATGCTTTCTTCAGGTTTCCAACAGCCCACTCTCACCCCTGCAGCTACGGGACTTGGCAGAGACTCCCATGAGAAGTGGGCAAAGCATCTGCTCGGCTCCTCCAATCCCCACCTACAGCTCTTTGCTGGCACAGCCCACTGCTGATCTTTCCACAACACCCTGAGCTTGGTATTTCGGGAAAAGCCCACATGCTTTACCAGAGAGTAGAACAGGTTTTGCCTACTAGATTTGTGTTATTGCACACGAACTGATGGTGCTACCTAATAGAATTGATGATTCTTTAAATCATAATAAATCATTTGTAAAGAAAAATGAGTTTACTTATTCAATCAAAACCATTAACTTAATAAGAAACACTGAAATGCGATATGCACAAAACCCTGGTTTTGTGTAAGTGTGTTAAAAAGTGCTCTCTGAAGTTCAAAGCAGATTTTAAATTCATTAGAATTTTAGAAGTAACAAATAACCATCTGTATATACAACCAAATAACCAGATTGGTTTTACATTGCATTGCATTTTTCATACTCTAGGAAAATAGAGTAGGACTTTACATTTACAGAATTCATTGCAGCAGCAGGTATCATTATCTCAGCACTGAAGATGAGATTCCTCAGAAACCAAACATGAAATGAACTGTCCTGAACCACCATTACCAGTCCATGGCAGAGCATGAGACACGTACATTTTTTTCACCCTCCATTTTTTTCTCTCACTGTGAGGAAAAAACCCGGACCAAAACATACCCTGGGATCCTTTGTCAAGGACACTGGCAGTACAGAGATGGCCCAAGTAACTCTATGTCCACTGCAATGCTAAGAGTGGGATACAACTGATTCAATTCATCTTTTCCACCGTGCTAATTTTTTTTTTTTTTTAGGGGGGGGGGGCTTTTCCGTTGATAACTATATGTGACCAAGTGAATTTTCACTTCAAAGACACTCACTGTATCCCTCCAGTTTTGGTTGGCACATAGAGCAAGGTACTTTTTTAATCCACCATCAAAACAGACCTTCCAATGAAGAGAAAGTTCATATATAATTTAGACATGTTTTTATGATAGTTCCTCGTCCAGTTTACTTAAAAAGCTTTCTCTCTTCAGCAAACTCTAGAATTGGCTTTTTCACTTCAACTACGAAAGTACCTGCCAGCCATCAGAGTACTTCAAAAGGACTGAGCTCATCTCTCTCATTCCTTTTGCATGCAACAAATATACAGGAAATTTCAAAGCTAAAATAGTTCAAATGCTTCCTACCAGAAGACAACACATTTGGGGTCTGCTTTTCCTCATTCTCATTTCATGAGCACAAGAAATAGAAGTCAGAAATAACCCATTTATGACCAGATCCCAGACTCTGAAGTCAAAGAGGTAGGTGGAAATGCTGGACAAAAAAAAGATGAAGGAACAAAAGTAGCTCTTCTTTTTCACCAGAAATAAACAAAACGCCAATGAAAAGTTGTAAACAATTCTTTTCCAGGAAGTTATACAGGCCCAATTCAACATTGCCATGCAGCTTCCCTGTGCCAAATGGGTGGCCAAAAGCATGGAAGCACAGGCATGAGTTCCAGGCTGGAAATGACGGGCGCTGTGATTTCCCCAGCAGTCTCCAGAGCAGAAAGCAAATGTGAAGAGTGCTGAGGGAGCAAAGTCAGGCCAGGGTTCTTCCTCTGCAGCCTCATGCCCCGGTGCTCGCTGCGAAGCTGTGGCTCAGAAGGAAAGCAAGCTAGGGCAGCTTTCAGGGCTGTGCTACCTTGGGCACCAGCGTGTGCAAGGGAAGCACACTCACAGAATTCATCTGCACCTAGCAAATTTCTTTGCATTTTCTCTCTGTAGGGGAGAGCTATTTCTGACTGAAAAGGATTACAATTCCCATCCTGAGGATGTTCTGGGTCCTTGGGAAACACAATTTCTGTGCTTAAGGATCAAGGAATAATTAATAGTAAGGCCCCAGTCTTCCTCCCTTGATTTCCAGGAGCCTTTCTGAGGCATGGCAATGGCACTTGTTACTCCACTGGGGCTACCCATAGCGGATGCTCCTTCTTTATTGGTAACTGGAACCTTATTTTTTTCCACTGCTGTTTTGCCACAATCTGATGCTGTGTGAAAAAAAAAAACAACCTGTGGGCTGCAGATCTGTGATTCAGACAGATGATGCCAAAGTGCATTGGTCACTGCTAACAGATGGAGAGGGGTAAAATCTCCCCATAAATGTACATCTGTAACAAGTCCCTTGTGTAAACAGCATGTTATAGAATACGAGTTTCTTTTGCACTGGCGTATTTATTTAGCTTCCCTTGCTTAGATGAGCCCTAATATTTATTGATCTTAGCTTCTGTGATTAGTGGCCATGGAGTTTACAGAAAGAGTTATAACATGCCCTTTTAAAATAAATTACAGCAAGAAAGCCATAGGCAAACTGCAAAAGCTAATTTTGCTGTTACTTTGCTCCTATGTGGAAAAAAAATATGAAAGATTGACTTGTGATGACTGACAGAGGACACCATTTACGTCAGAACATTAATGACCTGATTTATGTCAATATCCCCAGAAACCAACAAATACCCAGGTAGCTTCTTGTAGTCCTAATACTATTTTAGCATCACCCTTTTGGTATAAATAATTTTAAAAACCAGAATTCAGTCATTTTAGAAGTTAGGGGCTTTTTTTGCCAGAAAAACTGAAGCTGCCTTGCAAGCTTAAAAACTTTGTAAACTGTGTGAAACCCTGATGAAAAAGTGGCTTATTGAGATCTGTTCTTTTGCTGCACTTCACCTCCAGCCTGATTTTAGCAGCTAACACTCTCTCAAGTTTCTGCATTTAAGGTATGAATGCTATGTGATAGCCAGCAGCAAATCTTGATTGTACTTGTTCTTGAGATAGTACCAGTTACATCAGGTCAGTAGGAAGCAGAAGAAAAAAAAAGGTGCATAGTGATCAAGATTGGTAGTCCAACACTACATCTCCAAATGTTGCAACACCTAGCTTCAGCATTTTTCAACAGTATGTAAAATTTTATTTAAAATTGGTATTGTACCTTAATGATTTATTTATAGCCAGTTTAGGTAGAAACACAGACCTGGATACTTGGAGGGTGTCTATCTCTTCACACTTGCATATGTTTGAAATATAGATGCCCTTTAGAAAATGCCCCCCATATCATCTTAAACATTAAAAAAATGAAAAAGGGTGATGACTCCTAGTAAGACAGTATAAGGAGAGGAAGCTAAACTGGTGCAGAAGCTAATAAAAATCAAGCTTGGTGTGTAAGAGGAAGAAGTGAATCATGCAACAGCTTGGTGACTCAAGAATAATGACAGAGAGATGACTGAACCAGACAAATCCTTTGTCTCGGTAGCAGATGGAAGTGGATTCAGAAGGCTTTCAAGCAATGTTTTGCCTTGAGATGAGGGAGGTCCAGACAAAAACTCCCATATGGATACTGACCCCAACACTGCAAGCCACAGCACAGCTGTGTAGCTGTGAGACACAGAACAGCCTTCGTATGACAGAAACAAATGCTTAACAAAAAGTCTGTAACAGCTTTTGGTCTCCTCAGGGACACAGATCCTAGTGTCCTAAAAATACAGATTTTTTCCTCATATAGGGAACAAACATAAAAGCTTGGTATTTTCTCAGAGCTTCCATTGGGTTTTCCCTTCAAAGAGTAGTAAGACAGTTCTCCGTTAAGAGAGAGAGGGGTAGCTCTTGTCCACATGGTCTACAGTCAACGACAACAGAAATCACATTCCTGTCCTTGAACAGCACCTCTAAGTGCAGAAAGTGAACCCACAGCACAGCAGCTAGGAATTTTATAACGAGCTCTATATATGGCATTAGAGCTTTGTGCAATTTGATATAAAATGAAGCTACCTAGGGTTTATTCTAAGTGCAAGCAGGAAGGTTAGTTCAAAGTAAGAAGGCACGTTCCTCACAAAAGGGCGAATAATAGCCATTTCCTACAATAATACCCAATATGCCAAGCACATGAAAGTGCAATGACCAGGAGGATCAGAACCTGAGTAGCTTTCCTAGCACTGTATAATTATTTTTTCCTCTGATCAATACAAAAAGATACAGCAAATTCATCTTTTGTGGTCCCTTTCATCTCATTGAAGCTTTCTTTCCCTTTTATGTTACTAGCAGTACATGAGACAAGCTCTCTCCTGCCAATGCAGGAGGAAACATCATGTTAGTGAAAATGTACATATTATCTGAGGGCAAATTCCTTCACTATTAAGAGTCCAAAGGGCTTTTGTTACTGGTATTAATGGTATCTGGCATCAGTCTGAATGCATTCACCATGATTCCTGCATAGTCATTTATATTTTTTAGTAAGTGTAATAAAACACCAGGAGCTGAAATATTTTGCCATACTGCTGTAATTCAGACCAATATTAAAGCAGTGAAAGTGAGAGGAAAACTGTGCCCTACCTTCCAGATTTATTGCATTTTATTTCAATTTTATGCAGGTGTGGAAGGCTGGTGAGATATAATGAAGAGGTATAATGAAGTCTGGCACTTTTTTACAGGGTAGTTTCATGCATTTTGTACCTTTATTTATTAACAAATATTCTGAGATTGTTGAAATTACTTTTCTCATATACATTGCCATTCTTCATGGCTAGAGACCCCATGAAGTAGCTAACTAGCCAGCCCACAGAGGAGACCAAAAGGCATCTCCTGATAAGCCCTACAGCAGTATTTTCACTTTGAAGTTTCAGGCACTTGGGGCTTTTTGAGAAGAAAAAATGCTCTAGTGAAGAGAATAGGAAGTCTAGGAAACACTGATTCCAATCAAATAGGAAGAAGATGCGGTGTCTGATCCAATATGCATTTGACCAGCTCTTTATTCAAGGACAGTAGTTTAACAAACAGGGGAACGGTACTGGGTAGTGTGGATGCAAAACCTTTTCTGACTGTACACAGGCACGTCTCTACTATTGTGTGTGTGTATGTGGGCATGTATATCCTACAGACACGTGCGGACCTCCCTCGCTGAGAGACTCAGGCACTAAGGAGGCCATCCCCAGGTCATGAGAGGATTTTTCATGTTTCTGTTCACTAACATCTTCTCAGATCTAAAGCACACTTCTAATTTTAACTAAAGAAATTGCATTTGCAGATATTTAAAATCATATGAAAAGACAGATTTGGCACAGTTCGCAAACGAACACAAAACCACATGACTCCAAGGGAGAAAGAAACTGAACCCTTTAGGAAGTGACCCAGTATTCCCTGTCTTTATTAACTCTCCGACACCTTATGATTCAGTAGTTCATTCTTATTTAATCAAATGACGTGAAGGAAAATTAATTTTTATCAAATGATTATATTTTGGCATTAAAAGACAAAGCTGCTTGGATTGTTCTATAAAATATTAGCTATGCAGTCTTTGCCATATTTTCTACTTCTTTTTTATATGTATTTTACTTAACTTTCTCTTTCATCCTGGGTTTAACTTTTATGATCACAGCGTGGTGACTGCCAAAAGCATGTTTCCGTATATTTTTCCAGCTGTCTGCTAAGCCATAAAGAAAAAAAATTGCTACAAAATGTAAAATAATCTAAAAAAAATGTGTTCAGATTATAGGAACACAGAAATGGGAAGGCAAAGGTACCAAAGATTACCACATTGTCCATTAAAGAATGCATTTAATGAAAGACAACAAATTTGGGAAAGAGAGGCCAGTGCATAAAACTCACCCAGACACGCTACTAACCTGGCAGGTAGGAACAATATTTTTCTCCCCAAAACATCCAAGTGATATTTGGCCTGATATGGCTCTTCCTCTGATCATAAAGACTTCTATATTTATACAAAAAAAACATTTTCCCTTTCGACTTTGCTAGTGGCAAAAAATACCATTGAAATTACATTGAAAGCTCAGTTTTATCATCTTTTCCCTTTATTTAGGGCTTGAACCAGTTAAGCACATTAAACATATGCTTAACTTTGGCATATTAGCATCAGAGGGGTTAGACTGGAATGTAAAGTCAAGCACATGCTCATGAGTTTGCCAAAATATTACGATCTCATGCAAAAGCAACAAATTGAGAAGAGATTTTCCACCAACTCCCGTAAATTCTGGATCAAGTCTTTATTTCTGAAAAATTTCTGGATGCAATTTTTCCATATTTGGTTTCTGCCCACATTTATTTTTTATTTTTTTAAGCAAAAGCTTTTCACTTATTTATAAATTATCTGCGGACAAAAAGATATAGGCCCTATTAAGACAACTTTTTTTTTTGCAAAGATATTTTCTTTGCACTTGTGTAACCCAGAAAACAAATTAATTTTTCATGTTAAAATCCTCCAGGTGGCTTGTTTTCACTGAGGCCTTCTCTTCAAACCAGATATGAACCAAGAAATTTATAAAGCTTGAAAACTCCACCTTGCAGTAGGCAATATGAAATTTAGAATTGTGACACTATTTGAAAAGCTACTAAACCGGCACATAGAAAGTATCAGTGCATATGAAGCGTCAGTGCTAGGCACACAGTTGTAGTGGGGTGTTGATGCTTAACTGTCTACTCTGCAGACTTGTATCTGGTAACCAGCTGTAGAAAAGCACACTGAGGTTAGTACAACATTAAGCCTTTTTTCTCTTATTTTTCTTAAAAAGGGAGACAGAAAGTAAATTTACATTTATCTTACACTATTGGTATGCTAAGACAACTAGTTCAAACACTTCTGTGTCAGAGAATGACATTTTTTTACAGAGGGAAAAGAAAGCAGCCCTTAGCAATAAGGCTACGCTGGGAACAAATGTGTGCTAGGCTCTCAGGGAAACCTTTTTTTCCCCCACCAGACATGGTAGTCTACTACTGTAATCCATGAGAGCAACAAACTCAAAATCAAGGCTTGCTCATAAAATATTTCATGTGGGGAACAATGCTGTTATCATATCTCACGCTGTTTAGAAGGCCCCATTAGATCAAAATAATCAACTCAACGTTTCAAAGGAAGCCGGTCATGAGGCCAAACCCAAGTCTTTTACGGCAAGAAGACAAAAAAAATAACCCCAAAACCCAAGAGATAATGTCAGGAACTGTAAGAGATTCCTGACTAGGAACAGCTCCCAGACTTCCATCGAGATGTTGCTCTGTCACCACTGCATAACTTGCAAACTACCAAGCTAAAACATAACACTGTGTCATGTAGGAAAACAGAATTTATCAGGCTTTCCAAGCTATGTATTATATATGGCTGTTACGAGCAGTTCATGCTTTGGTATATAGCTCTTTCCAAACAGGCAAAAATACTCTGACCATGAAGATTTTTCCCAGAAAAATGCCTATTTTAGATTGCTTGGCAACAGTGAACAGCTTGAGTGGCATATACAAATATGAAAAAAAATCTATATAGTATATTGTATTGATCACTAAACAGGCATTTTTTCAAAAAAAAAAACCCCCCAAAAAACCCCATTGGTTGGAAACAACCCTCCTTCCTGGCACGTACGCAAGCGTGATCACAAGGGACAGTTGCAGTGCGGAAAACCACACCAGGGTCTTAACCATGGGTTGCTCAAAGCTGCCACTCTTGCAGCACGAGATTTTCTATACAAGTATCAATACTCTTATCACAAACCCTTAACAGCCTCCGTGACAGGACAGACACCCCTGTGCTGCCACTGCACAAAGATTGTACCTGCTCTCAGAGCGTTTGCTATCTAAGCAAAAGAAGAAAAGAGAATGGAAGCATATGGCAAGCAGAGGGCCGGCAATGATCTTACCATAGATCTCATTAAACCCTTTTCCTCCCTTACCTTTAGGAACTGCTGTAACAAAAGTAAATGTTATGAAGAGCTCTGAAGAAGGGCATCAAATCATGACCTCTGACAACGCTGAAAGGAAGTTGTCACCACAGATATCACTGCAGGAGCAAGTACAATGAAGGTCTGAAAATTTGCTCAGTGGACAACAGAATTTATCATTAATGGCTCAGAAATACAAATCAATATTTTAATGTTTACTAATATTTTGGCAGTTAATGTCTCAACAGCAACAAAATCGAGTACCAATCCTAAATGATGGTCCAAGCCTTTGGACTCAAAGAAACCTCCAAAATAGGCAGAATAAGCAACACTCGGCTCAAACAGACAACTGGATATGAATACATTTTTTCCTAAGGAACAGTTCATTTTGCAATGTAATGAAAACCAACAAAGAAAGAGAGAGTTTTGTATAAGGAAAACAAGACTGTCCAAAATGAAAATCAGTTCATTGTACAATAGAAGCAGGTGAATTTTGGCAGAGGGAGAAATACATAGCACTCACTTCTCATTACACTGCAATTGTTCCCAAGTATATTGTTAATATGTTTCCACTGAACAAAAATTTAAGGGTGTTATTGTAATAATTTTGAAGTCTGGGCAGCTGTAATGTAGAGCTCTTTCTTCATTGATTTTCACTACAGAAATACCCTAACAGATGTCATTTTTGGTATCACTTCAATGCGCATGAGGGAAAGCAGGATGACATGTGATGTTCAGCTGCTATTTGCTTATCATCAGGCTTTATAGCTATATGTTTCTATTTAAAGGAAGGAAGGAAACGTGCTATCTTATGGCTTTACTTTAAGATTTGTGATTACACCTTCACAAGTCCACCTACAAAGGAAAACAAGTTTTGTGAGAAGCAATGTCACACCTAGTGAATACAACAATTTTTCAGGTAAATTAGACAAAACTAGAGAAGAGAATGTGTTTTCGTTATGGCCTTTACGTGTAGTTCATTCAAATGTCATAAATGTTCTAAATCTCAGCGAACAAGAGTGGAAGACAACCTTTTTTTTTCTTCTTAACCATGTAAGTGAGGAAGCCAGAGAAAGGCTAGCAAGGTCTATATGGATATTGTATATGCTTCTCCTGCCAGAAGACTTTGCTCTAAAGTATCCTTCAAGGTTTATCCATTTATTTTTAAGTAACTAACTCCTGATGCCCTCTGTAGACTATTCCCTGATCTGATGAACCTTCCAGGAATTTTTTCTTTATCACTTTGACCACTATAACAATTGAGTTTTATATATATATCAAGTGAGTCACTTGATAGTTGTGTCAGTCGATTTCGGTTTCTCACCGCCATTTGCTTTCACTTCTCCTTTAATTTATAAACTGCAAAATATCTTCCAGTTCTGCACAAGCACCCCTTTTCTTGGGGAAAAGGGGGGACACGAGAGCATGAAAGTGATGTCTGAACTGCCTTTCACAGCTGAGCTCCAGATGTGAATCAAGGTTTCAGGGTGAGGCTGTCTGAGCCAGGAGCGGCCATGCCACTCAGGGGGGCACTGCTCAAGCAGGACTCTGCAGGCACCCTGAATTAGGTGCTGTGCCCCAGAGGGCTCTCAGAAAGGCGACAATCACAAACAGGTGAAATTCTGCAACTTGACAACACAGCATTACCAGCAGAAAAAAAGTGGACTTGCTGATCAGCCTCTCACTGTGGCTTATATGGATTGAACCCCTCTTCCCACGCAGAGTTTTCATGCCTTTTCCGCTCAAATCCGTCTCTCTTTCGTAGCAGAAATTCTAGCTACAGCTAGACAAAGTCTCTTTTTCCTACACATGAACAACTTAAAGAGACCGCAAGCCTCCCGGAGAGCCAGGATCCAAGCACCCGTCAAAGGAAAAGGCCCATGCCACGACAATTTTATTTTTACATTGAATCTGCCTATTAAATTCACCGGTAAGAGAGTAAAAGTTGATATTCAAATTTATTGTGAGAGTTCAGAGTCACATCTTTCTGAATATGGCAATTAGAGTCTGTTACGGTTACTGTTTGAGTCTGCAAACTCAAAAAGCAGCTCTGGCTTTTTGAAGGGCTGGGAACATTAATTCATGAAAAAAATTAACATTCTACAGACAATGGAAATGTTTTAGAACATCTGAGATTTGACAGAACAGTGTCAAACCAGGTTACTTCAAATCCTGTGCCAAATTGCCTATGAATTAAAGAAGGATCATTGTCTGAACTAATCAGACTCTGGTTCAATACCACACTTAAACCCGTGTCTGACAACGAGCAGAAAAGTAGCCTGAACTAAGTTTAGAGAAGAGCTTGCACAGAAATCACCATACTGGTTCACAGCAGTGATTGATTTTAACTTCAGTACCCACTTTTTAATAAAAGGGAGGCCGAGATGTTTGAAAGGGCAAAACCTCCACACTTCAAATGTATAAGCACATGTGTAAGAAGTAGGTAGATCAGACACAGGTAAGTAACATTTCTCATTTTTTAATGTTCTTTTCATTAAATGTGGTGCTAGCTGTATTATTGCATACAGAAAGAGGCTTTTGCTCTTTGGAAGTTTGTCGTGCTGGACTTCTTGTTATGGTTTAGTTCAGTGGGTTTACCCTCTCAGTTTTGTGGTATGAGATTACTCTATTACTGTGAGATCTGACTGCAACTAGGTATCAGTTATAAAGGAATAACAGATGTAAAGAAGATGGACATAGCTGAGTTTGGGGGGCAGCAAACCACAGAAGCAGCACACTACTGGCTTAATGAGACATGTAAAACAGATGTGTCTTCCATAAATAATTCACTTTGAAAACAGTGTTCTTCAGTGACACTGTACATTTCAGAGCACCAAAGGGGCAAGACAAGATTTCCCTCAGAGCACATTTTCTGTATTAGATGTATTTTTCTGTTAAATATAAGAAATTTAGATTTTACTTTGGCATCAGTATTCTATGCCTGGGGATACTGGATACTGAACCTGCCACATTCTGCTGGCAAAAGTTCTTCATGCTATTTTTTTCTTACACAAACCCTGATGTAGGTAATTTCACAGAATTGTTCTGAAAGCAGAACACCTGGTAGCAGACCAAGCTAAACTCCACTTCTTAAAAGGGCCTGTTCAATGCAAGTTGCTACACTGTCGTACTAGCAACAGGCATTTAAGGATCCCGACAACTTTGTCCCCCTCCTGTGCTGGGGAGGCTAGATACGGCTTTTGGGATCTACTCTGCTTTCCATTACAGGGTGCACTTCAATTGCCTTCAAGAGGAATTGCACTATACCTTACTTTTAGAGTAATGAACACTGATACACAGCAGAGAGAAGATAAAATTTATTCATATATGCCCTGTAGTATATATGGTTACCTACCAGAAAAGCAAAGATTTAGACACTGGGAAGAGAATCTATGACTTGTTATCACCGTGCTTAATGTACTATGCCTAATTTGCCTTCAAATCTCTCCCCTGGATCAATACATTGCAGAAACTATCCACAGAGCAATGAAGCAAATATGGGACAGTTCAGCATGCCAAAAGCATCTTATCAAGGTTTACACAGTAGCTATAAATCCTATGTTACATTGCAGTGCACACAAACTTCATTTCACATCATAACAGGCTTGAAGGGGATATAGCGAAATATGCTTTTTTTCCTTTAAAAATTTTAAGGCTACAATATTATAATTATTTTCATCAACCATTTCACATATATATGGTGTTGCAGTAAGACAAAGTACATTTCTTCCAAGAACTTCCAAGAACTTCCAAGCACTTGTCTTCCTTCAGAAACACTTGTGGGTTTTTAATTTGCCTTATCCTTTTACTGAATGTCAGAAATGGAGGAAAAAGTGAGGCATATTTAAACTACTAACTTAGAGGAGAAGCAACTAACATACTTTTAAAAAAACCTCTTCAAATTAAAACATTTAATACATGCTAATATTTTCCTCTGAAATCACTGTGGAAATACAAATGCTGCCATGCTCCTGTAGCATTTACATGCCCTTCAGTTTGGGAAACAGGAGACCAGGATTTCCTGAGGTTAAAATACAATGCAGAAGATAAGCACACTGGACTTCTTCCACCAGGTCAAAATATTTCAGAAGTTATTGTGGACTTCAGGGAGAGTTAAGCTAAACTGCCATAAGAGATCAATTACTAAAGACAATTAAAGAGAAGCATACAAGACCAGGATAAGCTACCCCAGGCAGACAGTAAGATGAAAGAAGAAATAACATATCATGGCAGCCTCTGAGTTCAATTTTGCTGCAAGGCTCGTAAGCGAACAAAGGGAGTAGGCTCACAGCATCACAGTGGCTGGAAAACAGCACTTGGAAATTCAGTCACTTACCCAGAAGGCTACTCCGTGATTCAAGCTGATGTTTCTGAGAACAGCAAAGAAGTGCTTTGAAGAAACTGGAGGTCCTCTGAAGTAAAGGGGGAGGGAGAGGGAAGTTACACTGCCTGGGACCCGAAAAGAGGGAGGACAACAGGCAGCAGGTGCAAGACAATGAGAACAGTCAACATCATCTTTGTGATACCAGCTAGGGACATTATTTCACACAAAAATATCAAGGAAAACCTAAGAAGAGCACTTCAGTAGTGTCATCAGCATTGAGAAAGCAAGACATTTTGACAAAGATCATGTCTTTGCTTGCCTATTTTCACGCAATACTTGGATATTACAAGACCTCCAATCCCATTGGGAATGAATGCCTCACATTGTTAAAGATCCTCTCTTTCCAAGGGTTCCAACCTCCAGATTATTAGGAAACATAATAAAGTCATATCTCTCATCATTAAAAATTTTGTGACACTGCCTTAATGAATGGGTTGTCTATCCTGCTCCTCTCCTGATTTCAGTCTCAACAACCATAATGCATGAGGAAATCTTATAAATGGTCATGTGCAACAGCAGCATGGACAAGCTTAACCTACCTAAGTGGGTGACAACAGTGATGGAGATACAGGTTTAAGCACAGGCTAATAATACAATTAAGTACACAAAAATGTTGTCAGCTCAGGAAAAGCTCTATTAACACAGAGGAAAATCTCTACTAACATATTTTCATCAACACCATCGGACTCAGCCACTTGGCTAAAAAAAGTATAAGTGTACTTTCTGGTACCACCACACTTTTAGTTATTTGGTAGACACCCTACAAAGGGATAGGTCTGTGCATGTCTTTTCTGAATAGATTTGTCCTTCGCACAGGTATTACCCATATATCAATAATTAAAAATAATGAAACCATCCTTGAATGTCTTCTTAACTCTTCAGCAATCTTAGAGTCTGCTCAAGTCTTGGTAAATAGGCTTGCCATGATCCTCCAGAGCAAACACTACTGAACAAATCTCACGACATGGACTTTTAACTGGCATCAAAACACTTCTTTCTCTTTTGATATAGCCTATAGAAAATCCTTCCTAGAATAGTGGGCACTCAGTAAACATTTTCTGCTACTGCATTATAATTGTTCACATAGCAACACACTAACACTCTTGGGAGAATTTTGTTTCTTTTTATCTAAAGAGCTTTCACAGGCTAACATTAGATAGATTCTTTTATTTCTTTTCTCTATTTGTAAAGAAATAAAACAGTATTCAAGATGTACCATACACCTCTAACCTATCTGCTCTTACCCCTTCAATACATGAGAAAGTTTTAGAAAGTTACCTTTGATATTTTTGTTCCCATTCTCTAAGACCACTTCCTTTTTAAAGTTATTTATGTTTTTCCCCTTTGAAATTACGGAATTGCAAACAAAGCAAGCTCTTGACTTGAACACAGTTTAGGCTTAGTAGATCTTAAAGGCTTTTGAGCCCAATGTGAACATTTGAAATTCTGTTTTCTGGGGGTGTCTTTCATTCTGCCACCTACCAATGGTATTCTGGTTTGCCTTGATCCTCTGGCAAGACAGGACCACTGTGTCTGCGGTTTTCCAGATACTGGCCTCGCTCTTCCAAGTCGAGCAAGCAGGCTGACCTAAGAAACCTCCCTTGAGCGCACTTTTATAGAGTTGCCACAAAGTTCAAAAGCTCTTTTTCTATACCATATAATAATGCTTGAGGTTTTAAAGGATGGTCAACATATGCCAGGAAATCACATGTAAAAAGACTTAATAAACAATTGGAGAATTTTGATACATGGCAAACTGAGAATTGAATTTCAGCTATACTCTGATTAGCAGTTGGGTAGTTTTACATGTTTATTCATTCTTATTAAAACTTATTTAACCAAACTATGTTAGAAAAAAAAATCTCCTTCTTCAAGGTAAAAGCTTGCCACTGGAGAATCATGACCACTCCCAACACAGAGTCTTGACTGATCCAGGAAATCAAGGAATACAAATGAAAGAGACAAGGCTTGTGATTTTTGGCATTTCAAAGTCCAAAAAGTACATTTTTGTTTTGTGGGGCTTTGAAAATGAAAAGTAGCTTTGGAACGGATTTCTTGCTTGTTTGTTTTTGGTGTTTGGGTTGTGTATTTTTTTTCCAATTCCCCCAAGAGCTTAATAAAACAGACTGGTTTTTGTGGTAGTCTGAAATTATAATTGTGACTAGGGATAGGCAAGGAAACAGGAAAGAAAACCAATCAGAATAGCATTATTGTGTGTTAATTTGTATCCATATATTACCTTCACATGACCTTGGATTCATTCGCTTATCAAACAAAAGAATTAAAAAAATCTCAAAACCACTGTCTGCTTCTTGGCCTGGCCTGCCCTGCCCACAGAAAGGCGACAAGGCTGGTAAGGGGTCTGGAGCACAAGTCTTACGAGGAGCAGCTGAGGGAACTGGGGTTGTTTAGTCTTGAGAAAAGGAGGCTGAGGGGAGACCTTATTGCCTTCTACAACAACCTGAAAGGAGGCTGTAGAGAGGTGGGGGTTGGCCTCTTCTCCCAAGTAACAGGTGGTAGGATGAGAGGAAACAGCCTCAAGTTGTGCCAGGGGAAGTTTAGATTGAATATTAGGAAAAACTTCTTCACTGAAAGGGTGGTCAAGCATTGGGATGGGCTGCTCAGGGAAATGGTTGAGTCACCACCCCTGGAGGTATTTAAAGACAGGTAAACGTGGTGCTTAGGGACATGGTTTAGTGGTGGGCTTTGTAGTGTTAGGTTTACAGTTGGACTCAATGATCTTAAAGGTCTTTTCCAACCTAAATGATTTTAGGATTCTATGATAATAATTCAGAAGTCTCCATGAGACTTCACTGCTGTGGCCGATGAATGCCACCAGTGCTATTTTAGGAATGTTAAAATTTAGTATTTTCCATGTTTCTTTTTGCATTTGATGTCATTGCTTCATGAAAAGGTAATTGCAGCATGAATATGAAAAGCTGGAAAGTTTATCGAGTATCTAGTTTTTAACATGGAATCCTATCTAAGACAAGGACTAGCCTAAGTTTTTCCAATCTTTAAATTTACTTTCTCCTCTTGAGTATTCAGTGAGCTTTAAAGATCAGCTCAGCAATTACCCCACTGATCAGTGCACCTTCACTTCCACATTGATAAGCTTCTGCCACAGCTCCCAAGAAACAGATCCTCTACACAGCCAGCAGTTGAGAGATTTGAATTTTTCCTTTCAACAAGGACTTTTTGGAAGATTTTTTGATATAAAATGTACATGTACACATGAATATGCACATGCAATCATGTATGATTTTAACCTATTATAAGCTATTTCATATTATTAATAATGACTTATGAAGGCACATTATAGCTCACCCTCTTGTCTTGCTTCCACAGTACTTAACAGTGTAGGCAATATGTTAAACTGTGGATCCCTTGATATCACTGGCAAAGCTTCAATGGACTTCATTGTGTGCAGAACTGAAACCCATATAGATTTTCATGCTATTTAATTTTGACTGCATTCATCACTGTAAACCAGTTAATGGGAAAGCTGGAAGAAATAACTCTTGACATACATTTCTTGAAATGCACTTAGTGCACTTCTGCTAAACTGTTTCAGAAATTAAACATGCTACCCAATTTGCCAAGTAAACAAAATAAGAAATTATGATGCATTAATCTCAATGTTTTTTTAAATGACAGAGTAACACGGGGGCAACCAACGGGCAAGTAACAAAGAGAATGATGACTGCATTCAAATCAACCTATCCCTCACCTAAAGTAATCAGAGGGAAGAGATTGATCCACACCTCTGTTGAGTCTGTTCACGAAAATCTCAATAAACAAATCAGCATTTTTCTGTAAAAATATTAATGGTGAAATTATCACAATATTTGATTTGCTTTCTTCCACTCCCATATGCTAGGTAAGACCCTGTAGGCTTACTGCCTCTTGCATTCCCACGCTCTTATTCTCAGAGGTTTCTATTCAGTTCATCATCACCTGAACCACTGATGTCATTATTTGTCTAGTCCTGTTATGTATCTAAATGTAAACATGATTTTTATCTCTGTTTAAAGCTTTGAAAGGGACATTTAATCACAGAGCTATAAACGGCATAGGAGGATCCTTGCCTGTGGTTTCTCCCTGGCATTCCTAATGTACATTTCCTTTTACAGCCGCAGCTGCTTCAGTTTTCCTGAGATTCTGCTGCAGATTCTCCTACAGAAAGAGCACTTTCTGCTCTAAACCACAATGTTAAAAAACAGATTGCTGACTAACATGCCATGTTCTTGTAAATTACAGCTACAGCTCCCTTCTAGAGAGTATAATCTTGATACACACTATAATGCAGCCTTAAGGCTGGAGAACACTGAAAGTCTACAGAATTTGCAGCAAAACCACATTTTCTTCAGTCTCTTCTGTTTCCTCTCCTCTATTTCACCTTTTGAGAGGCTGCTTTTAAAAGACAACTGCAGTGATTAAAAACAAAAAAAAACTGAGGAAAGAAAAAGATAGTGAAAAGAAAGAAGGAGGAAGAAAGGAGAGAAACATGTTTTAAACTAATCCCTGTATTAAAAAAAACAAAACAAAACAAAACAAAAAAAACCCAAAACCCCAACCCTGTTCACAGCTTTCCAGGATGCAATGAGTTTAAATTAGAACTGGGAGCTAATAAAGGTTTCAACCTACATTTTTTATACCAGCAATAGGGTAAGGTCTATCAAACTCAATGTCCCTACAACTAATTTTAATAGCAATAGTCTGGGAAGTGCTCCCAGATGACAGGCGCCAGCAATAAGCAAATTTTAAGTTGTTCAGCTCTGGATGCTCACCTGTCCTTTGCAAAATACAGCTCTCTTCCTAACTCGGGTTAGTAGAATGATGCTCAAGGTCCTGCCTCACACCAGTCTACTTTATGCTGGAGAAAACCATGTGATCTATGTTGTATATTTAAAGCAATTTAAAGTAAACATTGCTACAAAGTGAGTAAGGAACTTACAGAGACACCATGCTCTGTTCTAGCCAGTACTTACAGAGCAGACAAGTAAGAGCAGAAGACAATGCCACCAGTCACCAGAGCGGACACTAAAGAACCCATAAGCAGGAGACTCTACCTCCTCTGGCCATGTCAAATTCATATTTCTGGTTTAGATTAGCCTAATTCTTTCAGTTCCTAGGAAGGAGAAAATGAAAAAACGGATGGGATTGCACCTGGGCAACACAGACATTAAAGGATTCCCTCTCTGAGAGTCCTGTGAGCTGTGCAAGCACCATTGCTCCAGGGTCCCAGAGGGTGACCTGAGGTACAGATGGAGCAAATACCTTTCTCAAAGTTGCAGAGGAAGTCAGAGGTATAGATGGGCACTGAATCTTTGTCAAGTCTTAGAATAATACCTAAGCACTCCAGGGTGACCTTATATAGTGATTTCACCAGGATTACAGGAATAGCACTGTGGAAAGCTATCCAAAGGCGCAATTTACCTGCAACAAAGCTTAGGAAGCATAGATCTAATAGCAGCTCTGTTTACATTTAAGCAGAGCATTTCTGGAGCCTTTTACTGATTCTTTGTACAAGAGACATTTCACCTTCTGATGAGTCAGCTGTTTCTAACTGCAGGTTTCTGAAATTGTCCCCATACTACGGAATTCTATTAATTAAAGTAACCCACTGAATATAGAAAATGTATTGTTAAAATAGATCTATTGGATCTACAGTTCTATTGTAATGGCATTGTGAGAAGAACTTGTCAGTAGCCATTTATGGCTGCTTATTCCAAATGCACATTTTCATATCATTAGTTTTAAGGGCTACCAGTAAAACAGATCACAAAATATACTATAAATTGATCTGCATTCATTCCACTTCACATTAACAACAAATTTAAATAATTGGGTTGGACACCCCAGACAAGAAAGCCTAGTTGCAACTATTTCAATTTCAGACAGTCCAAGTCATCAGACTTTGCAACTCAGTATAACAGTAAGTAGCCCAAACTCCATTCCAGATGGTATTGTTTCTCAGTTCAATCACCTTTCCTCACACTGAAATAACCTGTACATAGTTTAATCAGCTGCAGTATGATCATTTAAGTGCTATGGAAATGCAGCAAGAGTGGAAGTAGCATTCCATCCTTGGGAATGAATGGAATGAAGAAAAAGAAAAAAGCTCATTCCCAGACTATAAATGTCGATTTGTCAAATTCCAGTACCTGGAGAACTAAACAAACCAAATACTGCAAAAGCATGAAGTAGCATCTGGCCAAAACAGACAGCTCCAGAAATTAAGCTTTTAAGTATAAATAATTTTCAAGCCACTGTAACTTCTGATTACAAAACAGGAAGCCAACAGTTATGGCTATGCCTACATTGCTGAGGGCACCCAGGAGACCTCTTGCTCCAAGTGGCATTGATAGCTTCCACCCTCGCTCCTCAGGGCTGGTCCCTTCCGATCATCCCCACGGCTGGACAAGGCTATGATGGGCCCCACCAGGGTTTTTCAGAAGTAATTACACAGGTGAGGGCTGAGTCATAGCCTCTCAGGCTGATTTTAACAGCATAACACTGAAAGTGTGGGGCATACCCAGGGTGTGTTGTGAGAGTAGGTGGCTGTATGTGATGCTGAGCGCCATGACGAGGTAACACTGGAATACTGCTGAGGGCTAACAGCACCAAGCAGACTCGCGGCAGTCCTGTCCATATCACCGCGAGGTGGGTCTTGGGATGAACTGATCCCCAAAACTGCTCCCAAGCTTTGTCTCGGAGAGAGCTGGATGACCAGCTCGAAGAACAACCCAGACAGTGAACTGACTTGCAAACAAGGAACTGGGGCTTGAGAGCAGGCTGGGGAGAGAAATTTGGCTTTCTTCACATGCCCTATATTCATTCTGACAGAGTTAGAACAAGCCTAAGCTGTAAAAACATTAAGCATCAAATATAAGCATTCTAAAGCTATTAAAAGGAGCTAGAACATCCACATCCAAGCTATGTATAATTTCTTGGGTCTTGCATTTGAGGTGAAATTATACGAAGAATTTATTTTGGCATCAAAGTCAGAGCTCCAGAATAAAAGCTTGAAACCTAAAGATTTTTTAAATAGATCCCAAGTCCTCATTTCATTTCATATATTTTATTTACACAGCACACCACCAATAGCCAATGAATATCACACCAGTATCTGTGGACGAGTGTTACACAGCTGCAGAACACCATTATGAATGCTTTTCATTAGTAACTTCAGAACACCAGTAACTTGAGGATGTAAAAATCCTTCCATTCCCATGCTTTCCTAGTGTTTATTATCAAGATTTAACTTGAAATAGTTTTAAGTCTGTGCAGGAGAACAAAGCCTTCTGCTAGTTTTCCCTCCAGCCACCTTTTCCTATGATGCCCAGCCGCAGACAGACCCCTACGCTGGAACTCATAAGCTCAGATGGGAATATTTCCTGGTTATTATTTGGCCACCCTTTAACCATCCATTTCCATCTGGGGAAAAATTCTTGAGAATTATTAAGTATCATGGTAATAATTATAAAAGAAAAAAAAAATAGTGAAAATTTCCAAGTGTGAGAGGAATGTCAGCACTATGATATAAGCTCCTTTGGAAGGTAAATCCCACTCCAGAGTGGGATTAAGGAAAGCAGATGAAGACTCACAGCTATAAATAAATCAAAGACAAGATTTATCTTAGGCTCTACAAACTGTCTTTCTTATCAAATACTTTGCTACAAAGTATGTTTTCAATGGTATATAGTCAAACTAAAAGAAAATATTTCTTCTCAAAAGCACAGACTCTGAATAACCTAGAGGGGCTCTGTTTGGTCAGGCCTTATTTTGTTCATTTAATTCTACGACATACTTTTCCTTAATACACAATACGATGAGCGATATGATCTCATGCTTGTTCAAGGTGGTGGAGCTGTAGCTTCCAAGCAGCTTTGCAGCATACAGTGAAAAAGCTTATTTTGAAAAGAGAAACGTGGCTGCCTCCGCATACACACCTGAAGAAACGCACGGAAGTGCATGTTTGTGCAGTGAATACTTATGGCTGAATATAAAACAAACTTCTGAAATGCCCCATGCTGCTTCCCAAAGCCCCACTTCATCTCTGTATGGGCTGTGACTTTTTGGAATATTTTTAGTGCACGAGGCAGCTTTTCAAAGACCTCTTAACTCTGGTAGTGCGTCTCACAAGCATAAATCAAACCATGTCGGCCAACCCTTCCCGTAGCAGAACTGCACCTTTAAGTACCACTAATGCCAGATGGTCTCAGCATATAAAGCAGCATGAGACAACATATTAATGCTACTCAAACAAGCAACTTGTGCTAGCCACAGACCAATGAAAGCAGCCTCAGGCTGCTAATCCTCTCTGTCTCCATGGCAACATCTATTTCAGACAATTCTTCAATTTTCAAGTCAGATGAGCTTGTTGGGTCCTAAACTTCTCTATTCAGGGGGTCTTCTGTTCTCAGGTACTTTTTCACTTTGTACTGGCTACTGTTATAATACAGAACTTAATTTTTATCAGCTGTTCCATGGAGTATCAAGGAACAGATGCTCCCCTGTTTCTGTTTATTTATAGACTTTTCCACTAAAGATTTGTACTACAAGATCTCCACTGAAGATCTGTACTATTTACTTCCACTATGGATTTGTTCCCCTAACTGTAACACGTGGAAACCGTGCAAATATAGATGTCTCTTGTTGTGACTCTACCTACCAGCACTGGAAGAAAAGGGAGAATTGGTACCTTCTTCATACCCCTCTGCTACCAAGGCAGATTTTTAAACAACAACAAAAAATTGTATATTTGCAGCAGGCAAATAGGGAGAGAAAGCCTTGACTTCGCCTCACCTTATGTCCATTAGCACAGCTGAGTCAGCACAAATATTGGGTCTATTTGCTACTAGGGAAAAAATCTGGCAGGAGGAAGGTAGGAACCCCATCACAAAGGTAGATCAAATGCTGAACCACATGCCATCTATCAAGTATATATATATAGGGTACGTGGCATAGCCACACACTAACCTGCAGCATGGAAGATGAGAACCTAGGCACAGGGAGAGGATGTCCTTACGTGAAAAGATGACAAACACACGGCAGAGCCAGGAAAGAAGTCAGACAACCTTTATCATAAAACCACTTTTCCTCCCTGCAAAACAACTTCCTACAATGACAGCGTTTGAAGTTGAAACACATGATAGCCCAGCTCCCAAGCCCACCACTTTTTCTGCTCTCCATCCCACTACGTACTGACATCACCAAAAAGAACTAAGAAATTTTGTTCAGAAAGGCATGAGGTTTGATCAATCATTCCTTAACTGCAGGCTATTACAGAATCAAAGTCACATATAGCCCTCTTTTTTAAGGGCACACACGCAAGTTGGCTTGAGCATTAGGATTTACAGTCCTCCTGCTTATAATGAAGATTCATTCAGATGTACAGCTCCCAGCAACTTCAGTTTAATCTGCGGATGCTCAGCAGCTGGGTGGGAGGAGAAATTAAACCCTTGTCTTGTTCATATCAGTTGAAATTCTGATATGGAGAGCCAGCTTATCATAGCCATAAAGCCCTTTGAATTAATGATATTCTACATGTGTTAGAAGTGTAGATTTGGGTTGTAGACTCACCCCGATTTTGCTTACAGTTCTAAAACTGTGCTTTTGTGCAATAAGCCAAGATGCAGAGCCAGCCAAAACTACAAAACCTTCAGTTTAGCAGTTAGGGCCAAAGAGGTTCATTTTGAATGATAAATATGCAAGGAGTACTCCATTCGTAACAGTGAAGGACAGCAATGTGCAACTGAAAGACAATCACGCCATGGACTCCCTTTACTTTTGAGGAAAACAAAAGTAAAAGGACATTCAAATGACACATCTTGCAGCTGGAAGCCTCACACCTCCTCGATATCAAAAAATCTACTGGGTCATTAGACCAGTATACCAGCAAGGATGCCTCTGCCAAGAACACGGCTCATTAAACCTTGGCCAGTCAGATGTCCCACCTGATGAAACAACTCTTTCTACTTGGTTCAAGACAGACCACACCTAAGGATAAGTATTCAAAATGGCTTACTATGGGTGTTCTCGCTGTAGGCGGGCTCTGCAGCCAGAGCAGTATCTTTCTTTGGTTGTCAGTCAGGCAGCTTGACCTCCATGTTCATGAATAGCTCCATACAAAGAATTACTATCTCCACTTGCTCCATGGGACTTAATTTGTGTATAAACAAGGACGTCAGGTTGTGCTCATAATTCAATAGGAACAACTACCGGGAAGCTGCTACTAGCTTGTGCAGTTATAAATGTCTCATTTTGGAAAAAAACTAATTAAAAACAAATGTTTACTGCCTTCGAACTGCCAACCACAGGTTTATGATTCAAGTTTCTCTCTTACTTGGCCATTGCAGCTACACAGACACATTTCTAACGTATGCCTTTGTACTGAAGCAAGCCCCTCTGACTACCGCTCTGTTACCTGCTGCCATCACAGGAAGACAATGTGTCCGGTGCCGATTCAGCTAGCACAACATCAGCACACTGCAGAAAGCCTCCACTCCAAAGGGAAGGGCCCTACGGACCAAGACCACACTTTTAGTCTAGTGTCCTCATCCCCGACAAGGCACTTGAAAGGAGTAAGCAAGGTGATGACTTCAGTGCCACAGGGCAGCTGTCATGTCGCAGTACATACCACCATTTCTGCATAATATGGCAAAACTCCGATTCCAAAATCCCAAATCCCAGCAAGTCAAGCAGCTTTCTCTGGCACTGCTGTTCCACAGAGCTCCTAACCCACTCCCCACACAGCACCAGCTTTCAACCTTAAACCTGAGATAACATGTGCAGATCTATGGCAGCCAAATGAGCTCTGATTCATGTCATGCTGCCAATCAAACCTCCCAACCCCGCTACCCTTTTACCAGTAAGGATTTTTTTTCAACTTTTTAACTAGAAAGAGCCTTGGTTTCTTCCTTTAGCCTCAGCATACAAGAACACAAGCTTCCAACATAACATTCTGATCCCACTGAATTCACTGAACCCTGGCTTTTGATTTATGACTTACTTACTCCAAAATGAAGTGTATGAAGTATACACCTCTTACTCTGCTGCTCCTGATTCTACCCATTATTGTAATTAACTGACCCAGAAGCCTTAAAGTACACACCGCAGTTTTCACTCTTCCTTGATTCCACAACATTTTAAGAGAATTCAGCTACAAACCTTCTTTCCAGTGTAATTCCCAACTCCATGGGAAAAAAATAAGCAAGAATCTGTGGTAATACATGCATGAGACTTTTGTTTAAAAAGAAAACGTAGGCCAAAAAAAAAAAGGTGATGACTTTTTTTTTTTAGAAGGAACATGAATGAAATGGGTGTGAAGACTTAACAATATAAATTAACCTGCTGAGAAAAGATCAGATAGGGTTCAGAAATAGGATGTTTCACAAAGCAAGCATATAGAGCACAAGGTACTTTACATGATGACACACAGAGGCTGGGATTCATCAGGTCTTAACCATAGCTCTTGCACATGTTACTAAGTTAGAAGCCTGCCCAATGTCAGCTCCTCTTATATTCAGTAGAGAAAACAGACATTTTCAGAGGGCACTGCAGCCCAGTCAAGAGGTCTATCTGCTAATCGGCAAAGAGAGATTATAGCATGTGAGTTTCTAAATCACATACCACATTTGAAAGCAAAAATTAGGTGGCATGAACACAGAATTAATTATAAATCAGTTTTAATACTAAATTATTGGCTGAGCCTAGTAGCAGCTCCATTGTTACAACCAAAAATTTGTGTTTGTTATGAAAAAGGAAGATCTGTCTTGCAATTTTCACTCTCTGTGTAATTCAAAGGCTTGAGATATCGACCACTAAAGTACAGAAAAATAAACATTCTCTCCTGAATAAAGTAAATTAAGAATTCATATAACAGAAAGGTCATTTTTTGATAAATCACATTATTACAATTTATGGCCTTCAACAAAATGTCTCACAAAATCTTTGGGAATCACTGTGCTTTATATACTTCTCATTAATTCTCTGGTGTTCGTGTTGATGTCACTGTAATAAAATATCCTTTTGATCCCAACCAACAACAAAACAGGCTCACCTCCTGTTTTTGTTGGAAACTGTTAAGGCACTCTGCAGATGTGGGAGGTGATGACAGCTCTTCTCCTTAAAAGAAATTAAAGTAATCGCCTCTTTCAAAAGTAGTGGGACTGTCAAAACCAGCCTGGGCCAGAGCAACAAACTCCGAATGCTCTGCATACTCAGACTAATTTTAAGCCTGAAAAATAAAACAACTGCCTGCTGTAGAGTCATGTTTATTCTTAATGATTACAGACCTTTTTACTACAGCTGCATTGCCCTTTGTGTTATTCCAGCAAATAAAAGAGAAACTTCTGAGACGCCGTAGCTGGGATCTATAGTGTTTTCACAGGTAGCACACAGCCCCTCCTAAACCTTTTTTAAATGATCTGACAAAAAAGGAAGTCTTTAAATAACTCAGCCAGTGAAGCAATTTGGGGTAAGGGTATTGTATCTCTAGGAAGCACTGCAGAGGCTGCCTAGCACAGCTGCCTAACCATGCTTACTGTGAACTTCCATTGACTTCAATGGGAATGTGAATGGCATCAACAACTAGCTGTGAATGCGATCTGTAAATGTGCCTACACCTCCTGGACTTTCACCAGTTTCACGAGCACATTTTTCTCTTGTATTCTACACCTCTGGTTTTAGCTGAACATTAAAACTGAGATAGGAAGGTACGATGAATTCAGAAATATCATTTATTTAAGAAAGAAAATATTAAGGAAGAAAAATCTATTCTCAAAAAACTGAGTGTTACCAAGTACACTAAAAGAAAAAAAATGAAGTTATTCAAGGCTCTTAAAAATAAACCAGATGCTTTTAAGAAACTCGCTCAGCACGTACAGCCAGCCATCTCACTGCCAGCAAATCCTACAGCCCTCTTGAGACCTGTGCAGCCTACAGAATTTGCGAAGGATGCTGGACATCCCACTCTGAACACAGGCAGCATTAAAATCGTGCTGCCAGAGACAACCCCAGGCCAAATCCTGGCTGGGAGACTCCAGGGGGACTACCCTAAGTGGCACTATAGCCCATAAGGGATGTCGCTGGAAAGTTAATTAACAGCCTCTCAGTCTTCTGCAGAACAAGCAAGATGCAACCAGCCCCAGATCTGTGCTCCCCAAAGGCGAGGCGGTAGCCTGTCCCCTGTAGTGTGTGATGGGAAAGCCAGAATGTCCTCACAAGCCCCAAAGAAAAATCTGTTCCCTGATGCACAAAGGGAAGAAAAAATCCAAATGCAGAAGGCTATGTGAATAATAGGTTCAACCACATTTTGTTCTGCATTTTATTTTATACATCCCTGCAGAGACACCAGCAGCTGCCCGGCTCACGCTCTTTTTGGCACTGCCGGCACTCTTGTTCCCCCACTGCCCAAAGAGGACTGCAAACGGAAGCCCTCAGAGAAGGGGAGAAGCTGAACCACAGCTGACAGAAGAGCGTGACGGCATAACATGGTCGGCACAGCATCTCCTACTCTCCTGGTACAAAGTGTCTTGCTTATATCCACCCATTTACAGCCCCTACCTTTATGCAATGCAGCTGGATGGATATGAACTCAGAGCACTCACGCTTACCAGTGACCAGCCTCGTATCCTTCAACACCTCCCTCCAGAAAGGGAATATACTACACAAGCAGCCGTTGATAAAAACTGGCATTTGCTTAAACCTCAAGCATGCAAAAATAAGGTCTGCACTGTAATATCTAGACTGAATAACAAGCTCTTGCCATATACAGTTTGTATTATGGCTCTGCAAAATCAGGAAATATTAACAGGGCCCATCCAAGAGCTCACAAGATTTTTGCTTGTAAATTCCAAGCGTAAGGAACAGAAGCCTTACAAAATCAAGTGCAATTATGTGATGAAATTAGAACGGCCACATCTGATGACATCAACATAACCAAGAGGCACGCGCTGCGTGCTTGCTAACATAACCACTGCTGAAGCGCCCGAGCGCTGCATTTGCCCATCTGAAGCAGGGCAGCCCACAAGGCCCACAGGGGATATGGAGTGGTCTCCCCTCTCCAGGGCTACCCTGCAAAGGTGACGCAGCAGATGCCTGCCCGCACTGGGCTGAAACCACAGCAGCCTCCTGCATGTTGGTTTCTTCTTGCTGCTCCTGTTTCTCTTTGAAAAAGAGCAGTGTTTGCTCATGGTTCTCTGGAATGGCAGCAGAGTCATTGAAATGACAATCATTTAAAAAAAAAAAATTTTAAAATGGGGTTTGTGCAACAGTGAAACACAAACATTATGAGCAACAATTTTGTTCCCTGTGAATTTGTCAGCTTTGCTTATCACACTGTGGCGGTTTGACCCTGGCTGGACACCAGGGGCCCACCAAAGCCACTCTATCTCTCCCCTCTAACCGGACAGAGGAGAGAAAAGTAAATCAAAAGGCTTGTGGGTCAAGATAAGGACAGGAAGAAATCACTTTATCAGTTACCATCATGGGCAAAACCGACTCAACTTGAAAAATAATTAATTTATTATCAATCAAAATCAGAGAAGGAGAGGAGTAAAACTGCTAGATCTTAAAAACCTTCCCTCCTCCACAAACTTCTCCAACGTGAGTCCTTCCCACGGGCTACAGTCCTTCATGATCTGCTCCAGCATGGGTCCTCAGGAGGAGACAGCTCCAGCGTGGGTCCCCCGTGGGGTCACAGGTCCGGCCAGCAAACCTGCCTTGGTGTGGACTCCTCCCCCACAGGTCCGCAAAGTCTTGCTGGGAACCTGATCTGGCGCAGGCTTCCCACGGGCTGACAGCCTCCTTTGGGCATCCATCCGCTCTGGTGTGGGGTCCTCCGCAGGCTACAGGTGGATATCTGCTCCACCGTGGACCTCCATGGGCTGCAGGGGGACAGCCTGCCTCAGCATGGTCTTCACCACAGGCTGCAGGGGAATCTCTGCTCTGGTGCCTGGAGCACCTCCTGCCCCTCCTTTTTCTCTGACCTTGGTGTCTGCAGGGCTGTTTTCTCTCCCATCCTCTCACTTCTCTTCTCTCTCCGGCTACTGAGCCGCAGGCAGTTGTTTTCCCTTCTTAAATATTTTATCACAGAGGCGCTTCCACTGTCACTGATCGGCTTGGCCTTGGCCAGCAGCGGACACAGGGAAAACGTCTAGCAGCTTCTCACAGAAGCCACCCCTGTAGCCCCCCCACTACCAAGACCTTGCCACAGAAACCCAATACACACACTTTCTTACCCCAGAGAGTATTCGCTCACATGGATGGTGCCACAGCTAAATGAGGGAGCACTTCAACGACAGAAAAAAACCCTCGGCGTGGTTTCTGTATGAGTGGACAGATCTTGGATTTCCCCATTCATTAACATACAGTAGAGGCATGACTTTCACTTCTCTTTCAGTCACCCTTTAATTACATTTCTGCAGGAGGCAACGGCTGTGGCACTGCAGCGCTGGAGCGTAAGAAACTGAGAGCCTGAAGTTGGGTGACTTTGGGGGGAGTGGTACAGGAGCTGCAATTTGGGAAGTCAAGCAGCTTATTTAGGCTCAGTGCCAGCACTGACCCACCCCACCCATTTCCTCACCGTGCCAAGTGGGGTCTTGGATAAAGTGGCAGGGCTCCAAGGATTAAGGTGGCTGAGCTGCGCCTCGTCAAATTGACTGAAGTCACACCCACGGGGTCCTGCAAATGCTCCAAGTCACAACTTTGCTGTTCACCTCACGTGCACTGGGCTCCTGCCTCACCAGCTCACAATGTTGTGTTGCTGTTTGAAACCGAAAATCCCCATTTTCTAGAAAATCAGATGTCTTGCTCAGCTACAAATAAACGTTTTCCTTCTATTTGAAGTATTTTTAAAGATGCTTGTGGGGAGAAGGATGAACAATAAAGTCATTAACACTGAAAAAAGCTTCTAAATGAAATGCTACTTTGAAAAAACACAAAACATTTTGTTTCCAAAATGCCATTATTCTGATATTCTCAGGATTTCTGTTTCCGTTTCTCTAGCATGAACAATTTGATGAAAATGTCACAGATCTGCAGATCATTTTGCTGTAAAATCTGTATTTTCATCCATCCTCTCTCCCCTCCATTTGATGTCAAAGTGATTTTCAGAGCCTGTATCTATAACACACATAACCAGTCAATGAATAAACCTTACTTTGAGGACTTCTTCACAAAACTAAACACTGAAAAATCACCACTATAAAAATCTTAGTAATTTATTTTTAAAAGTAGCAATTGAGAGAATATTTTATCTGCATTTTTTTCATGTGAAGAAAAACTACAACAACCTAGGAATCTTGGAAGTATCAAAATGTTTCATTTTCACGTTTGAAGTGAAGCAGTATTGGAGGGGACTGATCTTGGACCACCGAAATTAATGGTACAAATGAGTCAGAAGTGGCAGCATGCCTAAACAAGCAGCTGAACATTAACAGTGAAGGGACTGCTTTTGGCATTAATCAATTTTAAATATATTTCATTGCTATCAAAGAATACAAACTTATGCCCCAAATGAGCTTAGTTATGGTAATGAAAAAAGCCTCAAGAGATCAGCATCCATTGGGTGTTTGTCCAACAGAACATCAGCTATCCAAAGCAAAAGCCTATTTCCTCTCTTGGGAGTAGTCACTATTCTCCTGCACCGGAATTAAGGCAAAATATTGTTTACTTTGTCCAAGAAATCATCTGTGCTTTACTGTCAACCGTCCTTGGTTTTCCCTTGGTGCATGATCAACTTCCCGCCATCTCCTCATTTTATCTCGCCTCACTGCCCGCCATCTTCTGTCACCTTTGCCAATTTTTGGCAAGCACAAGGAAAAAAAATTGTATTTTCTCACCTAATCAAAGCCACTCCAGAACATCTGGATCACTTCCAGTCTAGCTTTATTCAACACCTTGTACACCTAACCACAGATATAGTCTCATTCAAGTCTTCCTCTGCCTCAACCTTCCAGTCCCCACCAACTCCAAGTGAGGTTATCACCTACAGCAAACAGCTGCCTCAGTATAGTACTGTTGGTCAGTGTTCAAATATCTTTGCTTTGCCTTATTCAAGGGCTTCTTTTCCATCATCAACTGCAGGCTCTAATCTCCCATACGGGTGCAGTATCAGCCTAAAGAAACTGCTGCCACAAAAAAAACCCCACCAAACCAAAAAAACCCACCAAAACCAAAATTGCAAAATATTAGAACAAACTCTGGCATGAACCAGAAGGGAAGCACAGGTTGCGTGGTGTTCAAGTTTGCAGAGAAGGCAGCACGTTCTCGGAGTATTTAATGTAGGATCAGAAACTTCAGGCAGTCTCACACTTCTGGCATTTAGCACATCCCCAGGAAGAGCTCAGTGAAGGCCGTGCTCATCTTCCAAGTGACTAATCCGTCTTTCCAAGATTTTTCAAAACACCTCGTACACTTCTGCAAGAAACCAGACTGGCTCACATGGAGTCATTCTGGTTTCCAATGCAGTATCAGGACTTTAAAAAAAAATCCTCATAATGTATATTTACCCCAGCAAAAGATGAGGCCTTAACAATTTGTTCCAGTTGCTTCATTCACTAAGGATTTGTTCCAGTCACTTTGGAAGCCTAAAGCATGTTTCTAAAATTTTCCTATTCCTCTCATACATTTTTTTCAAATATTGCACATACATTACAAATTTATTTTCAAAAACAACTGATATTCTAAAAGTAAAGTTTAGTTGTATGCTTACATATGATCAAATGCATTCACGCAACTCTGCATGGCCATGCAATATGCATGATCATGCAATGTATGCACGTACGTGTGGCATTTGATTCACTCAGTACAAAGCCTCTTTACTCAGTACAAAGAGTCTTTATTGATGCTCTGCTGACACTTTCCTGATTTACTTTGTCATCAACTTGCTCACTAAGTGAACAAAAACATTTTTTTTGTTTTCACAGCAGCTCACTGATAATTCAGGTACCATCCCTGCATACTCACCAGGCTTCTAGAAGCACGAGCTCTTTATAGTTCGTAAGCCTGTGAGCTACAGCATATATATTGTTTATACTTATACATATTTTAAAATAATAAACCCTGTGACACTCAGGATATCTTGTAGGAAGAGGTTATGTCCAGGAATAACAACTTCTTAGCCTGTCATGAAAAAAGAAAAAATAACTACGTGTACGCGTCTGTCTGTGAATCTATCATTTTTTAACAATAGATGATGATAAATCTGGTCCTGATCCCGCGAGGTTTAATCACACAAAATATCCTTACTGCTGTTCTTGCCCTGGGAATCAAGCATGGATGCTTGGCATGAGCGAGGATCCCCCCTCAGGTGAGAGCTGCAGAACCAGCCTCATATTTCCTGCCAAGGCTGCTACAAGGCTCCTCTTCTTTCACTGCACAGCTTAAAAAAGCTCACACAGAAAAATAAATAGTGCTACCTTTTACTACACGGTAGAAGAAAGAGCATGTTATTAAGAAGAAAACACCTCCAACGCAACCATTAGTATAATATTTAGGTGCTTAGGCTCTGTAACAAAGAAGCAGGGATGTTAAAAGTGCCTTTACAGTTATTTCAAGGAGCACAACCGTAGCTAGGCATGGGGTCTGGCTCATTGCCCTTCCTAAAAAGATACTGAGTTTCTCTCATGTGCCACTGCAGAGAGCAAAAGCTGCAGTAGCTCTCCACTTTGTGAGAAATGCTCGGTACCTCGCAGAATGAAACTGAGGATTTAAATAAAGCAATGAATTTGCTCTGTTTCAAACCCTCGTTAATCCTCTGCAAAACCCAGCGTTTTCAGCATCCACCACTGAAGATTTCCAGGACTCATCACATTCCCTGACATGTGATTTGGACATTACAACATGTGCATTTTCCTCTATGGGGCTCCCATTGTGAGGGACCGTGCGCATTCTAGGAAATGCTTGACATTCACTGTAGCTTACATGTGGACGCAATCCATAGGAAATTTTCTTCTCTGTGGTTTGTTATCGCTCACTGAGGTAAAGTTGGATTCTCTTTTGCCTGGACTCAGCGACAAACCCTTTCTCACGTCACTGACACCACCAGGACAAGCAGTGCATCCCCAGGAAGAGCCACGGCCCCATCGCAGGCTGCACATAGTGCTCTTTTCGTCCCTGTTTCAGCTGGCTTAACAAAAATGCCAAATAAATGAGCTGTAATGACTGTCCCCTGCCAGTAACACAAAGTCACAGCAATAGTTGCATATCATTCTAGTGTGCAAATTACACAGTGGTGATAGATTCTTAGCTTCAGGATCACCCTTTGTGTCAAGACAGCAACATACCACAAAGAAATCTTTCAAATTTCACTGCAATTCCTACATTCTTCATTGCACAACAATGCTTTGCTACCCTGCCTTCCTCACATCCAATATCCTATGACCTCTAAGTTTTATCAGTAGCCTTAATGCAGCCAGTAAAAATGTAAAAGTCCCTCTAGGATGCAAAGCGAGGTTATGTTCAGGTCATAAAGCGGAACATTAAGTGCTAATCGTACAGACCAAATCCCCAGCGACCCACAGAATCCACATCTCCACCTAAAAGCCAGGCCTGCTCTGTAGCCTACCAAGGGGAAGGTGAAGATGCGACTGCAGGTGGCTTATGGCTGGGCCTCAGCTACTGAGCAGCTTTCAGGATTAAGCGTTTTCTCATACAGATGCAAGTGATGCTATCGATTCTGAAATGGGAAACGATGAAAAACGCACCCTCATAGACATAAAATAAACGCACAGCCTCAGCCGCATCCCCTTTCACAAGAAGTGCCTCAAGCCCCAGGTACACAGCACCACGTACCCCGGGACATCTGGGCCTACGCCTGTAGCCCGAGGCGGTAGAAGGGTTTCCACGGGCGGCCTGGCCACGTTGCGCAGCCCTCGCCCGCACGCTCACACCGAACCCCTTTTTCCCTTTTT
>NW_009259311.1:77776-88543 GCF_000687185.1 Egretta garzetta | reverse complement strand
GGGACGAGCGCGGCCCCGGCAAGGTGGAGGGCAGGAGCCGCTACAGCCGCTCTCAGCAACTGAGCTCGACGTCCTGGTGGGGAAACGCAGTGGAAAAAACCCGGGGCGCCGTTTCTACCTTGCTTTTTTTTTCCATTTTATCTGATGAAACGCCCTTACTCTGCACGGCATGCGTGCAGTCCTACTCAAGTAACCCACTGGCAAAAGCCGAAACGACCAGACATTGCGCTCTGTGAAAGATTCAAATAGTACTATTGCAGCATAGCCACAGATGTATGTGATAGGCCTCACAGGGAAAACTACAACCAACCATCTATAAGGTAGCTTGCTCATCATCTGAGGTGGCTTTGCTGCATCATGGAAAGGCGGATGGATGAAGGCCAGAGGATGAAGCAAGACTTCCTTTCTGTTACTGAGAGTACTTACCTCGAGAGCACATCCCATTATGCTCAGTGGGAACACTCTTGTGAGGAACCACTCACAATATGTTAATAAATCACAGTCTCTTCCAGACCGCAGATACTTACGGGACTTTGGAAGCCAACCATCTTTTCAACCTCTTTTTACAGGCATAGGTGTTCAGACTACATCCAAACAGTGTAAAGGACAACCACTAAAAGCAAAAGGCTAAATGCTAAAGAGCAACTTCCATATCAGGGTTTTTATTATTACTATTTTTAAAGGACACAAAGCCTGACTGGAAAATGTTGGGAGGTTCAAAATTTTGAAAAGTTTGAAAATCACACATCCAATTCATCCTTCTACAAATAGAATCTTGTCCCCAACAATTTAATATATGTTTTACCCTGATCTTCTAACCTAAAAGGGTGAGCCTGCGTAATATCCCCTTCTATCACCAATTTATACCGAATCGATTTTTAGGAAGCTTTGTTAATAATCCTTTGTGATCCTGGGGATATTTTCCTAAATTACAGGTTGTCCAGTTCCGACTAAGAAGATAATGGAAATAATGTCTTCTAGGAGAACATCTTCGTTGACGCTTGGTGATATTCCAGCTCGGAAACTCATCCAGCATCTGAAACTCAGACCTGAAAATGCAACTACTATACATAAATACTTCTATATCTATTTGTCCATATTCACCTATACTTGTTATTTTCCAGTGTCCTGACTCTCAGTCCTGGATTATTTGATGTGGTTCTTCATAGCAAGAACCAAAGGTCAGCTCACCCAGTCCTGGCCATCTTTCAAAGCCAACCAGGTTCAGAAGCTTCTCCGCCCAGTTTAATTCAAAGGCTGCAAGAAGGCAACCATGGGCAAAGGCACCTTCAGAGCAGTTCTTGGAGCCTTCAACCTTCCATTCTTACCACTAGAAAACTTTGGGAGACACCCATCATGTCACATCACATTAGCTCGGGGGTTACGGCAAGGCAAATGCAAATTTGCTCTAAGCATTTTGCAGGACTTGGAGGAATAGAGACCCCCTGATAACGTTGTCTTCTCTTACCAAGGTCACTGTTCAGATTTAAGTGCCGTCCCTCTGACTTCTCTCCTCCCTAACAGCATGCATTGCATTATGAATTTGTTGATGACTTCACGCCACTTTACAATTACGTGCAAATGTGCAACACTCTCAGAGCTCCAAAATGAACTGCAAATAAAGGTAGCAGGCCTAGAATTCAAGAGATTCACATTCATTATCAGTTTTGTTGGCTATATTCATCACAGGCTAAATATTCCTTGGTGTCTTCAGCACTTCCCCGTATGCCTTATACGCAAAGTAAACAAATCTGCTGATGCTGTGGTTTTAGACTTACAGTATCATCCTCTGGAAGAACTTCCTGAGGAGTCATAAAACCCCCCCTTTGTGCAGCGTAGCAACTCTCATTGGCTTCCCTTCAAATTGATTTCCCCAGAATACAGTGCTGCTAAAAGATACAAGCAGGCTCAGAAATCCATCTGTTTCTTTTCATCTATTCTAGCAGTGAATTATTATTCCACTACACAAAATTAGTCTCACAACCAGGTCTGAATGGATTTCCATTAATTTCCATACTTATTAGCCCCCCACCCCTAAAAAAATTAAGAGAATGAGTACTTTTAAAAACACATGCACATACACATCTTGTGCAAAACAGGGCATTTTAGACTATCAGGTATTTCATTTTGAGTTCACACATACTGATTTCTTTTCAACAAGGGATTGAGAAACACCGATTAGATTCCCAGAGAGTTTAGGAGCATTCGCAGAACAGAGCAGGAGGAATAAATCGATGGCTTCCTTTCCACCCAATCCCTCCTCCTATTTTCCATAGTTCAGAAATGATGACTATCACCACAGCCAAATTTCTTTGTAATATGGGAAAAGGTTTTGCCCTTGCCTTAGTCTGAGCGGAACACTCTAACCCCAAGGGCATTGCCAGGCTATATGCATAACCAGGCTCCTGGGTATGGCCTTGGCAGGCTAATACTACTAATTAGAGCAGGGAATAGAGCTCAAGTGCTCCCTGTACAGAAAATGTCCCAATCAGCAGATTTCAAGTCTGGTTTACCTCTCTCTTATGTCTGTATATGCCACCAAATAGTAGATTATATTTCGCTAACAGATGCTGCCTAAATAATGTGGTAACAGTGAAGAAAACGTCACTGACATTTAGAAAAAAAAATATAGACAAATTGTATATACAAACATATATATAATATTCATATATATTTACATATCATTCCATTATTTTGGCCAAAACAATTTGCTGAATGTGATTCAAATTTTCAAATACTTTTGCCTTGCCTGAATCTTTTCCAGCAATTCATGACTCACCAGCAAGTAAATAAATCTTCCAAAAAAAAGAAAAGCCAACCTCACACTCACAGAGTTCTGCTTACAAGACTTGAGTAACTCTCCACTTTTTTCATGTGTGTGGCAAGACAAGCAGGCTGAGGCAACTATTTTCTTTCAGAACCCAAAACAAGAACACTAAAGCTATGTCCATTAGAAACAATGGAACTACATTAGGAACAAGAGAAATCCTAAAAACACTACAACAGAGATCAGATACTTACATTATTAATAGCAAAGCACTGTTCATAATGACACCATGGAAATAGTGAACTTCTCTGGTTTATATTTGGAAAGAAGTGAGAGGGTGCGCTATACTGCATGAGGAGGACGGTGTTTGCTAATGTACAAATAAGCAAGTACGATGCTGGACATAATGTGCAAGGGAGAGGTGTGTTCAGCTTAGGAAGACCAAATCACTCGTTGGTCTTTAAGCCCCCCTCTGAGGAGGGCTATCTTTGGCCTGCTAATGTTCAGTTATGTCGCATTTTCAAGCCTTGGAAAAAATCTGAAAGACTAGTCAGGGTATTAGCACAGCTCAACTCTTCAGCAAGAGCAGCTATAAACCATGTATGTCTTGAAAGACCAGGTCAAACCACAGAACAGCTGATAATGGTTTCAATTAAGAAATTAATGATAGGAATAGGATAGTTCCAATCAATTTTAAAAAGAGAACAGCTGATCTCAGTGTTGACAAATTACCAGGCAAGCAGGTAGAGATAGCTTGTGAGACATAAGAAGCTTTCACAAAACTTACCTGAACGCTGGTTATATACATACACTATACCTGGCAGCTCTGATGACTTGAAGATTCATCTTCAAGACAGAAGCTTCTATTACCAACCTCTTTAGAGACTGCAACTCAAATTTCATAAAAAAACGTACCTGACATATGCACTGAACACACTGCGTACCCACACAAATGGCAGTGGCTTTACTTCTGCCCCTTGTTTCAGACCGCAGGCGTAATCGCTGCTCCTGGGGCAATGCTAGGTCCTGCCCACTGAACTGCAATGCCGTTTCTGAGGGGTGGCATGGCTATACTGCCAAACACCCACACCAAGAGACCACCACGCAGGACCATTTTGAGAGCCCGCAAAACTGTCCAGTGGGGCTTTTTTAGAAGTGGTGAGTCGTCATCTAACAGGAGCATTCTTCTGGCCTTCCACCAGGACTGGTATTTTAAGTCTGGGGACTAATTTATTCAGTGATTGCATAAACATGAATCAAACCTGATTAAAATTCACAGATGACAAAGAGTGGTGAATAATAAGGATTTAGCAGCTCTGGAATGTGATTTAGATTAGTTGGTAAATCAAGCACATTTAAATATTTCAGAGCAGCAAATTGCAAATTACACTTAGGAGCAAGAAATATACGCCACACTGGTAATGGTCTGGCAAGCCGTATGGCTAGAAGCATCGAGACAATAGATGGGTAACTTGACTGTATTTTTCAGCGCAATGCTGCAGAACAGCTAATTTTGTCTTTGAATGTTTAAGCAGAAGGACAATGGTTAAGAGGAAGGACGTGACATTGGTGGTATTAGAGAGAATGATCTGGGCACGCACTTCTGATACCTACAGCTGAAACACGACATCAAAAATTCAGAGACAAGCCACAAAAGTGATTCAGGAAATAGAGGAAATGCCTTACTGCAGAGGGCATGATATAATCTGGCTTGCTGGTGAAAAACACAATTGAAAAGCAATTTGACTGCTGTGTTTATTACCTTCACAGATAGAAAATTAGAGCAAGAACCAATGGCAAAAAGTTGCCTTCTCCCTGGACCCACCAGTTATGGGCTTCAGTGGCTGAGATTTACCAGGTGGCTGCAGCTGACAGGGAGGGAGAAGCAGCAGTTATGGGGTGGAGATTTGCGGGCAATGAACCAGACACTGTCGTTAGCAATAGCTATCTGTAGCCATAATGCAGATTTCAATAATACCATTTTTCAACAAAAATTAATGTTAAAAATCTAGAAACATATCACACTTTTCTTTACAAACACTCAGCAGTCATTTATTATAAACTCAGTGAGGAAAAGAAACAAAGTCATATAATTTACAAATATCAGCATATTATCAATCATTATTAATATTTTCTGGCAAGCTGTGCTGTAGTGCAATATAAACCTCCTCATTTAGTAGTTCACATCAGCAGCCCAAAGCAGTTGATTATTTTGCAATCCTAATCTTAACAATTTATTGTACTTTTTAAGTTTCCATGTTTTTTGACACAAAACCCAAGAAATTAATCCATTG
Organism: Egretta garzetta; assembly: GCF_000687185.1. Taxonomy (NCBI): domain Eukaryota; kingdom Metazoa; phylum Chordata; class Aves; order Pelecaniformes; family Ardeidae; genus Egretta; species Egretta garzetta. Next base: position 83,482 of record NW_009259311.1, on the reverse strand, counting down.
CTTTCATAGGACTTATTTATTGTCATAACCTAAGGAACAGCACAAGCTATTATTTCCCACAGATCAGCCTTACTTAACCTGAACTGGACTTTAAGGAAAAGATTAAGTTGTGAAAAATGTTGCTCCCCCACCTAGTGCCCTATCTTACCACTTTTAAGGGTTAAATCTGTCTTCTTGCTAAAGGAGATAAGAGACAACAGACTGTGTATGGTTTTGTTGTGCCTTGTCAAGAGCCAAAAACTGTCACCCGTACATTGCTCTCATTTTTTTCTATTGCACAAAAACCTCTTAGTTTCCAGAACTACATGTGCTCTGTAGTCTCTCTTACTAAATACGGAAAAAAAAAATAAATCAGTGAAGCCTTATGTAATAAAGGCCTAAAACCTCATAAATGTAATTACCTTACATAGTTCTTAATATGCATAAAAGATACATAGTAGTGAGGTCATTTACTAGCCAGCATCATGTTCAGTAATAAATACAAGGTTCTGTGTTTGAAAAGGTGCTGGGGTGGTAGTAAAATGCAGGTCTATTGGAGTCCTGCAGCAGAACCAGTCTGTGGTTTTCAAATGCAAGTTCCTGTGTTGAGAGAGGTCCAGTGGGCACATTTTTTCAGCAAAAAATACATTTAGAAAGCACAGCTTGCATAATTCTCTAGGGATTTGTTAAAGAGGATCAAAAGCAATGATGTGATCCCATTCTACTCTAAGGATGTATGCAAGATAGCCCAAAAAACTGAAATAGCAATGGGTGTCAGAAAAATATGGATTCAAGTCATGAAAAAAGAACAAAAAAGCACCCCCATGCACACTGTACCTAAAAAGATGGCACAAGTAACGTGTTAAAATTACGTTTCTTATCCTCAAAACCTCTTGAAGAATGGAATACATGTTGTAAGGTTGTAAGTCATCCTATCAAACTTCTACTGCTCTGATTGAACTCTCCACTAGGTGAGGCGACACCAAGCTTTTACTGGAGTATTTAAGCAATTGGCTTGCAGTTGTACTCAATTTTGTGACAGTGCGCATATAGGCACAAGCCAGCAGGCTGAGAACCAGCGAATCATGTATACAGGGAAAATCTGAAACACTGAAAGCTCCTTGACTTTTAGGCTAGGGGTTCAGTAAAATAAAGCTAAGTATAGCTGCAGCTGCAAGATGAGAGTGGGAGTTGACAAAGAGGATAACGGCCATCTTTGAAATCTGATTAAAGAAGTCGCTTCCACCATGGAGAGTTCAGGCTGGCAGTGCCTGTGGATTCAGGACTGGTCTTAAGTACCAGTCTCTGCTAAAAACTGAACAATACAGGGATTTCAGCTTCCTTTCAACTGGCACAGTCAAGTATTCTACTTCATTTAGAGGGAATGGGAAAAGGAAGAACACCAGATTTTAACAGGGATACAGATGGAGAAGTAAAAGCTTCTACAAAACACATGCAGAAGAGGAATCTGAATCACTCCCACATCTCAGGTAATATTTTAACCACTCTGAATATCATTAACGCCTTGGTTTTTTGGTAGAAGCCTGATCTCATCTGCACTTTCACCGGAGTGCCTGTTTTGAGTATTACCAGACTGCATGTGAAGAGGCATAAAAATTCAGGTGGTCTGGAGTAAGGAAAAGACTGTAAGTATCTCTGAAGGACTTACAGGGTAGATGAATCGGTATTTTAAGTCTGAGGAGCAGCTGACATTCAAATACAAAGTGCAAGACCTTTAGTAGGGTTTAAGCCCTTCTTAAATACTTCCACTGTTATTTCCTGTGCAACAGACAAATATTTAGAGTAGATTCAACAATTTTAGACTACTGCTTCCATACAAGTACAACTCAAGTAGTAGATTTTGAGATTCCAGTTTGTGAAAGCTGTAGCTTAACTTGAGAATGCACTTGGCCCAAAAGTTATCGCTACACTGAGTAGCTAGGTATCCAAGTCCTTCAACACCCACATCAGCAGAATTTACAAGATGTTCTCCATTTCCATCTCTTACTACTGTCTGTGTTGTTTACAGATGGAACTGTTGTAGACCACACTACCAGAAATAATGCTTCTTCATTAAGGAGATGAACAGAGTAAGACACTACATGGTTTTTATCACAACTTTGTATTAAAACATGTGAAAGGTATAATACATGCATCAAACCAAACCACATTTATTTCATCAGTCACAAGTGCAAATATAGCAACAAGTCAGTTCAGCAAATTACAACATACAGAGAAGAATGTCATATAAATGCTAAGTACACTGACAGACCAACTTCAAAAGAGCAGCAAAAACCAGTTTCTTCAAATAAGAATGTATATTCTTTTTTACCTGTAATCTGAAATAACATAATAAATCTAGATCAGGAATGTCTCTGCGGTGTTCTGTTATTAACAGTTTGCATTATCCAGTGTGCAAATGGCCTGTCCAAGCTTCCCACTAACAGATGTTTTGGTTTTAAGCAACTTTTACCCAATATTTAAATAATACAGTGCTGATACCAGTTAATATGTTCTGCTATTTGATATTACAAATTTAAGAATATATATTTTAAAAAAGTAAGTCCAATTTCAGTGTACATATATAAGTCTACCTGGATCCAAAGTGGGCAACATTAAAGATAAAATTGATTTTTTTTTCCCCAAAAAAAATGGATAGACACAGGTCATCTCAGGTTTTTTTGCATCATCTTTAAATCTGTAGTTAAAATATATGCAGTACTTACGTATAAAATAGAAAGCATTCCCATTAGGGACATACTGCAGTGTAATTAGCCATTTTTCCCTACCACTTAGTAGCCAAGGAACAAGATTTATGCTTAACACCCAATCGCTATTTTGCTTTACAGAAAAGCAAAAGTTGACTACCAGTATTAGCATCAGAATTTTTATGCTGGAAATTTAGTTAGCCTTCTTCTTCGTTACAAGTTGTTGTTTCTTCTCTTTTTCTTTATAGGCAATGAATTGAGAATCTGTACCAAAGATTCTGTCCCACCACGTGAAGGTTGACGCGTAATTGCCGATAAAGTTCATGTGATGGAAATCATGAAAACGGGCCCCAGCATAGAATGGCACCAAGTGAAGAGGGTTCAGCGGAACATCATAGCCACTACAGGGAAGCGGGGGGAGGAAGGAAAAAAATAAAAAAAGCAACTATAGTAAGGATTTTTCCCAGATATAAACCACAAAATGTAGATGCTAGCTTGTTGTTTTTATAAAATAAGATTTTTTTTGTTATTATAAGGCCCTGAGGTAATTGCTGTAATGCTGACTTAATAGGAAAACAAGATCCCCCCTATCCTAGCCAAATCCTTCTGTAAACTATCCCACAACAACTTTGCCACTTGCTGAACTTTTCAGCTCAGTTTATTAAGCTACATAAATTTAAGCAAATCACCTAAAAAATCACAGTCCCTGACTACCTGCTGTCTTAGCAGCTTTAACTGACTCAAGAGTGACATTACGAAGGAGGAACAAGAAATAACACTATCTTTTTGTGACAAGCTATGACCATCAACTCAGCTGCTCAAACAGCTTCTCAAATCAAATGCAACTGTAGTGTTCCTAGTCTTATTTTCATCTTACTGCAAGTTCTTCAAATATTTAAAATTCAAAATATATGATTAAAGTAATATTAAAACCAGAGCAGTCTGCTCTAGTGGGATTTCAACTCTTGCTTAGTAGTACTGGAAAGCATCTTGCCACCACCTAGTGGGGACAACACAAGGTAATTTGTTATAAAGATCTCATGGGGACAACAAACTAAAGTGATAATCATCAAAGGAGATTTTTATTTTGCTCCAATTACTTTATGATATGTCACAACCTATACTTCTCAGTCTACAACGAGTATATAACTAAACCAGCAATAATGTATACGATGAGTTGGTTAGTAGCCCATGTTCCACTAAAACACCTGACAGCTTACAGTAAAACACCACATGCTTCATAATATGTTTACAGATACAAGGTCAAGTGTAATACTAGCATTTCAAAAATTAACTATGACTTTCTCCTTCCCCTCGAACACAGGAAAGAAAAGCTCGTTCATTTGCAGATGAACCCAACTATGCCTATTGGGATTTGCGCTAGCATTTCAGAGCCAGACTTGAAAAAAGTCAGTTATACTACAGACAAGAAGTCTTGCCCTTTGTATCTACCATAAATAAATAAATAAAAATTATTTATTTATTTCTTTTAAAAGACAGTCAGGAGTTGTATAGCCTGAAGTTTCTCTTGTCCAGAAAAACTGGCTGCCAAAGTATTAAATGGAAAGAACTCATGGCTGGAATATCATATTTTGTAATTGATTTTTGGTGTTCTAATATGCACAGGGCCACTTGCACACCAAAGATCCGAGAGCCAGACAACCTAATGAGACACCTAGCTTATGAAACCCTCCTCAACATGCTCTAGCTACAGTCCACACTCTTTTAGTCAGCAGTATTTGCTATCAATGCTACCTCAAAACAGAAGACAGTGTAACTGTTCAGATAGTGTCATTCTTCATAAGATGCATAAAAGCATTTCAGTGCAAAATAAACAGTAAAGCTCAGTGAAATAGACTGGTTAATTTAAGACAGACTTAGGGACAAGACAAAAAACAATTATTAAAAAGCAATAAGGATTTCACCTGTGTACGTCAATGGTTTCCATCAAGCGACATATCACCCATGCCCACAGAAGAATCACATGGTTACAGAAAACAACAATTCCAATAAAAAAGCCAGTTCCAAGGATAAGTGTTTCCAGAGGATGCGCATATTCAGCTTGCATTCCAAATGGAGACTGGAAAGAGAAAACAGACAGGAAAACAGTCACCATTTTCGATTTTCTATACCCCCAAATCAGAATCACCATTTTGTGGTACTCTCCCCTTCCCATTACCCCACAAGACTACAATAGGACAAATGGAATGATGTTGTGGGTAAAGGAAATGGTCTGACAGAGCAAGGGCCTTCACACAGGTGTTCAGCTCCTCACTGGGAAAACAGAAAACAGTATTCCAAGGTCATAAGGATTATCATTCCATTAGTGATTCCAAATACTTCACTACTAGTTGAAAAGTTGAAAACTTTTATTTAGGCTTACCATTACCCAAGGCCAAAGCATTATTTCGGGAATATTAAAAGTGTTTGGGAAGCTCCTATCACCTTTGCTATACATCCAGTCTTGGAAACAGAAGAAAGAAGGAAGCCAAAATACTCTCAGAGTCAGGATTCACTTAGACATTTATTTTAAAAATAATTTAAAAGCCCACCTCATTTTTGACAATTTTTTTAAGATAAATTCTTACTGTTCAAATATTGTTATGAGATCAAAATAAAACATTTCCTCTTCTTTATATATGTATTTTTTGTAATACATATACACACATAACCTATGTCATGCCTACATTTGGTTTACAAAACAAGAGATTCTGTAGAGAGTTTTCAGAAGTACACCACCATAGAAAGATAAGAAATAAAATAAAATAAAAAAAATAAAAAAAAAAAATTAGCCTAATGTTCAAGGTTGTAAGTTTGATTATCAGGGGAAAAAGAAGTCCACTTTGGCTTAAGGGCGATTTTAAAATCATCACCTTTTACTATCAGTGAAGATTTCTAGTGAAACAGCCATTAGCCTACAGATCACTTCCTTGTGAACTGCTAACCACTCAAGAACAATGGCCAGAAGCTGCTCCTGCTTGAGACCTGAGGGGCTGCCAAGACCAAGAGGAAAACAGCG
>NW_009259311.1:72781-77418 GCF_000687185.1 Egretta garzetta | reverse complement strand
GCCCCAGCCAATGCCAAGCCTCTCTGTTATCGCAGCCTGTATAAACCACCCCTGACCCAGCAGCTTGCAGTTCACCTTAGGCACAGCATGGGTTATACGCTGAAACACACCAACAGCAGCAGACAAACACAGTAGCGCTGGCTGCTGCGATCCAGAGAGTGCCATCTAAACACAGCTATACCATCGGTTAAGCTACAAGCACTCCTGGACTCTACCTGGCTCAGAACAGTGCCAACTCCCGTCAAGCACAGCTCATTACCTTGTGCTCAGCATCAGCTCCAACATCACTGAATGCAGAACCACCCAAAATATCTCTATACTGCACTGTGCTCTTGATACAGTATCACACAACTGGCTACACTGCTTCCAGAGGCCTATATCCAAATCTATAACCCTTCCCCGAATCATATATCCTGCACATATCCTGCACACACTCAGGCCGTGCAGGAGCCACCTGTCTGGATTGTGTTCTGGGTATTGGTATGCTTTGGGTAACGCCCTAGGTGGCGGAGAACTGACGAAAAATCAAAACCAGAAACCCACTGTTTCCACCTTCCCTAGCAATCAAGCATGTAACGCACTATTAGAAGCCTAGCTCAGCAGATATGATCAAACTTTAGAAGAATCGAGTGCCACCTTGCATTCCCATTAAATGAAATAAAATTACAGGTGTTTTCAGAAACAAAATGGATGACTGTTCTTGACAAAGAGCTCAAGAAGAGATATCTACCCCACTGTCAGAGGGATGCAGAATTCTTACACCTTTCAAATAAGACCTTTAAAGAAGTTATATGAAACCACATATACTAAGAGCTACTATAAAAAAATAATAACAAAGGAATACGTACAACAAACTCATGGTGAACCTTATGAATATACTTGTATATTCTCTTGTGATGCAGCAATCTGTGCAGGAAATAGTGCCAGGCATCCTCAATCACTGCACATCCAAAACACTGGGCAACCAGAACATACCTTTAAAAAGGAGAAGAGCTATCAGTTCTGGAATATACTAGGAGATGCACAGCCTTGAAAGATAAAATTGTTACATGCTAGTAAGGGTGGGAAATGTTTATGTACATTACTGATTGAGTAACAGTGCATTGACACTACCTGTTTAACATATTAAAAACGTTAATTGCCAAGCACATTAGTCCTTGTACCTATCAGCTCATCTGTTGCTGTGCTGAGGTGAATTAGCACACAGTAAAACAGCAATCGTTTCAATATTACAGGCTACAGAGAACACCTGTAGACTGTATAAGACGTAGAAATAAAAACACAGAGCTGCATCAGCTATCTAAACCAGATAGAAAATAAATTTCCAAGAAACATAAGCTTCTGTTGTAAAGAACATCTATCAGAAAAAAAAAAAACAAAACACAAAACAAAACAAAAAAAAACCCTGAAAAGGTATTTATAGCTAACTCGATTTTGTTTAAAAGTCTGTCAGTGCAAAAAAAAGGAGAATGTGAAGCAGGTGGTACATTCTCTCCCTTGAGGAACATGCTGCTGCTATGACATAAAACAGGGTGGAGAGAAGAAACACTTAGGAGGAATCAAAAAATGTTGGATAAAATGACCCCAGAAAGTCCAATATTTAACCCATGCCATCATGAATCTTGCTTCGCTTCCATAAACTCCCCCCTTTTTCCAAGTATCAGAACAATTTGGGGCCATTTAAAAAAAAAAAAAAATCTAGAAAGCTCTAATTAGCTATTATAGCAGTTAAGCATTAACAGAAGCAAGATTAACAAACAAGGTTTACATTGCCAAAAAAATCACTGTGTATTAGAGTTGACGACACTATTTGTTAAATATTCTCCCTTCAACAGTATGGAACTCAGCATAGACATACAATAAAGATCTGCTTACCATCTAGGCATCTCTTCCCACTCATACGGGATGTTAAAGTACTCTGTGAAGTAATAGGTGCCACAAATCAGAGGAAGCTGAATAAAAAAGTGATTGAAGAGGAGTGTTTTGAAACACTTCCACTGTTTTTCCCATGTTTCTGGTTTATCCTAAGAAGAAGGAAGAAGAATCAGTCACGTTACATACTTCTGTTGCACATAACTGAAGTGCTGCAAAAATTACTCTGCAGGCAGTTTCATTTCACCCTGGAAGACAGAGAGCAGGTCCCCCCATAATACAAATTAACTCAGGCAATACAAATTACATGGGAGTGGATTCAGTGTCATCAAAACTTCTTGTTTTCCTAAGCTAGCTTCCTGTAAAGTTTAAAGTAAGTCTCTCTTAACAGAGGTTGTCTTTGTCAGTCGCCCCAAACTGTTCTTGTTATTTCAAGTGTCTGTAATTAGCAGGAACATTTCACATTCAACAGTTTAACACAAATCTAAGTTTGTATTTGCATAGCTAAAATAATACAAAGAGAAGCTGAAGATACAAGCTTGTGAAGAAGCAAGTTGTCTTGAAAATATCCAGTTTTTCAGGGAGACATTTTACCAATTACTGTAATGATTTCAAAAGCTGGTATTAATTTCTAATTCCTATTACAAGGAACTGGGGGAAAACAATCATCTTTAGATACTGGATGTGCCTTTGCTACCAATTAGGAGCGTGCAGTCCATCCTAGACTTTCTCCATTGTTAAAATATGTCAAAAATCCTTTCAAGAGGGTGTGCGTAGAGGCACTTTGAAAGCGACACTTGCTATTAAATAAGCACACCATGTAATTATTTCATAATACTAAGACAAACCTCTGCTTCCAGATGCTGTGATTCTACTATACCTTCCCCTGCTGATATCCAAACTTACATGGAGAAAATTTGACTTTGCTAACGCAGAGACCAACATACCCTCTTATCTCTATACCACCGCGGTGGCAAGGATACCCTCCCTCAGAAATAACCCCTTTCCTTCCCCCAAATCCACTTCTCTTTCTCTCCTCACATACAATGTAAGTTTGCTCTGTCACTTCCAGGATGTCCACAGTGATAAGAGGAAATGGGGTTGTATCCTGGTTTCCAATTTATATGTTCTACTTCACGTATTCAAAGATTAATCAAGGAGTGTGTTGTTCACAGCTTTGTCTTACCTGCTGAATTTTATACTTTTGCATGTATGGTATAAACTGAAAGACAAATCCAGGTACACAGAGCAAGAAGTATGAAACTTCATGAACTATAAGTGATCCCCAAGTTGCAATCTGGAACTTTGTGTAGTTATCCAGCATGTAATTCCAGGCATTTTTAAATGGTTGTTGCAAGGGATTGTCAGGCAAGAAGGAGTCTATATATTCCACCGCCAGATAAGCAGAGTTCAAGATATTAACGCTGTCATTCATTGCCATTGTTCAAACATAAAGCATCACAATTACAGTTCTTCTACAGTTGTCTATATGTATCCTGCAAATTTTGAGAAAAATTGAAAAAAAACAGCAGTTAGTCTTCAGAAAAAAAATCCTTTACTGATCTTAGTCATTATCTAGTTTTAGAGTAAAAACAGGGAAAGGAAAGACAGATTCTACAAAATAGCGTAAAAGAACAAAGCTTAAGATTTGTTTGAGAGGCAAACCAATCTGAGAGACAATCAGCTCTCAAGTTTTGAGATTAGGTTAAGGGAGCAAGAGGATCAAGAAATATTAACTGTTACCCAATTCTATGTCAACTCTTTTGCAGAAAACTGTATTCTGTACTAAAAGAGCACAAAAAGGTTCAAGCCAGATTTAGACGTTAAATTAACCGTGATCTCCTGGTTATCCAGCCTCATTGTTGTCATAGCTGTGAGCCAGAATCCATGCAAATGACATCAACACAGCAGAGGACCTTTAGATGAAAGCTGGCTTGAGGCAATCCACCTTTCCTTAAGTAAGGGAGTTTCATCACAACTCCCAACAGCACAGAGGTAACATTCCCACAGGTGCCCAGCAGGGCAGGGCCATCTTTCACTAGATCAGGTTGTTCAAAACCCCATCCAACCTGACCTTGAACACTTCCAACGATGGGGCATCCACAACTTCTCCAGGCAACCTATTCCAGCGTCTCACCGGCCTCACTGTAGAAAATATCCTCCTTATGTCCTATCTAAACCTACCCTTTTTTAGTTTAAAACCATTGCCCCTTCTCAAGACGGGTCTTGGCAAAAAGTCTTTCTTCATCTTCCTTATAAGCCCCCTTTATATACTGAAAGGCTGCAGCAAGGTGTCCTTGGGGCTTTCTCTTCTCCAGGCTATGCAACCCCAGCTCTCTCAGACTCTCTCTGTAGGCAATGTGCCCTCTGATCATTTTTGTGGCCCTCCTCTGGACCCCCTCCAACAGGTCCATCTTCCACTCTAAAACATGTGCACAAACTCACAGGCCGCGGGACGCTGGCTAGCCCCCCACGGATACCCTCAGACTAGGTCCCACATAGATAACCCACGGAGCTCAGTATCCAAAAACATTCATTACCATTTTCTTCCTTAGCAACTGCATCAAGATGCTACGGATTCTTATGACCAGCAATAGCATCACAGCAGGTACCATTTTATTAATGGCAAACGTGCCACAGCCGATGCCAGGGAAGCTTGCGGCCCGAGCTCCGGGTTGTAAGGCTACTTACCCGCCCCAAAAAGCAGCCGGCTAGCCGAGAGGCCAGTGACCAGGCCGCGCTTGCATCAGGCCCGTCCGGCCCGT
>NW_009259311.1:67951-72244 GCF_000687185.1 Egretta garzetta | reverse complement strand
GGAGCGCAATCGCAGAAGGAGGAGGGGAGTCAGAGCGCGGCCCACGGGGCGGCGGCAGCCATTAACGAGGGAAACGATCGTTCCCGAGAGGAGCCCCCGCTGGCCGGTACCTCCATCCGCGCTGCTCCTGACGCTTCGTTGAAAGCGGCGTTGGCTCTTCCCCAGGAGCAGCGCGGCACGGTGGGGCTGCGGTGGGACTCGTTACCTTCTCTTTCTAGGGTAGCCTATGCGCGCAGCCTCGGGTGCCCATGTGCCTACACACACGTTTCTTTGCTTAAGTAAAGTAAGATGGAAATAACAAGGGTATGGTCAGGGTAGCAATGGACCAGAACCCCTTTCACTGAATTAGGTACCATGCAAGTAAAATTCTACAAATACTACAAGTGTACAATTCAAATAACGTATTTCTAGTGAAGCACACTACCCCAACCTACACTGTGTCATACAATATCAAACCATAAATGCAATTGTCCACTTAATTTCAGCATCTGCCAAAAAAGTATGATGGTTGAGAATACCATAAATAGGTTGAGAAGAAAATAATTAATTTTCATAGCTCAGATAGTTTCACTGGAACTTAGAGGTGGCCCCTACCTTAAAACTAAAAACCAAAGCTTTCAGAAACAAAGCTGTAGCAAAACCAGTGATACATGGCCAGTTCTTAAACCTTAATAATTATTTTTCATTTGCTTGCATTCAGATCTTTAGAATACCAGCTTGCCCCCCCCTCAAAAAAATCTTCACTGATGTCAAGATTATTTGGTTTGAGACTTGCATTGAGAAACACAAGTTTTAAGCGACTTGTTGGCATTAGGAAACAATATACAAACTTTTATTTGAAGAAAATCTCAAATATGACAATAACTTTGGTCATGTTAAAAGGAGGCCATCCAAGAATGAATATAAATGAGCTGCTGTATAAGCATGGCCACATACAGTATATTCAGATATTAGCTAATAGAAGCTAAGGTTACACACATAAATAGGCCTTAGTACCATGCAAGTTCAATGCAATTTCATACATTCATTATAAATTTTCAGTAATTTTCATGCCAATCACCTTTTGGATAAAAAGGTAAGAAAGAAGTAACATCTAAATGTGACCAAAATTGAACAGAAAAAAAAAATAAGTACAGACAACATTTTTATTAAAAAGATCTTGAAATTACACCTGTTCGAGAAGTGTTATACCATCTCTGATCTCTCCTTCAGTGGGAATTAGTGTTAAGCATTGTTACATATCAAAAAATACAACTCTGTTTTACAACGTAGTACTGGCATATTCAAAGTACTGTGCCAAATTATAAATAGTAAAATCAGGTTTTAAAGTATTTCAATAGAAAGCAACTTATGCTCACACAAACATATGCACATATTACAGTTATGTAACAAAAGTTTTATAAAAGGAAACATTTACCCCATGCCAGTTTTAATTACTGAGGTGGGATTCAATACCTACTATGAAGACTGACAGTTCATTTCTTTAAATATATTTATTAGTCTCTGGAAAAAATAAGACAAAAATTTACTTTCACCAGAATATACACCATTCTTCACTGACAATCCATTTCTCAGTCATGACTGACAGAAGTCGGTCCTTATGAAAGTGGCTTTTAGTTTTTGAAGACCTTGCAATAAAAAAAGAGATGGTCCACTAGACTTCAAAAATTCAATCAGCTTCTGCTCAACTGCAGAATAATCCTACGCATTGCTTCTACCTAGAGTAATCTTCATCATCTGTCATCTGTAATTGTAGACAGTCACATCTCCCACTGTGACTCAAGGTGCAGCTACAAGTAGAGAAGTGCTTAGATACTCAGTCACTTCAAATACACTTGTTGAAGACTGCTTCTAGTGCATAATCAAGTTGAAAATCCCTTTACTGATCATAATGGTTTGTCAATAACTGTAACACCTAGAGTGAGGGGGGGGGAAAGGCATAAATCTTTATTTAAAAAAAAAAATCAAGAATATGAAAATCAAGTTTTAATACCTTGCAACCAGCAGAACATAAAAGAACCTGTGCACCAGCATCAGTGTTCGTATTTTCCTTAATTTCTCTGACAAAGTTGCCTGAACCAGTGCAAAGCTCTGAAATTTTCTGTGACTTGAAAAGATTTGTCATTACTCAAGTTTAGTTTTGTTATCAGTGAAATATATCCTTAACATCCACTTAAATAACTCATTTGAGAAACTGCAATTACTGAAGGAAAAGATTCCTGAAGCAGCTCTTGGTTTCTAAATATCAAATCCCAAAGAAGTTCAGAATTGCACCCCGCTAAACTGAGACACAAATCTCTTGTTAAAAAAAGGACTGGTCATACCAGAATCATCTTTCTGACTCACCACTTACATGCTAAATCCCTCTTGAGTACAGTTTACTGCCATGTTTTTCCTTGTAGTGAATAATTGTTTGAAGTCATCATTCAAAACCTACCATCAGATTCTTCATACCTGTTCTGTTATCTCAGGTTTTACCTTAGCTAGGACTGTTCAGATGCTTTATCAAATTTCTTATCTTAGCTGTTGTACTGTAAAAAGTCTGTTAAAGAATATCTCTACAAATTACCTGCATAGCTTCTTCCTGTACTCATACAAGATGACACAACTGTCCATTTATCAGTTGTTGGATTATAATATTCCACTGTTGATAAATTACAGGAACCATCGTCTCCTCCAACTACATACAAGAGACCATTTACAGCACAAACACCTAAAAAAAGACAGGAAACCAATATGAAAATTAGCAATTGGCTTGTTCACCCCATAAAAGCATAGTTTCTATTCTGCAACATCATGAAAGGAGCAGAAATCCAAGAATGTGCCATTTACACCAAATGATATTACCACTGTTTTTAAGTAATCGTTGCATATACCTGCATTCCTTCTGCACATGTTCATGTCTGCAACCTGCTTCCATGTACTCGCGATGGGATCAAACACTTCAACACTTTTTCTTACCAAAGGACCATCATGACCACCTACCGCATACAATAAATTGTTTAACACACCAACACCTGCAAACATATGAAAATACTCAAAGTTAACCAGAGAATGGTTTGACTGATACAAAGGAGAAACAACAAATAAAAACATAAATCCTTCATCCAGTCAGTGTTAGGAACTATTTCAGAGAACATTTGGGTCAGGATGCATTAAAGCAAAAAGACAGTAACTACAGCAAGACACTGATAAAATGTCTTGCGTGCCCATCTACCATATCACAGCTTACAAAGACCAGAGCTGTTCTGCAACAGAAGATTTAGAAAATTTTGGATGGAAAATGATGTGCAGGAAAATGAGGACTGTTGAAATTTAGGACTAATTAGAAGTGACAGTAAATGTGACAGTATGCTCAGCCAGCATAACGGAAATCTGACAAGATGATAAAGCATAAGTGAATTTTTAGAAAGTAAAAACTGTGCAGTATGGAGGATAAAGGCTGAATGGATAGACATTATACAATAGGGATGCTTCCACTGAAGTGTTAGAATACCTTGTAAACATATATATGAAACAAAAGTGAACAGTTAGTGTGAGCACCTTCCTCTTCTGGGACTGGGAGAGCATCAAGGTTCCTTAACCCAAGCCTCAGTTATCAAAATATCCAAAAGGATATTAAAGGGTCTCCTTTATAACAAAATCTTATCAATCTGTACCCTTGGGATGAAGGAATAAAGCTAGTCTATGTCTGCTTGCTAATTGGGCTGCACATACTGAAAAGATGGTGATACGGGAAGCAGAAAGGAAGGCCTGTTTATTCCTCACTGTATAATGCAATATCAGAATCCAAACTTAATAGATTTCAGAAAAGTAGGGGGAAGGGGGGTTGCATTAAAACTTGTGATTGATGGACCATAAAGACAACTGAAAAAATGCTACTATGAAAGTACATTGGGAAATCTAAAATACGTCACATTTAAGATTATGAAACTTAGAGCTGAGATACAGATTTGCAAATACAGTTCTTAAAGTGTTGCATGGAAAGGGGCAGCTTAAAAATCTTTATTGAATGAAAACAGCAGATATGAATGCAAAAGATCAGTTAAGTCCTTCATAGAAGAAAAATTGCTGGGTGGAAAAATGAAAGTACATTGGGAAATCTAAAATACGTCACATTTAAGATTATGAAACTTAGAGCTGAGATACAGATTTGCAAATACAGTTCTTAAAGTGTTGCATGGAAAGGGGCAGCTTAAAAATCTTTATTGAATGAAAACAGCAGATATGAATGCAAAAGATCAGTTAAGTCCTTCATAGAAGAAAAATTGCTGGGTGGAAAAAAAAAAAAAA
>NW_009259311.1:52322-67851 GCF_000687185.1 Egretta garzetta | reverse complement strand
AACTACATTTTTTTATTAAAACAGCAGATTTTAATAATTAAAGGAAGAGGGGAAGGAAACATGGAAGAGTTAATTGGTACTGCAAATCTGACAAATAGCTTCTTAATAGGACACTGCTTTATGAATCATGCTATCTAATGCTCTATTGGTGATATTCACCACTACCATTTCCCGATACCCTTCCCAGTTAATTTAATCCCTCTTTTATTGCTGTTATTTCTAGCTATCATGTCACAGTAGTGTGACAGCTTTTCTTTCTCCCACTCTGATCACACTTGATTAGGCAGGATAATACAACTTTCATCTTTTGTAGCATTGAACATTACAGAGCTAGAAGGAGGGCTAAGATTTTTCGTTTAAATATGTAACATGATAACAAATCCCCCCACCCAGGCTTTCTGTATAGTTACCAACCTTCCTATTCAGTATGTAGAGTTTTCCCCTTGTCACATTACCATTTTTTCTTTGATAGCTCCTTATTTTTAATAGTCCTCCATTCCTCTTTGGTGCTTCATTTTCCCTTAATCCCACACCCAGTTTCCAAGTCCTACCTTATTTCTTGCTCCTTCCGCTGTATCCTCTTGTTGCCGTCTTCTGAGTTCTCCTTTCTTTGTTATTTTTCTTTCCTGCCCATTTTTCA
Organism: Egretta garzetta; assembly: GCF_000687185.1. Lineage (NCBI taxonomy): Eukaryota > Metazoa > Chordata > Aves > Pelecaniformes > Ardeidae > Egretta > Egretta garzetta. The sequence continues at coordinate 67,211 of NW_009259311.1, read as the reverse complement.
GGACCCTGTCTTATCTCTCTCCTCCCTCCCAAATGGCCTACATCTGGATCTGAAGTTCCTCATCCCAATATGTTGCTGGAAACAGATCTGTCCCTGTATTGATCAACTGAGAAGTAGCTGGTACTAAAGAAGAGTAACTGAGGGTTAACCTCTGAAGCTGAAGCAGTAGGAACAGAGGAGACTGGCTTAAATTCCTTGAGATTACCAGAGGATCCAAAGGTTTAATACAGGAACAAAATTCTCTATAGTTAGCACCCATAACAGCACCAGGACTGATTGCCAGTTGAAACAGTTCTGGTGGTTTTGGATATTTGGCCACTACAGCCAAGCTCAATCAAGTCATGATTTTCACATTACCACCCACTCCTCCCCCACGCACAAATATAATTTTCCATATATTTAACAGAGCAGCACAGAAGAATGTTATTTTACTCAATTATATGAATCTGAAATAACTGACTACATTTACTTTTCCTCTCCAATTGTTTTTTTTTTTTTAATTGGAGCACTGGGTAAAAGGCAGAAGAGAGTTGAGTAAACAAACACGGTCCTGAACTTTGGGACAAGGGGAGGGAGGAGAGGGGCAGAAAGATCCCAGTAGTGTATCTGAGGCACTAAATTTCAGAGGTGTAGAAGCAAATCAAGATTTTAAAAAATATCTGAAAATATCAAGCGTATAAATAGGCTACAAGCACAACAATAGTTTGCAAAACCAGAATATTAAAAAAAACCCCTGAGATAAAATGGATGTGCGGGCAGACTGCAAAATGAAGCTTTGTCACAACCCACCAACACTATATGTCTTTATAATGATACTTGTAATTTACCCATTTTATATAAATGTTTTCCTCAAAACTTGCCAGTATTAGACAGGAGTATTTAACAGTACCCCTACTGCAACTCTGGCCAGTTTTTAGTCCAGAATTTACTTCCAAGATGCACAGACTGAATAACTAGAAGTTTCACAAGACAACTGTTTTCTTGAGATCTAAGTGTACCATATTTCCTTCATTAACACCATAGTTTCAGTTTAGAAACACAATCAAAACATTACTTTTAGCAATAAGAGACATATCAACTTGCTGATTTTGTAATGGTATAATGGAAGTATCACAAAGTAAGTATCTTCATTTTAGTAATCATTTTAATACTATTATATATTTCTTTTGAAATCATTTGGACTTAATTTAAACATCATTATACAGATTAAAAACTGTGCAGAGTTAATAAAGAATAATGAAAGGCAAGATGAAAAGTCGGGATAATTATTAATCATCTACTGAGCATACTAGAAGTCCATCCAATTTTATTCGTAGCAACATCTCTTCCAATTATGAAGCACATTAATGCAATCACCTGTAGATATTTGAAGGCTGTTGCTAAAAAGCACCATTGAGTACTTGGCAAAAAGTGACTTAAATGACTAAAAAAATAAGCGTAGAAAAATAATATCATGCAATTTGACTTGAAAAAGTCCATGGGAACGCATCTAGAGAAATAAAACAACTTCTGCGAGTTGAAAAAACCTGAAATACCAAAAGACAAATAGAGGACAGTGAACATGAGATTTGAGTCCACAGTATAAATAGATAATGAAAATGCTAAAGTAAATTTGGAGCTGTGGAAGTATCATTTCATTAAACAAAAGCAGAATACCACAGGCACTTTTGATGTCTTTCAAGAGAAATATACATACTCAGAATTGCAAGAAGGAAAAAAAAATCCACGAAAAAAATGAAGAAGGGATTTTTAAGATTATAAAGAAATAAATGGATATACCTTGGCTAAACGATAAGGAAAGATAACATGTAATAGCCTATACATATCCAAAGGATGTAAACACCAGGTGATGAGAAGAATTACTAAAGATGAAACAAAGGGTACATAAGTGGAAGTAATAGGATGAAACCAGTAATACAAACTTAAGAATGAACAAGGACAAAATTTCCTGCAGTGAATCAGAATGCAGAACAAGTCCTCCAAAGACGTGGAAATCTAGTCACAGTTCACATGTAAAGTCAACCTGAAAAATGCTATTAGAAAAATCAGCCCTACACTGGCAAAGAGACATCTTTGAAGAAATGACATTTTTTCATTCTTGCCATCTAGATTTTGATACTTCTGTATCTAGGTGATATTAAATTGATTGTCACAAGCCACGCATATTAGTCTGTATGTTAAAAACATCAGAGGTTATGGGAAGAAAAGGAATATGAAAAGTATGAAAAAGCAAGGAAAGATATTTGCTATTAACAGACTGGATCCTACCTGATACCTACAGAGGTAGGACAGTTTTGTATTTATAACCTTCAATGTATCAGCTGTCTAAGACTAACACATTCCATTAGACTCAGACTTTAGCTTACCTTTTGTATTTTTAGATAATTTTAAAACCAGAAATTTGTTCCAGTTTTACAAGAATAGTTGATTGTTGTCCACTCACCTGCTCCACTCCGTCTAGTGCTCATTTCTGCGACGTAGGTCCACTCATTTGTATTAGCATCATAGCATTCTACTGAGCTAAGGCACTGACGTGACGCTCCATCGTAGCCACCAACAGCATACAGTTTACCTGGAAGGGAAACCAACAGAAACCCATAAATTTCTAATGCACACAGATCATATTGGTACACAGTCTGAGGGGAAGTCATTGTTCTCTGAATTAGCTACTAATCAGTGCCTGTCAATCAGTTATTGAGTTTCTGGTTTGTAAACAGTTTAAGATAGTACAATATAGTTCTTGTCATTTTTAGGATGTGAAAAGCAGCCAGTATCTAACAAGAACAATGTGAGTCAAATTTAAACTGCTTAGCTGAAATACAAAGGCACTTTACCCTGCTTTTAATTAAGAATTGTTCAAAAGCAAGCTAATTCAAGTATGTTCAACCTTGGAAGCTCACAAACAGGCTTCCTAGAAATATCACGAATTCAGATAAAAACTACTTGTACAGTCTGCATTTTCAGATCAGAAACAGCTGTGGTTCCTACACAGTTAAAATACACACCTAAACCTGTTTTAAAACCCAGGAGCCAGCCCAGGTCGGCATCGTGCAAGCGACATCCAGGCTATTCACCACAAAGCTGACTCAAAAATCAGCAGTTTTCCTGGCACTGTCCTTGAGATCAGCCCCAGTGTACAGCCAAAGTCAGCCACAGATAACAGAGTTGACAACACTGCAGTGCTACACTAAAGACCAGTTAAAAGGTCATCACTTCAGTAATCAGGCTCTCAAGTTTTGCTGGCATGTGTAACCTAGAGCATGCATACTTAGCAAGTTTTTCCTCAGTTGGCCCCAGGCACAGTTGAAGCTCTGAAAAAAAATTTAACACACCTATGCTAAAAGCTGGTCAAAACCAAGTAGAATGATTGTGTGTTCTTCATACCATTTGAATTACAAGGTTGAAAAAAACCAAATCTAAAGTATGCTTTCAAAAGTGAGAAAAGGTAGTAGGGTAAATGATTGCATTTTCCCCCCTCTTCTTTTTAATATCATTTGTCAACTTACCTCCAACAACACCTACGCCAACACTACTTCTTCTTGTGTTCATTGGGGCTACGTGAAACCACTCATTAGTCTTTAAGTTGTAAACTTCAACTGATGACAAACCTATGAAGACAATATAACATTTTCTCTATAAATCTAGGTGCAACACACTCTGCCTTCCAGAAAATTCTTCATATCTGAAAATTCAAATTATTTCACTTTAAGGACTGTTAGTTACTGTGCAAAAGGCACAACTGATATCCTTTAGATAGTCAATTACAGTGAATCCATTCTTGGTACCTGAAAATGGGCTAATAAACTAATAAACAGTTTTGTGGAACTCTGAAAAATTTTTCCCTCAATTTTTCCTCTTTCTTTCTGTTTAAGTCACAATGCTCTCTCCTACATATGCTTCTGTAATAGTTATGAAGGAAAAGGATCATCTCTGCACAAATGGTGTAATGCATCTGTGAAGAGAATGAACAGTGTATGTCCAAAGCCTTTCCACAGGTTAGAGAAAGCTGCCTGTAATCCTATTTAAACTACATGAGAATGCAGCGGTATATTTCAAATGCAAAAACAGACCAGGTAATTTTTCTGCTCACACCTTCCATGAGTTAAGGACTCTGACTATAGAAGGAATACCGAAAGAGAACTCGTCAAAGATTCACTAGTCGTTAAGCCTAAACTCTTAGACGGGAGCAAACAGTCCACTGTTCAGGTAGAAGGATGTGACCACTAAAGCACGTTCCACACCACAAGATGCCAGGCTACCCTCATGCTTGGTTCCATCACAGCTACCAGGAAAGAGACTTGCAAATTTGATACAATTATGTCAAGACTAGTCAAAGCTCATCAGCAGTGGATAAAGGCAAATATACCTGTACTCCCATCAAATCCTCCCACAGCATAAAGAAGGCCGTTTAATACAGCTGCTCCCAGTGTGCTTCTCCTGTCTTGCATATTAGCAACACTTGTCCACTGGTCCTTCACTGGATCATAGGAATCTACTGTGCGAACTCTCAAAGAACCGTTGAAACCACCAACAGCGTAAACCATGCCTCCCATGTACACCATTCCTAAGAGCAGGGAAATGCGGAAGAAAGATGAGCATTTTAGTCTTTGTCAATTCATTTTATTCTGTAGTGTCGTAGGTATGCAGATACTTGATAAATTTTACAGTACTCACTGCACTATCAGGCTTTTGACAGTGTCCTAGAACCACACGTCATTCAGATTAAGCACCAGAAGGTCTGACTTTTTGATACTAATAGCTCACACTTCTGAATATCTCATGCTCACTGAATTTCTTCTTGCTTAGGTATCTCAGCTGCTTTAAGATCACGTTTTCACATTTTTAGTATCATTTAGTCACTTCTTCACATTCTTCATCTCATTGAATAATAATAGGGTAATTTAATAATAAAATTACTCATTGTTATAATACATTATTTAACTTTAATTATCCTCTGTATCTACCAGAGGTAATAAAGCAGTTTATTCTAGAGATTACAAACCAAAGCACAAATTAAGATCAAGTTATCAAACTTGTATTGTTTCAGATTAGCAAGTAATTAAAATTTTAAGGATGATCACTGAAGACAAGGCTTAGCCCTTCTCAGATAAAAATCTGAAGTAATGTTCCAAAGAACATATGATGCTTTATACAGATTGCCTAAACTCTGAAGACTACCAACCGTAACAAAAGATTAGGCAGCATTTACCTGCTCTACACCTTCTGGAAGGCAATTCAGCTACCTGATGCCAGCGTTCTTCTTTAAAATCATAGCATTCAACACTGCGAATTGCCTTTGGTGCCTGTCCTCCAACTACCATCATCAACTAAAAGGGAGATGATAATATTTGTTAGTTATTTGCATATATAAGAGCACCTGAAAGATCAAACAAGTGTTAAAAAATAAAGCAAGCGTCTCTACAAGGAATAATTAAGGGATGCTTCTCCTAAATAAGAAATTTGAGTGTTGCAAGCTAAGCAAAATAAATCTTCTTTTAAAATCCATGCAATTTGTAATTATTATGTCCAGAGGAAATGGCTGAGGTAGAAAAGCAGGAAGCAATTAGAAGCTAGGTAGAGCTCCCACGAATGAAGCAGATCCTGCTGTATCTTCACATCTGACCCTGACCTCAGAATTCAGTGTTCAATGGAACTGTGACCATCCATCATAGAACAGCCCTATCTCCTTCCTTCGAAAGAAATGTGCTAAATCTGCTGAATGGAATCTCCTATTCCATTATCGCAGTTGCTGTAATAGTACTATGAGAAAACTTCTTTACTTCATTGGGAAGAGGTAACATCTAACGTTTGTTTTGTTTCTCCTAAACTGAACAAAAGGCAGTATTTAGCTAAAAAATGTATTAAATGTCTCAACTCAGAAGCTTCAATCTTTTTTTGTTTTTATTGTTCCTAAAAAAAACCAGGCTTACTTCCCCATAATGGTATACTTCTGAAATGCTGAAGCACTTATTAAAAAATGTTTGTTGGGAGGGGAGATGGTGGTGGTGTGTGAAGGTAGGAGACTAAAACATTTATATCATAAGTAGTATGGAACGTGATGCTAATCACTTGTTATATTTTTGCGATAAATAATTCTACTACAAAAATTATTACTGCGATACCCTAAGTGACAGTCATGCTCTCATGAAATCTTTTAAAATGGAGTTTGAAGAAATAAGTACATTGGAAAAATAAGGGTCTTACTTTTGGAAGGCTAGCGGGTGTTCTCAATTTTGTTCGAGTGCTTTTCATCAATGCTCTTTGCTCAGTTGGCAGCAAGTGATACTTCATAGCTTCAATGAGGTAATCTTTACAAGCGCTGCTGTTCTTAACCAATATTTCCTCTTCAACTCTCTGTTTATTAATAGAAGTTTAAAAAGGTCTGAGCATGTTAAGGAAGTAAAACAGAAATCACAATCTAAAGTGAAATAAAGCCAGTGTTATATCACACAAATGAAGATTAATCTGATTTTTTAGACTCTCATTTAACCACAGACAAATTTATGTGATGGCAATATGCAGTCACTAAAAAGAAAAAAAAGTCAGATGTTGATTCTCAGTAAGTGGAAGAGACAGCGTTAGTCAAGGTAGATCACTTTTCTTACAATCAGGCACATTTCTTGACTTCTGAAATACACACAGTACAGAACACTTTAAGACAGAAGCAGTGCAGATGAATTTAACAAACTAGTAAGCCACCCCACAAAAATAAACACAAACACAACAGAAAAAAAAAAAACAAAAAAAACAAAAAAAAACAACACACCACCACAAAACCAAACCAGAACAAAAAAAACCCAAAACAACCTGCAGAAAGTAGAAATTAATATCATATTTCTAAAATAAACACCTACCAACCTACTACACCCCTACTAATCAATGTTTATAGTGAACTCATTTTCAATCTTAAATATTTGTCCTGACACCAAAATAATCAAAATGAGCTTATAAAATTTGAAAAAATGTATATCTGAACCACATAAAGGAATGTTTCCTCTGTCATTAATTTCTAATCAACTTAAACAATAGATAAAATTTTGTGGTTGAAAATTCACTTACAAGAACAAATCTTGTATCTAAGAGCATATGACAAATGAGAGCTAACCTGATCTCAGCGAATGAAATCCTTCAAATTACTAGTGTGGTATGACAGCTAAGCAGATAAATTACTAATGTCATCCTCTATGGGCAATCCCTCATTTGACTCTGTGTGTGTGTTTATGTGCACGTTCATATGTGGTGATGGCTAGCTGTTTATTTTTACTATTGGTAACACACTACGTTACACTGTTTAAATTTAAAACTATCCACCTGGCATTAAAAAAAAAAAAAAACAAACAGAAATGTTCACGTGCAGAAGAATTAGTATTCCTTTTTGCTTACCTGAACTAAATATTCCCGGGAAAGCAAAGGCAGCCGAACATGCTCCATCAGGCGTGCCATTAGCTCCTGCCTTACATCTTTGTCATGGTTTACCCACGCTATCACTGCTTCAAATACCTTCCAGGAAACAAACAAATGCGAGTCCCTTGACTTACAAGTTCGTAAGTGTGAAAATATCAGTGTGCCTCCAAAGGCCCTTTTTGCTTACACTAAAATTCCCAATGTTAACAAAAGATGGCAGCAGTTACAGCTCCCCTTATTTCCATATTTATCCACTACAAAATTCTGAAGATGCATTAGCCAGTCTCTTTTTATGTCGCTCCTCTGCTGGTGTTTCAAGGATAGCTGTGCTACATTGACAAAATGCACACAGTAATTTCATTGATACTGAAAATCCAGTAAAACTAGGTAAACAAACAACACACAAACATGCTTTTGAATATAATTTAGCCTCATTTGAACAGAGGTGTTAGAACAACTATATAATCCTTGGAAAAAAAGAAAACCAACGTATTTTAAATTGATCACAACTGGATTAAAAACTGAATACACCTACAACCTGAAAACCGTTAGAGGTTCAAAGAGATGCACTGGGCTCACTGAAGATTACAGAGTTTCAAAAACGGCTTTAAAAGAATGAGGTTTAGCTAAAGGTGAGCCAACACATACTTAAACTCAAGTTTTGTTATACCAAGCCACCTAGCCATTCCTTTTGCAACCCACGTTTGTTCAGTTAGGCTAAACAGCCTACACACACGGAGGCTTAATACCTTTGTGGGACTGCTGATGTTAAGGTTAGTAGATGGCATATACTTGCTCTTCAGACTACTATTTTTGAGTTATTTTTCCCTTGGTAAACCAAACCCCTGTGCCTGTGACTCACAGCATGTGTTCTGTTTGTTCTGCTTGAAGATGAGAAGGAAATTCCATTTAATTTAGTTTCCATTTTTTCAAAGAACAAAGAGTTACATGATTTAATACAGTTTTAGGATTTTTAAGAGTTGAGATTACTTTTCAACATGAGACTGACAACACTTTGGGGAAAAATCTTTTAAGCATGAGCACAATACATGCCTAATTTCACTGAGAAGACAAAGACTGCATCCAAACAAGAGTACAAGAGCAAGCTCGCTTTCTCATACAGAAAGGAAAAAAAGAATACTAGGATACAGGTGGTCTTACCTTCTCTTCTGAGGCAATTGTGAGTTTGTCACTAGATATAAGACTGCACACCTGCTCTACACCAAGATTGAGGTATTCTTCACTAAGTACGACATCAGAAAAGTGCTGTTCTGTTTGGAGGAAAAGAAGTGCTCTAACACACAGTGCCAAGTGCAACCCACAACAAGCATTAAAGCAGCAGAGGAAAAAATAGAAGAAACCCATATAATATGCATGCTATTTTGTCATACCTAGAAGCAATACCTTAACTTGAAACATTTTATACAGGTTAAAGCTGGATCTCAAACAGCTTTTCTATTTAAAGATTCTTTAAAATAATTTAAATATTCAAACACATTATACTAAAAGTAGCAATCATAGCAATTTAATGTTTTCAGCATTGCTTCATCTCAGTACTTGTCTTGACAATTACTTACGTCTCATTTTGCTAACTTTGTGCACACAAATACAGCAAAAAAGATTCCAGAAAAAGAATATGCCCTCTGCTGTTAACAAACATGTTTTAAACCTGCAGTTCAACATGAACAACGGCTGATTCATTAGAACTAGTCAGCAGTTTTGCAGGCTAATGTAGGTCAAATCAAACAACAGCTCTGGATCCTGTTACACCTCTCAGCTTCTTTGAGGTCATAAAAATATTACGTCACAATCTCTACAACCTGTAGAAGATGTGTAGTTTTTCCTCAGTTTGTTTTTTTAATGCCTCCATTTAAAGTAAACAAAACTGACAAAATTCAATGTTTTAGTTGCAGAACCAGACATTTTCTTTTAACATAAAACACGTATCTTTATCAAGTTGTAATTCAGTGATTCAGCTGTCCTCTCCCTTCCTTAATATTGCTTTTTAAGCCATTCAGTTGCTTAAAAAGTAGCTCCATCCAGTTAACTGTTATATTTCCCCTCTTCAGCTATTCTTAAGAGAAGTTAGAAGGGACAACTGTTACTGTGAATTTAAGAATTCACTCAAAATTAGAGTAAGTAGAAATAGGTCATCAAACATATTCAATCTAAAGAACTTTTTTAAGCCTTTTCTATCATTCCACTAGTGCTACAATAGTTAAAAGTCCATGTCTTAAAGGCGTTAAAAAAGTTAAGGAATGCTGAACACTTCTGGATCAAGAAGTCTAAATTTTTTCAGGTCAACTTTGCAGGGTACAACAGCTTCTTTGCACTGTACTAAAAATTAGAGAGCATAAAAAGATAAATCTAACACAGTATAATTCTTGTCCTTTATCTAGTCCAGCATCCTGTTCCTTGAAACAGACAGCACAAATTGCTTCAGACAAAAGTCCAAGAATATATATGAACAGTATGATGATAAAACCTCCTCCCATAAAGGTCTCACTATAACCATGAAAGATTAGATATTGGTAGCCAGAAGGATGACGTTTTACCTTAACCACATTTTACTAAACAATGAGTTTAGTGAGATACAGTACAGTCCCCTTGAATCCTGTTAAATTCTTGACTTTAATACCTTCCTATAGTAATAACAGCTCCATTGAACAAAAAGCCCCACATGTAAATTTAACACCCAGTTTACCATTAGTCAGTTTTCGATTAATGTTCTAATGCTGAATACGAGGATAAGGAAAGCCGCAACCTGTCAACTCAAAATCATTCATTATTCTATATTCCTTTTTTGTCTTCGTCTCAATTTAAAGTAGACAGTCCTTGCCTTTGCAGTCCCTCATCCTACTAGCCTTTCCACTCAGGCAGTCATCATTACTACAAGTCCCTCCAATTCTGCAGCGCTCTTTTATGATGGCCTCATAGTATTTTCTGCCGTATTTCAGGCAAGGGGAGAGAAAGGACGAGGAGAAACCCTATCAATTTTTATACCAACACCATTACCTTTCCACCCCTAACAAATCTTTGTCTGTTTGCTTTTCAGACTACAAATATGCAGTTTCTTGAGCTGAAGTAGAATTTTCTGAGGTACGCTTATTGAAATAAGTATCTGATGAATTTTACTATTTGCATATGGCAAACAGAAATTGAGAACAGTAATATGCATGAATTAGTTTTATGATAAACTCCAGATTTCAAGTGAAAGTGCCGCAAAACAACATGTCTGACCATACTCAGAAGCTGAGTTAAGAGACAAGCGGAAAGGGGAAGCAACACTCATCTCAATCTCAAACAAATTTGAGGTTCAGAACCCTTGCTCATCTTCCCGTGAGAAAGCTGATCCAATGGCGGATCATATCCAACAGGATATACTTCATAAACTGGAAATACCCAGTTTATTATGTAGACTTACACACAAAAGCCTTCTATGTTAAAAAAAGGTGATTTAGATTTATGACATGCTCTAAATAGGAAAAGAACCAGCCCCTAACCAAAAGAGTGAAAGTTGAGAATTTTCAAAGTAATACAATGAATGTGAGGCTGTCTTCATGCTAGGAAGGGAACTGTAGAAGAAAATCTGACAAAAATAAACAGCATTTGAAACGAAAACTGTTTTACTGGATGTCAGCCTCTGTGCTTAAAGCTTATGCTTTAATAAGGCATGGGGCCAAGTGAAGAAAGAAGAGTGGAAAAAAAGTTAAAATCAATAGCTACAGGCTCAGGTTCTCAAGCAACACCTGGAAACAAGTCCTCAGCTGAGTGAATTACAGAAAAGGGAAAAACAGGAGAGTAGATTGCTATATAAATGTTAGTCATAAAAAACAATGAGGTGAGGCAGAACCACTTGTCTCTCAAGAACCAGATCTCTTGTTGTCAAGGAGACCATCTTAACTGATTGATAGATAATCTTTTGGCAGAAGCTAACTGAAGTTACAGCTAAAGGGATTATTCAAAATAATTAGAAACTGAGAAAGAACAAGGAAACGCAAAAACACCAATTCAGTCTGCCAATGGCAATTTATCTAAAACTGTTCAAGCGTTGAAGATAGAAGGCATTATTTTATTATATATAGAAGTAATGCTTATGAAATTCAAACTTTTTGCTTCCTGTTAACAAGAAGAATATCAGCATCTTAGAAATAATATGATTCAGTACTAAGAGCTCCAAAAATCCCATTTAGATCCTCTTTTCTCAATAATTACGAGAGAAAAATAGTATTGGAGGGATGCATTTTTTTTGCCTTCTGGGTTAGGATTTGTACTATCCCATACTATAGCTCACATCCTGAAAAGCTTTGATAATCTGGAGATATTAACATCAAACATCATGAAACTGATGACATGATTAATTATTTCATGCCTCTGTCCCTGCAAAATCTCAAATTAGCTTGGTTTTTACTGGTTGCATTAGGTAACATACTTCTTTCTTCAGTAACTTCTCCTAGAAAAGCAAACAGATAGTACTATCTGGCTGGAAGTTTTCATAAGCAAATAAAATACTTATTTTTTACCAAATCAGAATTTTCCACACAGTGTGCAACTTTGACAAATTTGTACTGGAATCCTGCCCCACTTCTTGCCACTTTACCCAGACATTGAAGCCAGCTGGCTCCAGAATCAGGCAGCCTGGAAACAAACTGGCTTAGGAGCTGCACAGGCTTGGCTCCCAAATTCCCACTTCCTAAGCAAGTAGAATCCTACTTCTTTATCATAAAAACTAAAATCTGCCTTTAAAAAAAAAAACAAAAAAACAAAAAAAACCCCTTTCATTTTAGGACATTTCTAAAATATCTGTTCCAACTGCTTATGAAAAACAGATTTTCACATTTTTCGCAACTGATAGAGACAGTTTCTATCTGAATAGCTGAAGATCTATCCTTGTCTGCCCTCTACCAGCAGGATGGGACTTCAGCTTCAGGGACAAACTAAAAGGACAAAAAGGGAGCTATTAACAACACAAAAGGGGCTAGTAAAGTCTGTGGAAGTACAATAAACGATACCCATGTAGAGAGTACAAGAAGCTAACAGGAGTTGTAAATGTACCACTTCTTGGTATTTTTTCATTATGAGTCTGGAGATGTGCATTATACACACACACAGCAGCAGTACCCACTTGACCTACCTCTTCTATCCAAAAGGCACATAGTCTTGATGGCTGTAAAGATATTGACGCTAACTTTATATTTTTCAGTTACATAGAAAGGAAAGCTATGTCTGGAATTTGCGCAGGACATTTTATGCTATAAACACTATTGCACTCATTTATATACCTACAGTCAGACCTTCTCTGGCTTAATTGCCTTAACTAAATGGAATAAACAAATAGAGAAGCAAAGGTCTGATGGAGTTCCCTCAGATTAAAAACCTTTGAGAGAATCATGGTGGCCAAAAATAAAAGCCTGTAACACTTCTGTTCTTTTTTGTTTTATGACAGTGGCTGCTGTCAGCGTTTGTCTCTGTGTGTGATATTGTTGAAGACTGCCTACATTTCTGTTCCATCACTAATAGGGTTCAGTCATTTTCTAGCATTTTTCTGAGGTGTTCCAGCAGCTGATGACACTTAATATCCATTTCCAGAAATCTTTTTAACATTTTGTACACTTTCAGAAATCTTCTCCCAAAGATCTTCCCAAAGCCACATTAACACATATGAAAAACATGGCCAGAGCTTATCAGTGCCAAAGGCTGCAACTCAAAGAAAGGGGAAACCCCCTCATATTCCCTAGATCTTTTCATGACAGTAATCCAATATATATTAGTGGGTGAAACAAAATATCACAATCAAATATATCGAGTCTTGTAAGTGTCTTTTGTCTGGTTTAGGCCAACTATTTCTGTTCCACAAAACTGATGATGATATTTTTTATAAATTAAACGGAATACCTGCATCTTTCTGATGTGGTAATACTATAAAACTAGCTGGAACTTTCCAGAAATATAGCTCCTTTCTGAACTGATAACCTCTTGGTTTAGAGCAATGCAGAGCATGGGAGCTTGGAAAGATTTAAGCCTTATGTTCACTTAAAAGAACAATGACAATTTCTCAAGCAGATGAAACAAAAATATTTAGCAAGAATTAGTTTTTAAAATTATTGCTTCAATTCACAAGGTCACATTGTGATTTTTTTGGCTTGAGACGAAAGGTCTTTGCTAATGGCCTAACACAAGGCACTGGTCAAGCAGGAACCCCAGCCTTATTACGGAGGGGTAGATACAAGCTCTGCCAGCTGGAGAACCAGCAGAAGCTAAACATTGCAGAATCAAATTTTTAGGAAAAATCTGATTTACTTGTCAATTTTATACTTAAATAACTGCTTTTGAGAACACCATGAAATTCACAGCAGCCAAAGTTTCAGAAGCGTAGCAACAGACGTTGTTACTCAGAATAGAATCGTAAGAACGGTTCTGCTAACTGCGTCCTTTCAATCTCATGCATGCAAATGTACACAAGAACAGTCTACAGAAGACGTGCATGCTTCCAAGTCTAGTCAGGGCTCAGAGTTTTAGACTCAGAGCACCAGAATCGAGAACACTGTATCCCACGATGCTATAAGGCAAGAGGGTTTGCTGTATAAAGCTGGTGCTCAAAAGGCACTTCTTCCACAGGTTATCCAACATTTCCAAATCCCATTCTGGCCTATGTGGTGAGTGGAAGTACATTATTATTCTTCGGTTATAACTGAGAAATACGTCAAGGCCTAAGCACTGAGCAAGTGTGTCTCTACTCCAAGATGGCATACCCCTCTTCGCTAAAAGGCTTTACCGATCTATCTACAGGTCATACATAACATTACGACAACTATAAAATGCACCATATTCTCAGGAAGTATTGTTATTTTGTGAACATCCTCCAAGACTACACAAGGTGTATCTCAGACTAAAACCGAGGACATACTAGCAGCCCTCATGCTGCATGCCCTTCGTAAGAACCCTCACACAGGAATCACAGAATCGCAAGGGTTGGAAGGGACCTCGGGAGATCATCTAGTCCAACCCCCCTGCTAAAGCAGGCTCTCCTAGAGCATTCTACACAGGACTTCATCCAGGCGGGCTTTGAATATCTCCAGAGAAGGAGACTCCACAACCTCCCTGGGCAGCCTGTTCCAGGGCTCTGTCACCCTTAGAGTAAAGAAGTTTTTCCTCATATTCAACTGAAACCTCTTATGTTTCATATTGCACCCATTGCCCCTAGTCCTGTCGATGGACACCACTGCAAACAGACTGCTTCCATCCTCGTGACTTCCGCCCTTAAGATATTTGTATGTGTTGATAAGGTCCCCTCTCAGTCTTCTCTTCTTCAGGCTGAACAAGCCCAACTCTCTCAGCCTTTCCTCGTAGGGGAGGTGCTCCAGACCCTTTATCATCCTAGTTGCCCTCCTCTGGACTCTTTCTAGGAGTTCCTCATCTTTCTTGAACTGGGGAGCCCAGAACTGGACACAGTACTCCAGGTGGGGTCTCACCAGGGCAGAGGAG
>NW_009259311.1:7153-49861 GCF_000687185.1 Egretta garzetta | reverse complement strand
CCCGCCTAGAGAGGTGGACCCCATCCCTCCCTAACAGGTTGTAGTCGTTGAAGAACGTCCCATTGTCATAAAAGCCATAAAACCCTCATGACGGCACCAGCCACGTAGCCAGGAGCTAATGAACATTATGCGCCTATTTCTGGCCGCCCCCTTCCCTTGAACTGGTAAGATGGAAGAAAAGATAACCTGGGCCCTGATGTTTTTCACTTGTACCCCCAGGGCTCTAAAGTCTTCTTTGATTTTGCTCGGGTTTCTGCTTTCCATATCATTTGTTCCTACATGAAATAGTAGTAGAGGATAGTAGTCCGTTCTACTGATGAGTTGTGGCATCCTCTCAGCCAAGGAAGGATGAGAGGCCTCAGCTGTATGCAGTCCCTGACTGTGCAAGTCTGGCAAGACCCAGAGCAGGGCTGCTTTCTGGAACATCATGAGAACAGGTAGCATCCCAGAACATTTCGTTGCAACAGAAGCTCATTCCAAGTAATTTGTATCAATTGTCCACTATTTTCAGATCTCTTCATAGGCATCATAGACGCAGATGAATGACTCTCCTACATCATAGAAATCTCACACTCTGTTACAGGAGGACCAACCCCACCATAGGATTATGAAGCTCCGACTTTAATGGAAGTTGGAATTTTACTCCATCTAGAAGGAAGGTCCAAAATTTCACTTTTCTAATAACTTCTGATGTACGTTGGCAGCCATTTGTTTTTATGTCTATTAGCAGAAGTATCTCCCTGCCTCTTTTTCCTAAATATAAAATAGCAAGGATAACAAAATAAAGACTGGAAGAAGTTAAACACCCACATGCTTTTCATTTTCTCCATCAAGGAAATATTTTCACTGCTTTTTCAATCTAATAATCCTCTTCTGTACTCATTTTGGAGCCTTAATCCCAAAATGTCTGCTCCTGAGAGTTCAGATATTCGTGATACGAGGCCTAATTCTGAAATGGCACAGCCACATATCTTTGGCTCACACTTTTGTGAAATTTTTTTCAGTTGTAAGAAAGAGCCTTGACAAAGTACAAAGAGCCACTGGAGATAAGAATGGGGTGGGGGGTGGGGGGGAAGAAGCTATGATGGCTGAGGTACAGGCTATAAGAAGCTTGAAAATTCAAGAGGAAAACATTGACCTGAAAAGGTATGAAACTGTACAGAAGAATACCAGGGAGTCAGCAGGCAGAAATGCAGCAAGACTGATGATTGGCCCATTCCAAAGAGAAATGAAGGCCAACCCTTCCTCCCTGGGAGCTTTTGCCCAACATACTGAGCATGCCAGTGCTCAGCCTAGTAGCTTGCAAGTCCCAGTGGGGACCAACAAAGAGCTTCCTTCTCCTGCGCACTTGTCTGCATCCCGCTTGTCAAGTCTCTCGGAGCACCACAAAGGATGCCTGCAAAGGATGGCTGCATCAAGTGAAGCGTGGCCAGCAGGTCGAGGGAGGTGATTCTGCCCCTCTAGTCTGCTCTGGTGAGGCCTCACCTAGAGTACTGCGTCCAGCTCTGGAGCCCTCAGCACAAGAAGGACATGGAACTGTTGGAGCGGGTCCAGAGGAGGGCCACAAAAATGATCCGAGGGCTGGAGCACCTCTCCTATGAGGACAGGCTAAGAGAGCTGGGCTTGTTCAGCCTGGAGAAGAGGAGGCTGTGGGGAGACCTGATTACGGCCTTTCAGTACTTAAAGGGGGCCTATAGGAAAGATGAGGAAAATCTTTTCAGTAGGGCCAGCTGTGTCAGGACAAGGGGTAATGGTTTTAAAGTAAAACAGGGTAGGTTTAGACTGGATATAAGGAAGAAATTCTTTACAATGAGGGTAGTGAAACACTGGAACAGGTTGTCCAGAGAGGTGGTGGAGGCCCCACCCCTGGAAGCATTCAAGGCCAGGTTGGACGGGGCTCTGAGCAACCTGATCTAGTTAGTGGTGTCCCTGCTCACTGCAGGGGGGTTGGACTAGATGACCTCTAGGTGTCCCTTCCAACCCAAAACATTCTACAATTCTATGAATAAAATGACCCAGAGAGAGAAGATTACAAGTTGGACACAGTTCCTGTCTTCTCAAACGCATTTAACCAATATTGCACTCAAGGTCTTGCCAGAGCCTTAGGTTTCATATTTCTAGCAAGTAATCTATATAAATAGTAGCTTCAACTACTAAAGTGAACAAAGGTTGTTTAGAAGTAACTAAAGTAGTTCAGAAGTTACTACGGTAGAGTCAGAATAGAGGTTGGAAAAAATAATTTAAAATTCAAAATTAAGCAACTGCTTTATCAAAATGTGTTCCCTAAAACATTAAATACCTGAACATTAACTCTAGTTAATACATGTACACTTTGCTTCCTATTGCTTAAAAGGTCAAAAATATAACAGATTTTTAGGATTTGATATTATATTACTAAGAGCCAAAAAGATTTTAATTAAACTTTTTGCATAATAGTCTATTTAGTTATCACAAAGTCACTGAGTCACATACACATTAGAACTTCTCAAGTAAGGTATGCATTACCAAAGCTAATACTTTCACAAACAGCCTGAAGAGCTTTTGATTTTTTTTTTTAAATTTATTTATATATAATTTGAGTATTGTTTCATTAGACTAAAAACTTCTGACTATGGCTAATTTGTATACCACAGTTTCACACTTAAGACAGCAACCAAGGATTCTGTTGACAGACACCTCATCATATGAGTTTGCTGCGTTTGTCTTGTCCTGAAACATTCAGTCTTGATAGAGATACTATAATCTCCTGGGTATAAAGTGGGTATAAAAAAAAATAATCTATACTGGAAAACAGATTTTCTAGGAATTAAGGCAACCAAAAGCATTCATCAAAATCCTTCCTTTTGTGAGGTCTAAAATTACTCAAGGCAATAAAGCCTATTATTTGGACCTAGACACGTGAATTGAAGCACTTGGTGCTCTATTTCAGGAAAATCTTCAGTTTTAATTCTGTACTAATTGTTAATGATGCTAATTGGTCACTGTACATTTTAAAAGTTATGAAGAGCAATACAATCGTATGATTTTTTTATGCAGCCTTATCAGGATTTTTCATTTTTAATTCTCTTTTCTGTAGTGCTCTCGAACTAAGCCTGACAGAGTGCTAGGGATTAAAGAAGGCAGCGCAGAGAGTGCAATGCAATGAAGTAGCTCATACCCTGACTACACACAGCATATTTATCTAAAGATTAAGAACAGACTGTGCATTGCTTTAAAATTCACCACACAGATACAGCAAAAACACAGTAGGAGTTGAGCTGGCAGCTCATGGTATGGGCCAGCAGGACTCCGAGAATATGATGACAAAAAGGGAAGTATAGACAAGAAAAGTGCTTTCTGGAGGAATTTGACAGAAATGGAAGGTGGTTTGATTATGGAGGAAAGAAAAGGTTAGTTCCAAGCACAAAAGTAGTAGAGAGAAATAGGAAATAAAAGATTCAAGTGAGGGTAGTTCTCCTGAACTGGAAAAGCCAAGGATGAGAGGTTGGAATTTGATCCGGGGGGGAAAGGAATATTGCAAAAGTAGCAAAATAACCTTCGCAAACAGAAAGTTATGGCAGAGATTTACACTGCAGCAAAAGGGAAATATGATGTAGAGCAGATTTGGTAGGGAGGGAAGAAACAAAATAGAGGAACACTCAACTGAGTAGCTGAGAGAAAACAGAGGAGGAGAGTTGAAGTTGTCAAGTTTATGAACCTGAATGACCAGGAGAACACTGCCGTCACCAGTGACAGAGGAAGACAGGGAGAAAGGAAAGGTGATTAGATTGAAAGCAATTAACTTTTGCTGAACCTGAAGTAGAAAGGAAACATCCAAGAGACACTGAAAAGACAGGAAGAGATCTGTGACCGGGCAGACGGTGCAAGCTGCATGTAAGGAGGCATAGCTGAGAGGCAGCCTCAACCTCTGACAACCTGTGAGTTGCGAACTGCCAAAAAAATTTGTCCTACTCTCTGAATATTCACTGCCAAAGCTCTAATCAAAATATACCACTTTGCTGGCTAGTAAGTTAAAACCTATAGAAGAGGTTGGGGTTTTTTCACTACAAAAAGCTTCCATTAAAAAGTAATTCCTCAGTGTAACATCTTCAGTCTTGACTTAAACATCAAGACCCCAAGGCACAATACACATAAAAGAACCGTTAGATCATTGCTACTTGAACAAATTAAAAGCCTTAGTTTTAGTCACAGTATCACACTACGAAGTTACAAGCTCACACAATGTTTTGTTTATTTTTTAGTAATCTACATCATGCAACCTTTCTTGGCATCAAGAGCAGTCAAACAAGGTTTTAATCCATTTTGTTAAAAATTACCAATTTAGTTTAATACTTTCTCTGAAACTACATGTATATCAGTTTCCAACAGCAGAAAATGTTGGAATATAAAGAAAAAAAAAAGGATTTTAGCCTTCACAGAATCATAGAAATCTAATCTAGAAAGAACTTCAAATCATCTACTTTTGCACACAGATGTGATTTAGATCAACCGAAATCAGAAGTTAGTCTAACCAGGTTTTATTTACAGCTGCCTAACAGTGGGGAGTCTGCAGCTTCCAGAGACAGCCTGCCTGATCTGTGTTACTTTTACATTTTTCCTTAATATATGAGACTACTTCAGAAATAACTCACAAGTTAAGCTTACTCATTCTCAGTCATTTTTACGCCCAGGAAGATTTGCATTCTTTCTCATCCTTCTATCCTTTTATTCTATTGACCAGAACCCTTCATCTCAGTCTTTGTCATAGGTCAGTCTGTTTTCTTAATATGTTCATGTTAGAATTCCTTGGATTCACTTCAGCCTGTTTGCATCTGTCTTAAAATTCAGTTCAGGATTTTTCCATCTGAGGTTTCACCGGCATCAAGAAAAAGGGAATAATTATTCTCCCTTGTTGTCGTCATCCCCCCAACACTACTGTTACTTCACCACACAATCAGAATTGCCTTTTCATTCACAACAGCAAACAAAACAAGAACCTAATTTTCAAAAATGTCAAGCCTTGACATGAGCCAGTCCTCTTACAGGTATGAATAACACAGTCTTTAAGATGACCATGACAATGTACTTCTAGTAATAAAATTAAGAATTCCATGGACTTTTTTTCAAAAAAAAATAAACAATCCAATTGCAAGTGCTTTTTACAAGGAAAGTAGAGTTTTGTTGGTTGAGCTATATGGTTAGTTAGAAGATGCACCTCTATCTAGTTTGTGTCAAGAGAGAAGCATGAGACTACAGTTACCCTTTATAGTAGGAGATCGCAAGTCCTGGGCTAGATAAGTAGGATTTTCAGAAGACAAGGTGATAACACAATACTCATGGTGTGTTTCTTGCTTCTTAGTCAGTGCAGTACAGGGGCTACAGATAGACCCCACCCTTTCTTCCCTCATGTACTTCCTACAGACTTTGGCTTGTGGCAGTTGCCAGAATTTTAATTCTTCTTTCCTGATTTCTTCCCCTAAGTGATGGTGCAAAATTTTAATCAGCAAACTAGCTTCTTTCTGGATTACAAATTGCTTGGACCCTGTATGGCCCTGATAGGCCGTGAAGGTGCTGCCCCGTTGTGCTTATTATAACCATGTTCCAGCCAGGAGACTTCATTTCTCTTAAAGACATTAATATCAAATGCACCCTTTGTCAGAAGATACGTTTGCAATATCCTGGATAAAATTCAGTTTCCTCTGGGTGGGGTTGGGTGGGCACGGAACCCGTATGTGTACCCACAAACGGAGATATCAAGCTATATTCTATACTTGCCTGCATATGTGTTGGCCTTGTTCAAGAGATCTGTGCATGCATGCATGTCAGCAAAAGCACGAATCCCCAAGCAGTTGATAGGATGAAGCTGGGATTCCAAAAATTCACAGCAAGTCCTTTTCACATCCTGCAGTTGCAAAAGACCAGCTGCTGGGAGCAGTACCTGTAAGAAGCAACAGGTGGTTAATATCCCAGTTCAATTCTGAGCTTATACAAGAGTATTCTCAATATTAATAAACCAAAATAATCCATTAAAAATTAAAATACAAAAATAGGGGAAAATTTCAGCATTATGTGACTGAAGAACTTAAACCCCAACATTAACATGATTTTACCTCCTTGCAAATACCATTTAAGATTTAAAATGAAAAGCAACATCTCTACCACTGTGTTCACTGGGAAAGCATTGCATAGATTATAATTCTCACACTTCATGTAAACCTCTTCCCAAGATTCATTCACGAGTTCCCTTCTTACTGTTCCCAACACTCCATAATTACATCTCATTTCCAAACCTTCCACATTAGATACTTCTTTAAATCAAAGTTTTCTAGACCATGATAGAATATGTAAATCTAATTTGCATGCAAGCACTAGACACTGTACCATTTTTTAGCATCAATAATAAGCATCTTTATGCAACTGATTCCAGTAAGGAATCAATTCAGCTTCCAAAGAAGCCTGTGACCTTCTTGGAAGAATGACAATTCAGGCATTTAAAAGCCTGAGCATATAAAATAATCCGTATCAGTAAGGAATTAGCTTTAAATGACATATTTGTCCTTCAACTTTCACAAAGCAAGCAAAAAGTAAAGAAGAATTTGAAAAACTGTATAACATACATTTTATTTGCCCAGTAAAACTTAAACACGAGATTTACGTGAACTACAACTGCGCCTTTGAGTGAAATTCCATACTGCTCTCTCTAATTTCTTCTTCACAATATTTTCATTTTCTGCACTTTTGACACTTATTTTAATGAGACTTCTATTTTATAACATTCAAGTGTGGAATTAACATTAGCTTGCATCTTCAGAGGATGAAAACAGGCAAGATTTTAACTCTGAAGTCTTGCAATTGTTCCCTTACGTATAGAGAAAAGCTATAGTATGGGACTGCATCGATAATAAGCAAGCAAAAAATACACCAAGAGACAATGTCTGCACTACTCTTGTTAAAGTTTGCTTTTCTTTTAAACAATTGCTTGGGTAGAATTCAAGAGAGTTAAACAAGGAGAAAACCTGAAGAGCAGAGTAGAACTATTTAGAAACCTGTGTAACACTTACTACATGAAAGCTGCAGAATATATTTCTACATTATTACTCTTTGGAAGAAGTTTTAATCATAGTAACTGTCTGTAGAATCCAATATTTGCCATCATCTCTGTAAGCATCTATCTACTTGGCTTCTAAAGAGCTACTGTTACTGTTTACTCTTTAGACTTCTTTTCTTGAAATGAAACTAACAATTATGACCCAAACTAAACCAAAAGGACTTCAGGTGATAGAACCTTGTAAAGCTAATGTCTGCTTTAAACTTCATTTTTTGGTCCCACTTCTACTATTTATGGCTGTTCCTCTCCCTTCAGCCTGACATACATGAAGCCTGCTTGAAAACCATCTTTCTGTTCCTCAAGATATTAATCCCTAATTTGAAGCACTAATCCACTATAGCCTCTGTTTTACACATTTGGCTACCAATGTAGACAGTGAAAAAGAAGGATCATATATTTAACAAGAGTTTGCTTTGAATATTGACTATTAATGAAAGAGAAATGAAGGCAAAACACAAATGTTATTGCACTAAGATACGGAAACTGCTGCTACACAAAATAACTAAAAACTAGTTTAAATCTTAGATAAACCTTGAAAATATCAAATAAGTAACAAAATAAATGGAGAAGATCTGTATGCAATAGGCACAAGTATCAGATAAAGTCATGCAATTCAAAACAAATTTCGTAAGCTTACAGGTTACTAATGACAAGGTTAAAACAATACAGTGAACTAATTTTATTTTAGCATATAGTTATGAAAATGTGAAGGTAATAATAATAATAATACATTTTCTATTAATAGAGCTACAACATGATTAGTTATAACAGCGAGTGGATAATTCATTTGATAGTGAATTCTAGGGTAAGATATGAAATCACATACCAAAAATCGGAGCTAGAAATCTACTACAAGTATTTATTTACACAACTTGCCCCAGTGAAGCAAACATTTCACACCTGCTTACAACTCCAGTAACTAATCCAAACACAGTCCTAGATAACTGTAGGCACATTACCAGCAGAGTTGAGCAAATAACTCTGAGAACAATCCTTGGCTGCTTAGGTTGATTCAGTAGTAAAATATGTAAAATCATCATCGACTCAGTAAACTAAACGATGTGGTGAAATCTGAGAATGGTATGCAGAAAAGAATTTAAGATTTGTATGCACAAAACAGTCACACTGAGACACTTGCTCACTCGCATGAACAGAAAAGCAATGTTACAAGAACTAGAAGATCACTCTTCATTATGGGAAATCTACACCAGCTCTTAAATCTTTGTAATTGCGTTTAAGTTAGAGATTTCAATACATTTTACTTATCAGACAATAAGACATTTAAATCTAAATACATTTCTACATATTCTGCTACTAAAAAGGAAGAAAGAGGCAAAGTGCATCAAATTTATCCCATTGAAATTATACATTGGGCTTTGGTTACTAGGCAACCAGAGCTGCGGTAATATCTCGCTAGCTATTGCCATTTGCACCTATAGAACTGTTAACCTGGAAGCTAAAACAACCTGCATTTAAAAATCCAGTTTCATCACAGGCCAATTCACGCTGCTGAAGCTGGGGGTGGAACCCAAACTCCTCTCAAACCCATTAAAAAAACCCCTGTACTAAAACTGCAGTACAGATTACATTTAACTGCTGGTGACTACAAACTGGCAAGCTATAGCTCAGATTTATTTCCAAAAATAGCCAGTAGAGGGTACCCTAACTTCCCTTTAAAGATCAAAAATACTTTAATATGCATACCACTTTGTACAGCAAGAAATGCAGAGGGGGGGAAAATCGCCAATTGCTTATTCTATGAAAATGTATCCTCATCACAGCAGTTGTCGTTTTTATAATCAAAGAAACTGAACAGATTATTATTACAGATGGCAAGTAAGGAATTACGTATTCTCTTTTTTGTGTCAAAGTCATGGTGATGAATCTTGGAATGACTGCTACATTTCCTACAGCAGATCATTTAACCCTTACAAGGCTTTGAAGACTATTCCCTGGCTATGTCCTCCTGGTTCTTCTTCCTGAAGTGACACTCCTATTCCCTAAACTGTGTGCACCCACCATACCAAATACATCTTTCCAATGGCACCAAGACAAACAGGACTGGGACCAGGTACAAGTATTTGTTTTTAAATCCACCTAGGCAGCCAGGAGGGATCCACTTATGGCCCTAAATTTGGGTGCTGTTTTCACTGGAGTGGATTCAACACCTTCAGAATAACTCAGCTAGATCATCAACCCATATTTGAAGCTGCTGCCCTCTCTTGCAGCCCTTCACATACATGCCAGCAGTATGTCGAGGGCTGAGCATCATGACTCTGTTCACCCTTGTGCAGCTGGACATACTTACCTCATGTCACCAAGACATACATGTCTTGAGCTCTGAAGCGGGGAGCAGAAGTAGAGAGTGAGGTACAGGCAGGCACCTCTCCTGTTACCTGTGACAACAGGTTTACAACAGTTTCAGGGCGATACAGCCTGAGTGCCTGACCAGCAAGCCCTACAATGGAAGAACGCTCAGAGCTGAACTCAGGGAAGAAATGTAAGTAATGAGCACCAAGTAGCATAAAACAAGCTGAGCTTAACGCAAGGGGAACAGGAGGATAACCTTTGCTTTAGATATAGGGTTGTACCAGGGAGTCACCAGGTTGTGCAAACAGCCTTCTCTGAAATAATGAGTGTAATGTCTTCTCCCAGCTAGCCAGACCAGCCGAGGGAGAGGTGGATGTGTGGCTCAGCCCAAAGTATAAAAACTGAACAATCAAGAGAAGGAACTCTGAAGAAAGCAGCAGGCTTGAGCTGGTTTTACCCCACATATTCCTTCCTAGTGAACTGGGGATGCCCAACATCCTGGCAGTGGGCATACAGAGACCAGTAATAGGAATCACTTTTGCACAGTGATCCAGGTGTGTATTGCAATTGCAGTATTTTGCTTGTGTTGTGATTTCAGTATATTGCTGTATCTCTCTGCTAAATCAAAACATAGCATACATGCAGCACCAAGTATCTTCAAGTAAGTAAATTTTATGTCAAACATTAAACACTCCTTGTGGACCACCTAGGAGCAGCTGGTCAGAGAAGCTGTCCTGGAGTGCCCCACCATCAGACAAGGTAGTTCATCCTACCCGACGGCTGCTAGATGACTTACCGGGGATCCCTCCACAGCATTACTCACTTCACAAGGTTCAGTGCTACGCTGCCCTTCACATGGCCCCTTGCTCCCACAAGTTGGTACCACTTCACACAACACATAAGCTTTTAGTACCTGTCCTGCTAGTTGAGAATTGAGGAACAAGTCCAGCGGAAGGGGCGACCACGACGATCAGAGGGTTGGAGCATACAGTATTACAAAAAGAGGCTAGGAAAACTGAATTTGTTCAGCCATAAAAGAGAAGACAAAGGGGAGATCTTATTATCATCCACAACTATCTAATGGGAGGGTAGAGAACACTGAGCCAGACTGTTCTTGAAGATGCACAGCAGTGGGACAAGAGGCAAGTGGGAACACAAGAAAATCTGATTGGGGAAAAAAAAAAAAAAAAAGAGGTTGTTTTTTTGTTATTTTGTGGCAGCTGTGGTGGGTTTTTTTTTAAACCATGAGGGTGGTTGAGCCCTGGAACAGGTTGCCCTAAGATGATGCAGAATCTCCACACTCGGAGATACTAAAAATTCAGTGGGCAGGCCCCTCAACCTGCTTTAACTGGACCTGCTTTTAAGAAGTTTAATTCAAAGTAAAAATTAAATTGATTAAAGTTTTCTGCCTGCTGATTTAAATCAATTTGATTCAGTAATTTTGTATCAATCCATGCTATTATCTTCGCATTCCTCTTTGCACTGATAGATTCTTCTAGCAACAACACATTGTACTACCTGCACAATACCTGCAGTTAGAAGATGCTTAAGGTAATATTTTCATCTCCACTATTTTCATATTTTGCAGAATTTCTTTAATATTTCTATCATGAATTCTTGCCCAAATTCAAATTGGTACCCACCAATCATGCATTAAGATCAGTATAATGCCAATATGAAAATAATTAAAGAACCTATTGCAGGTTTTGGGAACAAGATCCCACAGCATAGACAAAATGAAAATTTCTCAGAACATTAATGTACTTTGCAAGCAAATAAGCTAATAAATAAATTAAAGCACCATATGCCAAGAGAATTGAATAATGTGTTGCCTAAAATAGAAAAAATTAATTCTTTATCATATGGAGGGGGAAAAAAAAACCCAAATCTGTAGCATTAGGAAAGAGGCTAACCTAGGAAAGGTGATGTGTGAGCCCAACACAATGCAATGCAACATGAAAGCACACAGGAAAGCAAGTTATATTCTTGCTGATTGCAGATATTCCACATTTTCAGTTATGACATTAAAATGAAATCCATTTCAGAGAGCAGCAGTTATATTAATAGCCATCATAAAACAAATCTTGAGTAAATACAGTAAAGTTTAACCTCTATTTCTAAGTTTAAATAACTATTTCAGCAAATTATACTCCTTCACTTGCTGTTCATACTACCATGGCATCAGGAAGAAGGAAATGAAAATAATGGTCAAAGATCATCCAAATGATCTTATTTTTTTTATTCTCATCTACATGCATCTATGCTGTAATTAGAACTGTGGTTTGTAACTGAAGTGTGTTCTAAGTTCTAGTGAAATCATTCAGCACTGCATTGAAATTGTGCTATTTGGGAGAATGGATACAAAACCACTAAAATAGATACAAATATTTTAACACTTGCATCTGTGGAATAAAATGTGGAAGTTCCAATTTTGGAAAATTCAACCATCCTAGCATTTTTACACAAACAACACATGCAAGTTAAGTGCACTGTTCTAGTGTTAAAGTACACACAAATAAGATGCTGCACTAGATTTAAAGATGTGCATGAGCTACAAGTTTAGAACATGATACCATATATTTTATAAAATATAACTTTTGGCTCTCTTAACACCCTTGACTTTATAGGTTACATGAAGACTTGTATGTATAAATTTATCCTTTAGCTTAATGAGCCCCATCCAATTAAAAATTAGGTGTGGGTGGCAGTTTTATAGTATCAGAGAAAGGAATGAGACTGCTAATCAAAATGCAGTCCTATTCCTTCACTTCCCTCAGTACTAGACACAAAGTGATTGAGCACTGTTTCAGTTGAAAACAAGCAAACAATCATGATATTGTAATATTTTGAATGACTGACATGATCTACAAAATACCAAGCAGCTCCCAACTTGGAAAGCAGTGTGACAGGTTAAAATGGAGCATAAGGAAGAAGTAACTGTTCCACTTACCCGCTTTTTAGTCATCATCATCATCTGTACTTGAGTCTACTTCAGTTACAGTGATGTGCAATTTATAGGAAGCAATTGGTTTGCTCAAAAAAAGGCTTTAGAAGACATAACACTTTAGAAGATTAATCTGAATGAACTAGTAAGTATTAGTTAAAACATTTGGAGTGGAGGTGGTTGTTCTGTTGTTTTCTTGGGGGTTTTTTTGAAGGGGCTGGGTATGGAAGTTTGGGGATGCAATTAGCGGTTACTGAAGTTTAGAAACAAGATTCACGAAGCAAATGAAGTAACCAAAGGGTCACTTCAATCAAGTAATACACTATAATTAATGGTGTCTGTCTGGTCTACAAGGGAGAACCACACAGTCTTGTTTCACTTGAGGGTTCTCCTACATCTTCTCTACCAGAACAGTGCCTTAACCACCATGTAACAGCACATTATGGCTGAAGCCTCCACACAAGCGAGACAGATTGATTTTCTATTCTGTTGGTTATTTTTATTAACAGTCATGAGCTTAGCCTTTCATATCCTCTTCTTCTGTTAGAAGACACTGGATATAGAACTGAAACATTGTCTCATTTGGACTGAAACATTCTTGAACTTAAAGTAATTTTAGTTAGCATTTTACATATTTTTTTTCAGTGAAAAAATAGTAGACAACTTGATTTGATAGAAACAGAGTTTTTGATCTGAAGTTTGGTCACTGAATTTAAGTATATGTACAGTAAGACATCTAAAATGAAAGCTCAGAAGCCTTCATCATACTGTAAATCAGTGCTTATAAAGTTATACAGCTGCATAAAAATAGCTTCTTATTTTCTTAGAGACAGGATAATTTAAAGATGACAAACTAGAGTCTAAACAAAGCCATTTGCTGCTGATATTGTCACTCAAACTGGATAGTTTATTATTTAACTATGGGAGCTGAAGTGCTAGCCAGTCAAATAATATACAAAGCTCCCCTGCAGAAGGATTAAAAGCTGAAAAAATTAAGCAGACAGGACAACATAACTCACACTATGTGGCCTTTGATCTTTCGGTGAAGGCTGACCCACATAAAGAATCGCTGTCTCAGCTGATGCTTTTAGCTAGTGTGCTTTAGCCATAGGATTTACCTGTAACATCTCACACCTTTGGTACCAGTCTCAGACCCCACTGACAGATACACTGAGTTTCATTATACCAAAGATTACTATGATTTAGGGAATATTTAAAAAATATTCCCTAAAACTAAAGACATAAAATGCTGACAAAAGAATCAAAACGTTCACATGCTATGTCCTAAAGGATAAAAGACGACGTTGGGGCGGGGGGACAGGGAACTGAGAGGCAGGGTGTTGAGGAAGAAATGGTTGGGGTTGTTTTCTATATTACAGACTGACTGACTTGTAACAAACAAGGCTTGTTCTCCCAGTATAACTGCATACTTTCTGGCAATCTTAAATAGAGGGATTGAAACACCATTTGCAAAACCCTAAAGCCTGTGCTGGAAACAAATAGCAGCGTAACTGGGATAGCAGATTGTGAACCTCTGCTTTCTCTATTATCCCAGCCTCTGGTACAGAAGATGCTTCCATACTACTAGGTTTTATATGAAAAGAAAAATTATTATTCATTTTTAAATTATTAAAATTAAATTATTAAATTATGATACAAACCTAAGAACTAAGGACAACAGAAATAGCATGAAGTAGAAATGCTTTGTGTGCATGGTGTTTATCTTCAGTACAAAAATTGTATCAAGATTAACATCTAATGTGCAATAAATGGCCCTTCAGTGGACTCAGAGATTTGACTATGCCAAGCTTTTAGCATTACAGTTATATTTTTATACTCTATTGAGATAATCTTTTACTTATCATTCAGTTTCCTACAGCAGACCATATTTAGATTCTCCGAGAAAGGTCACAAGGGAATACCTCATTAAAAAAAAAGGCATTAGGCTTAGCAACAAATTTTATAAGCACTTTAATCTAGATGTTGTACTTCTAAAACTCAGGTAGTTAGGGGCAGATTTCCCAAAGCAAACAGCATCTCTAGCCTCCCATTTGAAATCTTTTTCAGATGAAGCTTTAAGGCATATATTTCATGATTTAAAGCCCAACCAATAGCCAGACAACAGAAACTTTTTCAAGAAAGCCTTTATTCAGCTTCCAGAAATTTCATCTTGTGGGTAGTAATTTACTGCTGAACTTACTTGCAAGTGAGGGAGGTCAAACATACAGTCCCTTCTTTAAGTGGCTTAATTTACTCATAATAAGCACCTTGAATTTCACAAGGAGATGGACAGACACGCATGCTTTCATTTGCATAGAACGCTTTAAAAATGAGCAAATGACCACTGCGCTTTAAGTTGGCAAGGGCTGTCTTTCAGGTTTTGTCACAGGTAGCTTCACGGTCATACACCGAAATAGATACACAGATGCCTACGGTAAAGGTCATAGCTGAGACTAAAGTAGCTGCTTTCATCCAACCTGACAGAGAAGAGTCTCTAACACAGCCTAGCAGCACGATGATTTTAAAGATCACGCTCAGAAAAGTTGCACAAGCTGTTCAGTCTGAGAAGGCCGTTTACATAAAAAAGTTCTTATACATTAATGTCTAGTTAAAGGGCAACCACATCCCAGCAAGGCAGGATTAAGACACCAGCTTTTTGAATCAGAAAACTTGTGATCTCAGTCCTGATTACTGCTGACCTACCCATGGGTCATCATATCTCCAATTCCCTTTTTTCTTTTCTTTTTTTTTTTTTGATAGTCTATTCAAGTCCATAAACTCTTCTGGGCAACACCATACTTGCAGCTTGTTGCTGTAATACCTCTCACAATGGAAATCCGATCCTAGCTGGCCCATAAAACAAACAGTTAAAAATATTTTCCAGGCTAGCCTAAAAAATTAAAGTTTTTTTTGCTAAATGTATGTTCAAATAATGGGTAAAATCCCTGTCTTCTGAAAAAAAAAAAAAAAGCAATGCATCCCTCCCTAGTCAACTGCATAAGAGAGTAATCTCACTTCCATTTGCATGTTCTTCCAACCCTATTTTTAGAAAGCCAACACCCTTCTGGTATAGAAGCTGAGCAGTGCCAATCAGTTCCAAGACCAACCTTAAATCATGTTAATAATGAAAAGGCAGAAGTAACTATATATTAGATGAAAGCAATAGCCTACTCATCCCAGGTAGCCTAGGAACACCCATCTTCATTCACTATCAGAGAAAGGTGCATGAAACCTGATGGTATGGAATAAATCAGCCACAACAAAGAACATTTCCTTGAAATGTAAGGAATAGCTTGCTCTTGAGGCACAAGGATATATCTGACATTTTAGAACAGCATATCTAGTTAGTTAAAACCAGGCTTCACTTGAGAAAAAACGGCAGTGTCCAGCGCTTTGCAGGTAAATAAATGTAAGGGCTGCAATGGGACAAGAGCCTGGTCTTCCAGGTTTGAAAAGGGGACAGTAAGATTGTGGGTGGTGGCTATGGTTCTGGTTAGTGGGTCAGGGTTTTAAGAGTAGTAGAGAAGATAAAAAGGAAAAAATGGCAAACATTTTGCCCTTAGAGCTGTTTTTGTCCAGCTCTGCTGCAACCAGCCAGGGATCTCCTCCATGCTCTCAAGCCATGCTGGAAGCAAGTTTGGTGGCTGGCTCAAGTCAGAATCAGATATGCCCTCCTCCCTTCCCCAATATGTGGTTAAATACAGTATTTACTGAAATGAAGCTTCACAGCACTGTTCTGCTTCCATCAGCACCATCCCTTCCTGTCTTTCCCCTTCCAAGGAAAAGGGGAAGAAGAAACCTAGGATGGAAGGAAGTAGAACAGGTGAACCCAATCCAAACCTGGACCTCATACGCTCTCACATAATTAGGGAGGTAAACCTTACAGGGTGCAAATAACTGCTCTGAAACACAGTCTGTCTAATGGTAACCCAAGGTTCACAGGTAATAACTTCCAAACCAACCAGGGCAACTAGAAAAGCTCATTGCTCACCTTCCGCATCCTAGGCAGCTCCTCTCACGCATTTTGCAGCAACGTGCTCTATTCATTAGACATCCACTCTAACCATAACAGCAACAACACCATGTATGCACACGTATGGTATTGTGCATTTCTCTCTCTCTAGGTATCCTAAAAAAAAGCTTATTATCTTTCAGCATAAGTAAATAGCTCACACTTTTACCCTTAAAAAGAGTATATGGAGTCTCTGAAACAAATAGATACTGGAGGAAAAAATAGAGTCCTTGTTCAGTCATCTCACAGTCAACCTAAAAAAGGCCTGAATTCTCTCCCTCTCTTAAATGATAGCTTTTTCATGCCTTTCACAGCTTTAAGCCTTTCCCCAAAGTGTGCTATTCCTGTCATATTTTAGACCATCCAGCAGAGTGTTACAGGTGAGAACACAGATTTCTACAATGACATACAGATGCTGCTGTGCCTTTTTTTTTATGCTCCTTTTTAAATCCACTATTTCACAATGAGCAGAAGTTTTTCTAAGGTGACTACCGTATGTTATTCTATTCTAGGAAAAGTTGTTAATGTAAAACATAGCAACACGTAGGAGTAATTCAAATTTTTCTTTTCATGCATTACTTCACACTTTCCAACATTAGATTTGGTCTGCAATCATGCGAGCCCAACATCTAGCTTCGCTAGAAAGCAGTGAAATTTTCTATTTTTGTCTGGTCTTGAAAAAAAAAAAAACCTTAAACCCAGTTAATCACCTACACCTTTTGCTATCTACTTTTCAAAACTAAAGAAAATCCATCCTTCTTTAGATGCTTGTGACACATTACAACCATTTGGATACAGTGAAAACCAACTATTTATTCCTATTTGTTCCTGTACTCCCTAGGGATTTTTGATCTATTTATTGCTCATCATGTGACAATTTAGGAGGGACTGTAACTAACTTGACTTTCAAAAGCCTTTGATATGGTTATTTCTGGACCATTCAAAGAATGACAGGAGGTTTTTAGGAGCTATGCACAACTCATAAATAGAATTCTAAAACATACGGAAAGTTTGAACTTCCCTTATGTTACCCGACACTAACAAAAACAAAATCCTTGTTAGTCTCTCTCATACTCAGGATCACCAGTGATATCGTACTGATTTACCAAAATGTGAGCTGAAGCTGCAAGGAATAGCCAGCTAGAGAGTATCATAGTTTTCTACAGTCTCAGCCAACTCACTAGAAAAGTTTCTTCTCTGTGGGTATGCAAGGATTATTTTTACATATCTCTGTAAGATCCTTTTTGCCTTAGTGATCCGATACTCATTTGCTTCATCTTTTGACCCTTTCTCTAAACTCGTCCTTGATCTGTAAGAGGATGCACCTTGCACAGTCTCTTGTCATAAATGGGACTTTCTACCTTAATTAGCTTTTGGCACCTTGCTCATGCATGGCTCTGGCAGCCTACATGCTCTCCTAAACCACTCATTAAAGAAACAACATGCAGGAAATGAACAGCTGTTACATTTAGAGCTGCAGTACTGAGTAAAAGTGTTTTATTCTTTTTATCATTTAAATTGAACATGCCTGTTTAAATCCTTCAGTGACTTCCCATTCACCTCCCACAGTACTCAGAATCACATGCTTCTGAAGTGCAGTATTACAGACCAGTATCTCTTCTATAACATATTCCTGCCTTGACCCCACTTCTGTCTCACCCCATCACCTCCTCCATGAGTTTCTGATTCATTCCTTGGCTCTTGCTTAGACCACACTGACACAGCCAAGCTATAAGCCTCTTCACTGCCTTTGCCCAAGAGTCTCTCTTCCAAATAAGCAGAAACGAGTGGGTTTTGCTCCCCTCCCTCAAAACATCTTCTGAAGGAACAAAGATTTTGAGATAGGGAAAAATTTGTGACTCAGTTCATAAGACCTCAGTCTCCAGAAGTTCAAGGCTTTCTGCCTCCCACACACGCAGTCTTTTACAGCCTCAGGACAATTTTAATTCATTTTTCATACTTTTTGATCCAAATTTTAGATTAATCTTTTGCCTCTTTTTCTCATTCTCTGTTCTGTTTCTCCCTTGCATATTTTTATTTAGCAACTACAAGCTGGTATATAACAGCTCAAATTTCCACTCAGGTATCTTTTCATTCTTGCAAGGTTCATACACTTCTGCCTACCCAACTTTCTTCATGAACAAAGTTCTGGGATCTCTCATTCAACAAGACCCAAGCCAAAAGAAAGATACTATAAGAAGATTCATTAACTGGAAAATGCCAGCAAAATGTGAATAAAGCATCACTTGGAGAAATAACAGCAAGATCTCTTCAGAAAAGGAAAAAAAAAAAAAGAAGCAGGATTGTAAAAAGGTGAATACTTTAGGAAAGAGTTGCCATATCTGTGCAACATCATCTTCTCCTGGTTCTGATGGTCCTGCCACCATTTTTCTCTCTGCCTTAACCAAAGCTACAGCTATACAGAAACAGCACTTGCCTTCTCTATGAACTCTTTTGCTACCTACCTCCTGGAACATCACTCTACCGTCTATAACCAAGGGGACAGAACAGTAAAGAATTTTATCTCTAAATGAAGAAGCATGACTTGTATTTATTCAGCTTGACACAAAACCTAATTTGGGAAGGTCTGCTCCAGGTCTAGCACCACAATGCAAAACACAGTGTTGACCAGCCACATCCAAGAGACCTTTTGGGAAAACAGACCAACTCAAGACAGAATCGAGACAAACAGCCAAGTGGTTCTGTCTGCATCGATCTGTGTGGCTGGTCGCCTGTACGTATGCTATATACCCCTGGCAGGAGGCTGTAGCGAGGTGGGGGTCGGCCTCTTCTCCCTGGTAACGCACGATAGGACGAGGGAAAATGGTCTGAAGTTGCACCAGGGCAGGTTTAGGTTAGACATTAGGAAAAACTTCTTCACAGGAACGGTTGTCGGGCTCTGGAATGGGCTGCCCAGGGAGGTGGTCGAGTCCCCACCCTGGTGGTATTTAAAAGAAGGGTAGATGAGGTGCTTAGGGACATGGTTTACTGGTGGGATGGCAGTGTTAGGTTAACGATTGGACTTGATGATCTTGAAGGTCTTTTCCAACCTAGACGATTCTATGATTCTATATACACGTGACCATGTATGTACCTACTGGACACACATGCTCAGCCTCACTACCAGCTGGAGCATGGGGACATGGAGTTGCAGCCACCTTACTGTTATCAGGCTACCAGATTCAGCAACTCTTAACACTTGCCTCATGGTAAGTACATGCCTCATGCTAAGTACACACAGTGCGATTTCCTCCTGTCACGTATCACCAAGTAAACCAGATTAGAAAAGGAATTTTTTTAGTAGGGCATCAAGCATATATCAGCCAAGTGTGGCACTCTGGAATACACCTTCAATCAACCAAAAATAGCCCCAGTTTCTCAGTCTTAAGGAAAACAAACACAGAAAGGGGAGTGATGATATAGTAACTGTATCTATTCTGCAGTGTACATAATAATGTCGTGCCCTCAAAACCAAGCAGTTTCTACTTTGCCCATACATAATTGCTAAAGACACTAAAGAGATGCTATGGAAAAAAAACAGGTGAACAAAAATACATACTACTCAATACATGTTTAAAAACTGACAGAGAGCAAAATACTAAGGTTCCTCGCAAAGTTGTTTGCTTAGTATTTTGGTCAGCAGCTCTTTTACACGAAGCTTACTCACTTAAAGCACAAATTAATGAAGCATGTATCAGTAATTAAATATGCCTGTAGAAAGATCACACTCCTCTTTTTCCTTCCCTCCTACACTCACTCTCCTGACAGGCAGGCATATATAAGCAAATGAAGAATGCATAGTAGGATTATTTCACTGGAAAAATCGGATCATTTACTGTTGCCTGACATGCCTTACAATGCATATAAATTTCAGAAGTGTGCCACTGTCTCTCCTCCAGCTAAGCCACATATTAATTGTGCCCTCACATTATTAAAATCCTCAAAGCCGCTGTCACAAATACAAAAAAAAAGGTCAAAAGAGGTAACCAGATGGTTGCTTGAGGCCTAATGTATAAAATATGTACAATAGCAAAACACAGTGGTACTCCACTGGTACTCTTTCAGCACACAATCAAACAGTAGACTATAAGGCTGTTTAGTCCAACACTAAATTCTTGCCCAGTAAGACTTAAAAATGCTTCCATGAATAGAGCTTGCAGTGAAACGCATGTCAGCTTGGATTTAAGCACCTCTCTGCAGTGTCAGCAAGCCCCTCATATTATTAGAACTGTGCTGGCATAAAAGAATAACAGTGAAAGTTTGGATTACCATATAAAGAGTGGTTTCAACACACAGCAGGATTAACTGATTTTTTTAATTCAGTTTTAAGCATGAAGTCATTAGGATGGACCAGTTTTATAAAACATTTTAAATTGAATGACTCTAGATACAACTTCAGAATTTGCAAGAGCTTCCAGAATTTAGTAGCCGTGCTACTGGGGCCATGATGGAGATGGGCAGAAAGACCAAAAGCTGGTTTATTAGATCAACTATTAGAGCTGTAAAAATAAGTAACTCCACCTCCTCCTAAACCTTTAATAATATCTGTGTCAGGGAAATAAGATCCCCAAGTGCTGATAGCTTTTGACACTCAAGAACACTATTACACAAAACACTTTTTGTAAAGAAAAGTGCTTTTAAGAATTTGTGCAGTTGCCTGAAACCTAGTAGCAAAGAAAAAAAATGAGTTTATGGACAGAAGGTTCTAGGTCTGCACAAAGGTAAGCGTAAAAAGCGATGGTAAGCTGAAATATGATGGACAGCATAAGAAAGGTTTCTGGGTTTCAAGATAAAGCCAACTCCAGCAAACACCTGCTGGTGGAGGATATGGAAGATGAAGGAGCTGAACCAAGCAGGACTGTAAACTGTCACCTCAGGGTTCAATAATTAGCACCTTACCTGTCAGGTACTGGGGGGGAGATGGGGGCTGTCTGCAAATATTGTATAAGAAATATCATGTAAAAGTTTGTTAAAAGGAATGCTAACACTGTCACATCAATTAGAAAGTTGAAAGCATCAGCTGAGATACCCTCTGTTCTTAAGACCTCTGCATACACTGCGGCCTTTCAGCCTTTCTCCTCCCTCTCTTCCCAAAAGGTTCTCACAAGGACGAAACCCGTGAACCACAGTGAAGAGAACCACCAGTAAAGCTGGATGGCTCTGCATGCTGGGGTGCATCCTGTAGTCTTTAAATGCCTCGACGCACTTAAGACAGAGGAAAAACATTTCTGTGTTGGCATTCCTGAATTTTAGCCTTGATTCTAAGTGTGTGGTCCAATACTTAAAGCAGTAGTTAGGGAAAGCAGTGTTAATTACTCATTTTTGACAACAATATTTTGCCTAAAAATTAACACCGCTGACAATTTAGTCTGTCAGTGCAAAACCTGCTTCTACCTGATGAGAAATGATGTACTTGTACCTCGTTTATAAAAGTCATGTCTTGACAAATTATCTTCTACATAGGGAAACTCACAGAAGTAACAAAAGAGCCCAGGTATATGGCTTAACACCTAGCCCTTCAGCTGAAAAATTTTGAGACAAATGTACTTGCTGCAGGGGCAGGTATGACAAGCTGTTGTGGCATGCAAGATGACTATCAAGTCTTAACAGGTCAAAAGATCAACATTTGTGCCCATCTGAGGCACCAGAACACAGTGCAAAGATCATTTTTCTTTGATTAGCTCTGAGAAATTATCCAGTATGACAATTTAGTATTTCACATTATTTAACCTCATATGGAGAAAAAAATTCATCTTTCAGCAATATTTTTGGGTTTCAATTGTCATTAGCCAAATCTGTCCAAAATGTTAAGCTTATAGGAGATTATTTGAGTACCAGGTTTCAGTATCATCTCAGAAAAAAATAAAACTATATGAACAGCTTGAAAGATGTTTTAATGAACATTTGGCCTAACAGTCTGCCTACAAAACTATGTGCTGTACCAGGATACTTTGCTGAGAGTTGCTGGCAAGTTAAATTTAAGTCACAGGAAATACAAATTCACAGATTTCAGCTCAAAAGATGTTGTCAATTATATTTATAAACTTTAATGTAAAGTCAGAGCTATTTTCATTTAAAAATTCTACTGCAGCTATTGACAGAGAAACCAGTGCAATATTGCTCCACTTTTTTTAGGGGCACTAAGAGAAACAGCTTAAACTCATTCACTCCAAAAGAATGTTCTCTAGAAGGAAAGCAAAAACTATCACTGTTATATTCAATAGTGTTGGTACTGTCTGACCTAACTTCATTCTTCTTTAGAAGCAAGCAGAGTTTAGCAAAAAAACAGCTCAGAAGGATACTCCCACATGGCCCAACAGTCTCTCTCCAGCACCAAACTTGCAAATGGCCATGTATTGCAGGAAAGACTTCAGAAGCTAAACCAAGATGAAAATGTTGTAAAAAGTGGCTGTCCAGATACTGTGGAGATGCAAGAGGACAGCTGTACAAAGAACTGGGGGCGGAAAAAACTGCCTTAAAACACATGTCTGGGAATTCAGAATTGTATTCAATTAATAAATAATATAGTGAAGACTTCAGTGGGAAACATGGGCATTCCCTGAAGAATTATTATAAAATGCTGTCACCAGGCAACTGTGGTCAAATAAAAGCAAACCAAAGGCTTTTATCAACAATCAGCCTGCAAACTTGAGGGATGCTGAATTTAACCTGTGGTACAGCAGTCGTGGTTTTATTAAATTACCTGTATCTTCTAGAAGACTGAGACTGCTTCTAGCCGGGAAAATGGCTATCATTACCCATACTGTCATCACCAAACTGCACTGCCTAGCATGTAGTAGTAGTCTATTTGAAAACCATTCAGCTATTGCTTTTAAATCAGGATAAACTCTCCTTAAGG
Source organism: Egretta garzetta (assembly GCF_000687185.1). Taxonomy (NCBI): domain Eukaryota; kingdom Metazoa; phylum Chordata; class Aves; order Pelecaniformes; family Ardeidae; genus Egretta; species Egretta garzetta. The sequence goes on along the minus strand of NW_009259311.1, from coordinate 26,649 downwards.
AGCCCTGCATTTCAGTAGAGTGCATAATTGGGGAGGTTCTGGATCTATCTTAATTATCTGTTGGTCTCTTGGTGACAGGCGCTGTGTTAATCATGACCAACAGGGCTGTAATTGCCTAGATCCAGCCTACCTAGCACTCCCTCTTTTCAAGATACACTTTCACTTAAGCTGTTTCACTTTCCCCAATGTCCTTAAAGAACAGGTGGCTAGAGAGGCACATGTGCAAATGCATCAAGATCAAACTTATTCCCTTCCTGCCCTTTTTAGGTTCCTAAATCAACTATAGCATCTTTTCCCAGACATCACTTTCACAGGCTCTCTGAAGGAGAACAGCCAATTTCCTGTGGAAGGAATTTCAGCGTTACTTTGTCTCAAATATATATATATATAAAAAATATATATATAAAATATATATAATGTTATATTTACAAAAGAACCTACTGTATGCTAAGATTCAGTGAAAGCTTCACAGCATTCAGTTCAGTTGAATAAATATTTCTTTTATCTCTCCCACCCACTTACACAGCAGCAGGCATACTTCCAGGACACAGAACGCATGTGTCTCTGCAAGTACTGAAATGAACTCTCTCCTCTTGTGATGCCCAGTCACATGTTTGTAAAGGACAGTCAGCCTTTGGCTCTAAAAGGCAAAGCCTACCCCATTTAAACCAGAACATTTCCTATGTTTCATAAAGAAAACTGACTATACCCCTTAGAACAGTTAGGGACATCTTTTGATCCAATAAGGGAAGAGAGATGCTCTTTACTATTCAAAGGTATACTTTGTTGGTAGGCTTTAGAAACTCTTGAAAAACATTCCAAGTTAGGTATCTGAAACAAAACTAGTTTCAAAAAGCATGCTTTATGCTCTTTACATGTCACAGTATTGCTAACTCATGAAGACTGTTAGTTTAGTCACCAGTTCATATACACAAAATATTTCTTTTGAGGATAATGCCTGACGAGCATCAAAATATTCCTAGGAGTATTTTGACTCCCAGCTCAGATGCAAAGACAGTATGGCTCTGAAGATTACTAGAATATAAGCTATAGTAATTTGATCATGTAAGTGCTCAAAGACTGTGGCAAATACTAAGTAAAGCAAGGAGTCTTAGAAACTGGCTTATACTAAGCAATTTTCTATTTTCTTTGAGCTAAGACCACACACAAACAGCTGCTGTTGTTCAGCTGATGTGCAGTAATAAGTTGTTAAACTGGTAATTCCGTCATGATCCCAAACTTCCTTTTTAATTAAACTCCTGTAAATTGGTGTACCTATCTCTTAGTGGAAAGGGCACTGAAGGAGAGAATCTGATCATGAGACACAGGCATGAGGAAAAAAGCAACTTCATTACCGAATCTAATATTATGGTAATAGAAGTTTCAGAAGAAACTGGTAGCCCCTAAATAGAGGTCATTTCCATGTCCCACCCACATAAAACTGCATGTGCTGTATCACAATCAGAGCACTTCTAAATATAATATAACAATTTATTCTGAATATTTTGATCTGAGCTTATCCTAGTGCTCAGCAGAAGAACAAATAAGGAATGCTATATACTGCATACTGCATTTTATTTTTGCCTTTAAATCGGTATCCAGTAAAGATTAGGCATAGCAAACATAGACCCTATGTTTACATGGACCTCACTATTACTGATGGCCCATATTTTTATTACATTTTCTTGGAATGAACATCCACTCATTGGTGGTTTGTTGGGGGGGGGCTGTCCTCCTCAACAGAAACAAGTCTGGATTATTCATTCTTCTGCATTTTATTCTGTATAATGGTCTCTTCAAAAAAATATTCTGCATATTTCTTTCAAGCATTTTTAAAATTGCTTGTACACATCTTTCTTCTCCTCCCTTGCCCTCCCACTGCCAAATCAGACATAAGTTTACAAGATTTTCAGTCAGCCATTCTTTCCTGTTCTTGCTGAGTTTGAAAAGATAATTGAAAAGGAAAATAATTGATATCTTTACATTTATGGTTGAAACCAGTTTAAACATATGGCTGTACTCTGAAAAGAGACTTGCAAATTGGCACCTCTTCATAACAGCTCCCTGGTGTGAAACTGAAGTCTTGCCCACTAAACTTATTGAAAGACACTCTACTACTATAAACCAGATTACAACTTCTGCTAGTTCTGGTTTTGGTCTATTAGAAGTATTACACTAATAAGCATAAATACTTCGAAAAACTAATCACTCAAATTAGCATTTACCAAAATTAAGAGGTAGCCACAAGTTCCTTCTCCCACTGCATGACAACCACTTTCATCCTTTCATTCTGTCTCTCTCTCTCTCTCTCTCTCTCTCTGTCTCCTGGCATAAAGAGAAAGTGACTGCTAGAATCAATGCTGTGTTACTGGAAAAGAGATCCCACCCAATGACATAAAGAAACAGGCCCTGTATCTTACTCACAGGATAATATTTTCACTCTAGTCTGCATTAACAAGGCCTCAACGGACTAATGGCTCCAATTTTGGCCATCGCATGTTAAAAATGTAGACATAGGTGAAACGGACAGAGTCTAGAAGAGTAAGAAGAATGGTAAAAGATTTAGAAATCATTGCCTCCAAAGAAAAGTCTGTGACATTCAGTCTAAAGAAAAAGATTGAATTATATGAAGAGAACAGTCATTCAATACATAAAGACTGTTACAGCAAAACGTGCAACAAGTTGCTTTACAAGACAGCAGAAGGAAGTACCACAAATCGGTCTGTTACAGACCAAAGATTTAAACCAGATACTTTTTAACTAGAAAATCTATTAAAGCAACCGGAACAAGTACGTAAGGATTGTTACAAAGTTTCTGCTCTTAGATTAATGCTGCTCTGCCAAGACTAGATACATTCATTCACTGTTTCACTTTACAGAGTTCAATAGCAATTATCTTCTATCAGTATTCCCTTTAACCTCTCATTCCGTCTTCCTTTGGGCTCCTTTGTCATACCCCCAGTCCTGCCTATCCAACTGTTTGTGGGTCATACCACAAACAAAATCCAGAAGCTGACCGTCTTGAAAAGCACACGTCTGTTTTCATAAGCCGTGGGATTTCTCTGGGTTTTCCTGTGGGCTACCTGTACATTTTCAAGCTAGAGGACTTCTCAGGATTCAACAACCCCGCAAAGTTGTTCGACCAGTAGACCTTACAGGTGATGAGGAACAGCACAAATGGTCAAAGCCCATGTTACCAAATATTGTACTGCAGAATGACTGCCTTCGTAGAAAGTTTGGACAACATGAGGATCATCTTTTTTGGGGATTTCTTAGGGAAATCAGCTGCTTTGTTGGACCTTATTTTGACAGCACCTCAAATCAAATGTGCAGTCAACTTTTGTGCCCATGCCACATGACACCATAGAAATAGAAGAGATGGCAACCTGTGTGAACAGTAAGAGTTACAAAGGAAAGATGCATACATATTGTGTGTTCATGTGTATCATAACATGCTTATTACTATGCAAACATTTTACTTGAATAATTTCAGAAAACAAACACAAAAAATCATACATATTAAAATGGATCTTGTTCAGGATTTTGGAATCTGTGTTGGTTGTACCTAACAAAATTCTTTAAAGGGTAAAATATGCCAGGCTAGAGCTTTGTAAAAATACCATTATTTCTGATTTTTTCTTCTGCTATCTCTTGTGCACACTTCTTAACTCAAAAGCAAGATAGCATGTCTATCAGTAGGTCCAAAGTGAAGCTACATGTAATATTTTTCCCAGGCAGCAGGGAATTGTCCACTCCCAACACAGGTGTATGTTCCCACACTTCAATATACTAACTTAAAATATTCTGAGCAGATCAGCCAGCAGGGCCATGTTATAAAGCAGATTCCCTGAAGTGATCCAAGTTAAGAATAACTCAAAAACAAAAAATACCAGGGGGAGGGAGAAGGGGAAGGAGAAAAGGAGTGCATTGTGGTGTTGTTTTCTTTTAAGTAATTTCAGTGATCTGGTTTATAATGCGGTCCAGCAAACAGTTGTATCAGCACAGCTACAGGAATGGAGAACCGTAGCGCGGAAACAGAAAGGAGCACAACCAACTTTATCCCATGTTTACCCCAATCACATCCCACTCACCCTGTATCAGGCTGACCTCTAAAGCCCATAACAAATCCACAACCCATGAATAACTGCAGGAATTTCTTCTCTGACATGTTTGTGTTCGGCAGAGGCCCTAGGTATAAGGCTGATTAAATATGTGCTGAAATGCATAGGCATAGTGTGGGAGAGTTCCTCACACACGAGCTTCTTATAGTAACTAACTCTCCCACATCGCACACTGCATGTAGTTAATACCTATAATGAAATTGAAAAACTCTGATATGCAAGAAAGTTGATTTGCCTTCTGAAAACATTAACTTTGATGTTCCCTTCTTAAAACATGAAAAATGTGATACTGCATTAAGTCTGACATTTAATTTCATTTCAAAAAAAAAAAAAGGAAAAAAGAAAGGAAGATAAGAGAGTTGAGAACGTAAGAAAATGTGACATAATATGTAAATATGACAGAAACACTGGTAAAGCATTATGCTAAGTGAGTGCCATTAGAGATGAATGATAAAATAACTCCTAAATGAAGGACAAATACTAGAAGAAAATCAAGAACATACATTCATCATGTTCATATACCAGCTGCCTTACTGTTGGGGGCTGGGGGGAACCTAGTGAACCAAGAACTGAAGAAAAGAACAAATGTTCTTTTGTATTTAACTAATGCAGTGTTAACAACCAGAGCTAAGGGCCTCCTGTGCCGATAGTTTATGGAACAAATGAATATCTTTTTCTCCTCAATCACTGATTACACCTGACTTTTCTACAACTCCCCCCTCCTTGCCCCAAAACATACAAGTGAGAACATGACAGTGGGGAGCAGAAACAAACGGCTCTTACCCAGAAGTTGCAAAGGCATGGTAAGGAAGCAATCCCTTGTCCACCTCTAGATCAAGTACGATACTAATGAAAGAAGCTCTTGGTTACCCTGCCTCTTGAGAAAGACCAGTGAGCTTGGCTATACCATTCATTTATAATTAGTGTTCATAAATATACAGTTTAGCTATTTTAATACCAAAGAGTACTTAGCAATTCTGCATTACTTAAACATGAAGCATTCACACCCTTTTCAAACCAATATCATATCACATATTAGAAATTAATTCACTAGCAATTCTTACTATATATAACCTGAAGAGACAGAATAATGCATCTGAAATCCCATGAAGGGCATCAGAATAAGAATCATAATGAGCTGCCTACAAGCTGAAGCTCCAGTTTAGCATATTAGTCCACATATTAAAGTTAGAGAGACAATATTACACAGCATCTTAGGTTTTCATGGTTCTGTATTCCTACAAGATAAACTCTTATCCATTACCAAAATTTCACAATACCTTCCAGCAATACTTATTCCTGTTATATAGACAAGAAGTTGAGAGCTACAATTAATCTCAAGGGCATGGAATATGTTTATAGAAAACACAGTTTTAACTAAAGCCTGACAGTCTGAGCTAGGTTTCTAAGTTTCCTGAAATTCACAGTAACAATTTGCGCATGTTGGTTTTCAAACTTAAGGAAAAAGACTCACAGTGTATTCTTTTTTATCCATAGTGTTCTGCCGTAATGCAAATAAACAGTACATACCTAGTACTAGTAACACAAAAAGGATGGGAGTGACAAAGAATAGCTTTACATTCATCACCTGTCATACTACAAGTATACTCAGTATCAACTCTAAAGTGCAACTATATTGCAATGAATCCAAATCCACTTAAAAGCTTGACTATCTTCTCAGTACTCAAGTAACCACAAACTTGTAACACCACTCACCAGGCCATACTATTTATATTACCATACCCAACATCATCAGATATATCTTCAGACAGATAATCTGGAGCTGTGAAAATTAAAGCCCTATCAAACTCGAGAGCTTTAAATCTGGAGGTTTCTGGCTTTTAATGAGTCCTGTATGAGGAAGAAACATAACACTGACTTTTCCTCCCCACAAATATAGAACAGTCAGTATTGCCAACAATGGGCTAAAATGCATCCTCCTATGCAGCACCTACAGCCAAAACACAGTAGGCTGCCTGTTAAGACCAGTCTAGTATTATGCATCACCAGTATAAGATTGAGGTCATTAAGGTGTGTCAGCAAGACAGAATATTCTGCCCTAAGGATGAAAAGCCAGAATGATCAAGCAGGAAGAGGTCTATCAGGCAACCTCCAACACCTCTGGATTTTGCCCAAGGTCTTCCACAGTGGTACAGAGATTCATGCAACCACCAGACTGGCAAGATACAACACAATTTCAGACAATTTTCTCACTATGTATACCTATCATCAGACCAGAAGTAAACAATTCCTTAAGAAGCAGGTGACAAGAAATTAATCTTGCAGAATTAAAAGACATATGGTATGACCTTATGGTTCAGTAATAGGGTATTCTGTTTCAAGTTGGTAATATTTCTCATTTCCAGGCCTTCAATCAAGCATAGCTAAAACTAACAGTGATCCCGTCAGATTCAGCAGCCAATAAAAAGCTATTAATTTCAGCCTAATACCCAATAAAAGCAATTAATTTCAGAATAAACAACTGCAACACAAGTTTTCAATGCCAAATACAGCAACGTGGTTTTGTCCCCTGTAAAATCAGCAAAATAACCGCTAGTAATCTGGCATTGGGCAAGAGCAGAAAGAAGGGTACAGGAGCAAGAAGAAAAACAAGAGAATTAAATCTATCACCTGTTATGCAACCAGTTTTAAGCTTACCAAAAATCTATGCCAAATCTCAAAAAAAAGTGGAAGGAAAATCTACCCTGTCCATCTTCAGGATCTGTGGTTAGAAAACATTAAGGGCAGGAAGCTATGTTTTCTAAGCTTGTGTTTGTTTTATTCTAATTGAGGTTTCAGCTTAAGGTACAGCTGATTAGAAAAACTGATTAGCTCTTTTTGTGTGGGATGGGCAAAACCTTCATGCTAGATATTGGTTGATTTAAAGAAAAAAAAAAAAACCTCCAGTACCTAAAAATTTCTGCACAGCTGGCCACTGGCAATGTACCGAGACTGAGCAGGACTAATCTATTCTGCGGGCTAGCAGGAAAAAAAAATATATATATTAAACCAAACAGAACAGCTTAATTGGAGAACATGGTTTCACATTTAGGAGCAAATCTACTTTGTTCATGTAAATTCCAATGAAGTGTCAGAGAGGGGGCGTTACAGAGATGGCTGACAGCTTTCATTTTAGGCAGAGTAGACCATCTATTTTATTGTATTACATAAGGTGTGGTTACAAAGCCCATTGAAATCAATTGACTCTTCATTTACTTCAGTGGTCTTTGACTTTGACCCACAATTTAAACAGCGTGACTACTTGTTTTGTAAGCACAATGTCTGAAAAAATTCCCGTTTGCAGATAAGATTCCCCATGTCGGAGTTGAACCACACTGACAAAATAAATGACTCCACACATTACGTCTCTTTTGTTGCAGAAAATATTCTCACTCTTACCTGCACGTTTTCTTCTGTAACTTGAATTTCAGCAGTGTAAATATAATCAATAAGCATCCTTAGAGTCCAGCCATCGACTTCCTTTATTCGAACTCTCTTCGCTCGGCTTTCACTCATCTCACCTACAGATACAGTTTATTAGTCAAATAAATTAGATAGAAATACAGCACATATGTAAAAGTTTAATAGTAATTGCTCCTGTCAGCAGCAGAACTTTTTGTGTTTGATCAGCTGTGATAGTAAAACAACTTCAATAATAATAATGTGATTTTTTTCTTCCCTCCCTCCAATGAGAAAGACAGACTTTGTTGCTACCATCATGCAAATGCTACCTGGGTTAACACTTTTACTGCAGGTGATCTATTTTTTCCAGTCTACAATATACAATAAAGGAAAATACTGTTATCAGACCTAAGTAAGACTCTTCAAATGCATATACAAACATCTTGCTGGCAAAGCAAGCTATTAAAATACTCCAGTTTTATTAACTTCTTAATCGAAGGAGCATACCAAATGCAGTGTGGAGTCATTTTGTTTAATAAAGAAAAAATATATCCCCACAGAAGAATGAATATAAATTATTTCTTTGCTTGCCTACTTATTACCCCCTTAGCAATTTCACCTCTGTTATAGATCTGATTTAACAGTTAAAAGCCAAGCTAAGATAAGATGGTAAGCAAGGGAAAACTTGTTGGATCTCATTTTATGGAGGCTGACATATTGGCCATATGCCACAACTGATGTTCATAGAAAGGCCTGCAAAATAGCTTCCATCTTCTAAAATATGATGTTTCTCAAAATGCAACATTGTGTTTATATCTGAAATAATTGCCCAAAGATACATTTGCAGTAATGATTATAACCTTCTCTATGACTACCAACCACACATCTGGTCATCTCGGACCTTTAGCTCTTTTGCGTTGACTTCCACTGGGAAGCTAAACATGAACTACACTACTTATGTTGGTATATATCTCAATTTTGACTTTGGAAGAGTATATCCCAGTCTCCGGATACATCTGTTTCTTATTCTTTTATAGTGGATGTATTCTTATTTCTTTCCCCTAGGCATCTAGAGATAATGGTATTGATGAGGTAACAAATGTAATGTACACAACAACAGAAGCAGACAGGATGGGGAAGTGAATCGGAAGATGCTTATCATTGCTGATATTTCCTTATGAAGTACATATGCATTTTTATTGTTTGTTATCCTGTGGTCTCCAGGACTGGTGCCAAACAATGCATTTTACTCCGTGCATTGGGCAAAGGGATCATCACTGAGATATTTATTGTTATTCAGGCCTTTTTTTTTTTTTTTGAGCTGAAGGGTGAGGAATGGCATTTTAAATCAACCCTTTACGTGGTAGGAAGTGCAGAAGACCATCTACAGCAACGTGCTACTACTTAATGGCAGTACAGGTTGCTAGCACTCCAGAAAGTAATGATGATGAGTTGCTAGCATTCCAGAAAGTAATGATGACGAACTACATGAAAACCAGCAAAATCCAGCCCCTACAGAACTTTCTTTTTTCACTTGTTCTTCTGACACATATCCCTACACCTTTGAAGGATGATTGCAGTGTGTTCTCTGCAGAGCCCTGTATCCCAAGTTTCCACTGCTAGTTTGACACAGATGAAACCTATTGGTCTTCAGAGCATGCATGCTGCAAGTTATTTATTATGCAAGCTGCTGTGGAGGTCATCCTTTGGGAAAACTATGTGTGGGGGAGAGTATTTGATATTCTGCAAGCACATTAGGTTTGTTTTCAGTTTTTGTGTCAAGGCTTCTAGAGCCATGGATAGACACCTTCTCTGTTTAACAGCAGAGCCCAGAATATTAAAAAAAAAAAAAAACCACAACAAAAAAACAAAAAACCAAAGATTTGCTTCTACCTTTCATGTTAAATGGAAATGCAGTCTTACTACAATTCTAGATCAGCCCACTGGTGATCCAGACTTGTTTCACAGTTCATATGCAGGAAACCATAGATTCATTCGCTAGGCAGTCTCATTCTAGAATTCAACCTGCTGAAGAACTCGGTTCATGACTGGGGAGTTGCACCACATCTCCACAGAGTTGTCAGTGACAGGAAAGCCTATCGTGAACAGAAAGGAAAGCCTGTCATGAACAGAAAGGAAAGCACTGAGCTGATCCAACCTCCCAAACAGGAACAGCAGAGGACTAGTTGAGTTGATGTTACTAAAAGGCTATCTAAAAAGCTTGTATGGCTCTTCAGACTAATTTACTGAAGGCTTTTTTCTTTTTTCTTCTTTTTTTTTTCTTTTTTTTTTTTTAAACAGAATTTTACAAATAGAGAATGGAAGCAAAGAGAGCAGGTAATTCCCTAAGAATAACTGTCTTGGCAGAAGAGAAAATTAAACCTTGTCCTAACTCAGGCGCTAGGGCCACTGAAACATCCCTTCACTGATGTTTTATAATCCTTTCCTCTAATCATTTAAGTGTATTTAATTCAGATCACAATACATATTTCTGAAGAATTTCACTGTATACAGAAGGAAGAACTATCCCTGGTAACACAGTCCCAGATGTTTAATCTTTCTTTTTCCTTCTACTTGTAATCATTACTAGCTTTAAAACGCAGTAACTTTTTCTTTGTATTTAACAGGGCTACTTCAAACATTGCAACCAGTGGCAACAGAAAAACAACCCAGGCAGAGGGTTTGATCTCAATTAATGCCATACCCCATCCAACATAGCAGTCAGTACCTAATGACTCAGAGGAAGGTGGAAGTAACCTGCAAACATGTGTCCAAACATAAGTTTCTAATTTCTAGTCAAGACGTAACTCTGAAGCATAAAAATGAAAATTTTTACTGTCTTTTCAGCCACTGTATTATTCTGGATGGAGGAAGATACTTTTCTACTTGGTTGTGGCTGGTTAAGGGACCAAATTTGCTTTTTTGAACTTGCAGATTACTGGGTGAGAATACAAATCCACCTGAGAAGTGTGCATTGCAGGGTTCATGGAAATAACAATTATGAGGAACTTCAGGATTTTTTTCTTTGGGCAATGATTGAAATGCACCAACACCACAGCTGGGCACTGCTGAAAGCAGCCTATGATAGTAATATAAAATCTGTTGATAAATCTTGAAGCCACAGCTGAATTCTATTTAAACTCCCACTAATTTGGGTCACCAACTACACAAACATTGCCACAGACATACAGGTTAAATGCTTCCCACCCATTACTCAGGTGAGCATTCTCACCTCCCACACCACTGGGGGTCAAAGATGACCTACAATTAAAAACATAAAACAAGCAAAAAAATTTAAAAGGGACTGAAGCTAGGAAAGGAGCAAGACTTCAGCAATTCCATCTGGAGAGCGGCCACAGCCACAACTGCACCAGCACTCCTAATGAGTCAGAAACTTCTCCACAGAAAGGGCAGTCAGGGCAAGCAGAAATGTCATGTCTGCCACAGAAAGCATAATATAAAACTTAATATTCTGAGTAAAGAATATTTGCAATGTGACAGTCAACAACAGTTAATCTTCAATACAGAACTAATGTAAGAGGCTTGTGTTTCTCTGTCACCAAGGTGATGAAAAGGAACTGTAGAAGCAGTTGTTTTCACTCTAACTTTAAAGAAAGCAGTAAAAATTAAGAGATAATGTATCAGTCACCTGGAATGTTTGTCTCAACCACAAATGAAATCCTGAAGAACTGCTAGAGGAATAGATATTTAATTTTACACACAGCTTTAAAGCACTGTTGCTGCTAGCAGAGACTCCACTTCTAGCTTTGGTTGTGTCAAAATATTTGCACGTAAAATCAAGAATAATCAGCTGCTTCCCCAGGACACAAGAGTATTTCAACTTCCATCAGTCTTCCTGTTGCATACAACTGAAGTTACTTAAAATCCAATTTGCTTGTATACTGGCAGGTCAAGAGTGACATTTCTGCCTCCACCTGAGCTGGTGGTCAGAAGTGATACACTGCAGAGAATTCTTTTCATTTCGGACAGTCAACATTAACTACTGAACTGGCACAAGATTTGAGAAGGAACAGACAAAACTTCAGATGTTAATTTTAGTATGCATTTAGTAGCATTTGCACTTTGACACCAAATTCGACATGATTTTTTATGCAATTTATAACCATTACAGAATGAAGCCCACAGCATGGGAATTCAGCTGGAGGCTCCTACGAACCTGAATCTATCTTAGCCTCACAAGCCCTCAGCGTTCCTGCTGTAGCAGCAGAGCAGTAACTCTGCCAGCATGGAGCAAGCAGAGGCAGAATCAAGCCTGCACAGAAAAGTTGCGGCAATGATGCAGAGTACATCTGTCACAGAGAATTACTCTAAAAATACCGAAACATGCACTCCAGCTATAGGCTGCCAAAGCCACAAAAAGCTTTTGTATCTACTCACAGCCTAGAGTACTCAGGGTCTGAAGAACACAGCAGCAGTTGTTAAAGGGCATAATTTACTCAAAAATTCACATGGAAGTTATTTTAACCTTCTTTTGGACGAGTGACATTACTAGAGCCTTAGAGGGCATAACAACTCTACTATTCCTGACTTACTTGACACAAAAATTTGTTTAAAGGACGGAGGCTTTCTAAAGCATTCATCATGCTAACAAAGAATAAGTTGCCAGCATGTCCTTAGCCTGTAAGGAAAAAACTCTAATTAAACTCAAATGTTCCTATTGGCTTATCTAAAAATTACATGAGATCCTAAAAAGCAAAAGTCATTTAATTTTGTGCTTCATACAGTTGGATTGGATTAGAACATAGTAAGCATTGAAACATTTGGTACCTGTAAACATGGCATGGAAGTAGGGGCTGCAGGCGGCTAGCACAACTCTATGCGCTGCAATTTCCATGTCTTCAGCTACTATCGTCACATCACACAGCAAGTTCTGACTATTTAGAAATACCAGAGAAGGCAATTTCACATAAGTGAACTACAACAGAAAAGCATATAATATCACACACAATTTCTTTTCCCATGCCCTCAAGAGGCAGGCAGGCAATGTTGATGAAGCATTGTTTTTAAATGTGTTGCACAACCACATGGCTATTACTCAGTCCGATTACAGATGGTGCTTGGGTACACAGAACTTTCTAAAAATCAAACAACTGAACTGTGATTTCTTGCCCAGAAGTTTTCTGCATTGAATAACCCAAATTTATATCAGCCCAATTTATAAACCTTCTCACTGGAAGTCTGGGCCTCTTTGAATAACTATGATAGAAAAAAGAATTTGATATACACAAACACTAAAAAAATCGAAGTAAGAAATAAGATTTTACAAGTAACAAAGAATCCAAACTTCAATTGCGACACCTGTGTCACATAGCACTGGAAGCTCATGCCTACTTAATTGTTCAAAATCACTACTCTATCATCTCTATATTTACCATTTTCCAAGCATTTTTCATAGATAGCCCATGCACACAATAGCAATTATTTTTTCCACTCTGACCAGTTTAGAATTTATTACGGTTAACTTCATACCTTGCCTGACTTATCTTCATTACATCCTTTTGCATTCTTGTCCTTTGAGCCTGTAATACATATTTCCTCCCTCTTCTGTTGTAATGAAGTAACATCTCATTTATAATCATTCCTAATACAGGTGTTTCCAATGCAGTTCACAGCTATTGGATATACCTCTTCCAGTTAAACCCACAACACCACACACTCTTTATAATTCAATTTTCTAGGGAGAAAGGGGAATAGCGGGGGGGACAGGACACCCACACCACAACACCAAAAGGCTGCAACTTCCCAGCATCTAAATAGCCATTGTCACAGCTGCCTTTTACTTCCTTCTCATGCTAGCACTGTCCCTGTAGAAGTAGCATACAATCCTCAAAACTCAGAGCCAGGGCAACGAAGGGAAGAGGGGAAAGTATGATTCAACAGAACATTCCTTAGGGATAGAGCTAGAGCTGCACAGCAATCCAGTGATCTCTATTCTCAGTACTTTTGAAAAGATAAATTTTTACCTTTCCTGAATATATATTGCAGTTAGGCTGCGGACTTTCTGACAGTTTGCAACTACCACACAAGCTGTAGCAGAGATTGGGGTGAGCAGTTGCATTTTGTTCTGACGGGGCTAGAGCTCGCAGACAAACTGCTCAGATATTCACCTCAGTCCAAAGAAAACTCCGTGATCACTCAGCCTCTGCAATCATCCAATTTCTTTGAGCACAGTCTCAAGTAAGGCAGCTGCATGGAGGTGTCACACCAAAAATTCTGGTGGCCACAACTAACCTTTAGGGCCATATTGCAATCCTGGCATAAGAATATTTTCCCCCTTTGAGCTCTTAATACCTACAGCAACTATCTAAATCTTGTAAATTTAGCCTGCAACATGGCTATTATCAAAAAGGATGTATAATATAAGGTAATGACCACACCCAGATGAAAGAGACAATTCAGAGAAGCTTGAAAACAACCATTACATTTATTAGACAAAAATTGAAACAAAAAGCTGCACAGAAGAGGTCATCAGATACCCAGCTTTTTCAGACACCTGCACTTATCCTGACAACAGGAACAAAGGGGTTTATACTTAGAGCCGCAAAGAAATACCAAAGATAACAATGAAGCAACAGAATTACATCAACGCAAAACTCCAGCTAATTAATTACATTGTACATATATAGGCATAGTAACTTAGAGGTAGTCCGGATACACCTCTAGTCTGGAACTACATTAGGTGAATGAATATGCTCTGCGTTACTACAAAGCTGACAAGCTAAATAAACTACTAAATAAAGAAACGAGCTTATAAACTTAATCATGTACTATGCTGCAAGCATCTTGTTGATTCCACAGCAACTCAGCACCTTCATTTCATGAGGACACACCAATTTATTTTAGAAAAGCTTGCGTTCTGAAGCCTTATTGTACTAATTTGCTTGTATAGAGCGTCTGAATGAAGAGAGCCATGGGGAATACACCATCTTGGTAAAGGAAATGAGAAAGCAAGAAATGGGGGAACAAAAAAAGTATAGATTTAAGAACAATAACTGTTTATCAGCTTGCAGGTTATTCTTCATTGGTTTATATAGAAAGGTCATTACCCACATCTTCAAAAGATTTTGCAATCTTATTTGTAAGAATGAGGATTATAGGTACGGTCAAATTCCATTGTGATAAAAGCAAATTATAATCAAGAGGAAAGATTGGCATCAGAGGGTAATTTCTTCATATGTCAAGAACGAATTAGTTATCCTAATGATCTCTCTGACTCAGTGTTGAGGTGATGGTGAGTAATGAAATGACAAAAACTACCAGGGAAAAAAATTACTCGAATTTGTTAAAAATTTGAAGGCACAGAAAAAACCTCTTATGAGCTAGTAGAACCAGGCAACTTAGGTGCAACCAGAAATGTAATATAAACTCACAGACTTAAGCATTCCAAAATCAACATATTTTAGATGCTTAGGCAGATGATTTCTTCACTAGGTACTCCCTTTCTGGAGAGTATACCTTTGGCAAATACCTGCTTGTGCTACACTAATGAAAAGAACTGAGACAGAAACCACTTTAAAAATACAGTCAATAAAAACAAAAATATAATTTACTTGAATAATATTAGGTCTTCATTTAAAGTAATGAATTCTGAAGCATTTATAAAATATTTCAGTTTATCATGTCAAACATAAATGCAAATATTAATGTTTATAATCTTATCTAATTAGCACTTACCATTTTAAAAGCTATACTGAGCTTAAACAGTAAACACTGCTGCATCAACTACCTTACTGAATAAGAACTACAGTTAAGGTTTGCATGGTACTGCTCCTGTTCCAACCTTAACTATTTATACATGCAAGACAAAATTGCTCAAATTGCTTCTACAGCAATTCGTATTTAAGTAACCATGGAAACTAAAGTGTATTCTGAAAATAATCCATGGCCTTCAACAATGCACTCTGCTGGAAGACCACGTATCTTTTACTTGCAACACAACAAAATACAGGTAAGGTTTCTGACTTCTGAAACTGTTGAGAGATTCATTCCGGGAAACTGTTTCTTCATCTAAACTCTTGCTCATCCTTAGGAAGCCATGGCTACTGGCTCTAGCCAGGCTCTATTATACTCTTTGAGACACTGAATCCGCTTACTGGGA
This sequence comes from Egretta garzetta, assembly GCF_000687185.1. Lineage (NCBI taxonomy): Eukaryota > Metazoa > Chordata > Aves > Pelecaniformes > Ardeidae > Egretta > Egretta garzetta. The sequence continues at coordinate 11,007 of NW_009259311.1, read as the reverse complement.
TCCCTGAAAAAGCCAGTGGCGCAAGTAAGGTGAAGCACCAAGTACCAGTCCTTCCAGCATAAGGTAACTGGGCTGTTAACATACTAGAAAAAGAGTCTTTGCTTTTATCCCATTATCCTCAGACTATGGAAGACTTTGAGCTGGATTTAAGTCATTTATAGTCCGTGTATGATTTTCTCCAGTCTTCCTGCACAGCACAAATTGTCACAGCCAGATAAATACATTGATCTGACCACAGTATCTACCACAGCATTAAAGATTTACCCATCTGGAACAGTGAAGATCAAAGGCAGAGGCATACTTTAATAGGGTATCAGTTGCTGTCTTTTTTTTCAGGTGAAGCCTCTCCAGTTTTTAATTTTATATGGGAAATAACAAAGGATTTTCACACCCTCTGGTATTGTCTATGCTCAAGAAGTGTTTTATTTATTTAATTTCTCCATGGTTTCTGTTAGTTATAAAGCTGAATTACTGTCAGTGATAGTTGTGAGTCCTAATTACCAGAGCTCAGTTGTGAGCTCTAATTACCAGCTGTCACAGTTTTCAACACCATCTCACCTACACATATGTAGAAAATAAATCAATATGGGTGCTAAGAACAGCATCAGCACCAGTCTCCCAGTTCTGCTGAAACTGATGGTAGCATCACTCAAGGTCTTACAAAACTTTATTGAGAAAACTTACTTTCAGTGTTTGATTTGTGAGTTCATCAATTTCTCCCAGGGGGCAAGCAAAAGATAACTGAGAAAAGGAAGTACACTGTCAGCTGGTTTACATTTGTTAGACTGCAACCCATGTCTCCAGACTAGAAAATTTTAACATTTTTCCAGTTTGCAGCCTACCACAAAAATCAACAACAGGCAGATGAAGAGCCTGAGGCTCAACTAAAGAGTCACTTTTCATCTACTCAGGATTAACTACATACCAGACAGGATCAGTAGCTGTAACTCCTTAAATACAACCTCTAAGTATTTTTCAAGTCTCGTAAACCTATTTTTGATTAACTTACGAGAGACAAAACATACTGCACACATTACAGCTAACATCACATGACTATCATTCACCTATCACTTCATTGTATATTTAATCCTTCTCATCAGCTATACTTCTAAAATTGCATGTTCTTAATAAGTAAACTATTAACTTAATAAATGCAAATGAAAATAAAAATGTATTATGGACTCCAGGCAGATGTATACAGTGAAGTAATACCTTCTTAATTCATTCATAACTTTAAAAGCTTTCTTCATGTGCCATGGATTTACTGTAACAGGACAGTGAATTTCGGTGTTATCATCTTTGAGATCCAAAGGCTTCTGATGGCAAAGTTTGGTACATCTGGAAAGAAAGAGAAAAAAAGAAGAGAGTTAATACTTCTGTCTAATCTCCAGGTCTGCCACTCTTATTTTCTCCATCTTCATCTGGGGGAAGAGGAGAAGACTTGCACTTCAACTTATTCTTTACTCCAAGCCATTTTGGTTTCCCTATTACCAACAATATGGAGGAGTAGGTAGAATTCCTAAGGAAGGGATACACTGGCGACCAACATTAGTGAGGCTGACAGAGGCACTCAGGACTAACAATCTCCACTAAGGAGAACATGAAGATGGTGCCCTAGAATATTCCCAATAAGTCCTGAAGTGAGGGGAGAAGCAAGAGGTTCAGGACCTTTTAGCCTGGTACCCATACAGATCAATGGCAGAACGCAGCATCCATCACGCTGGGCTCTCAATACCTTCACCGCCTGCAAGATAAGAGTTGCTCTCTGCCCTTTCACCAGGGCCTCTCTTACTGGTTCACGCAGCTCCTGGTCCATTTCTGACAGGAATACCACACAACTGGTATTGGACTGCTGTAATTGTCCGGGCTTTCCCTAGCAGCATCATGAGACATAGGTGAGTCTGAGAAAAAATGGGTAGTTCTGCAGACCCACTCAATGTTTTGAAAAGCAAAAGTGACTTAAAAAAAGTTATTAATTTTTCTTACTCTCAAAAACCCACCAAAATAGCAAGACAAAAACTAAGCCGTGTGAAAAAATCATTAGCTCTACCTATAATTATCTCTTTCTATAAGAAACACCCAAATTCCACAGACTGACTTCTGTAGAAGAATGACTATGTACACCCCTCAGTCACTAGGACTGTCCAAACAGTTTTTCATGCCAAGCCACGCCAATGAGTTTTGTGTTTACAATCACAATGTTATTCTTACAAGGCAAACTACATTTTTCTGGTACTCAGAAAATGCTTAGCATATTTTCACCTACGCTATTGTAACAGCATTCCTGAACCTCTGGGCTGGCAATAAGCTCAGTCACTGAAGTCACTTGGTGTGGCAACTGGCTCTGATACATCAGAGATCTGATTTCAAATGAAAACTCAATCTTATTTGCTTCAGGTAACACTAGTCAAACTGAACATATGCATTGACTCCCATAATCCCAGCCTCTCTTCTACTATACCCAAAACTTTTTACTTGGGCATGTCTAAAGAAACTTAAAAGAAATTCAATGATAATTTAAGATTTTAACCTAGAACTCTATATTCTGTGCACTACAACAACATGCAAAGCAAAGTAGTTGGCTCTACTTTTCATTATTCCAAAACTAGCTACAAGATTTTGGATCAAAACAGCACAAAACTGCATCAAACAACAAAGGAATAGAAAGTCTCTGTAAAACACTGGCTAACAAAGTAATATCTACAGAACTCAAACTACTACCAGCTGAATGCATTGTACCATGAGACTGCTATAAATTAGAGGTTTCATGCTTAATTTTGAAAATGATACAACTTATTACTGAAAGCAGTCAAGTAACAGCAATTTTGCAACAATCAGAAGAAAAAATTCAAGTCATTATAGAACACATACACATGCTGCTGTATGGAGGAAAAAAAAAAAGACATCCTATCTAGCAAACTCCTTTAGATTGAATATTACTCTTCTAAATTATGTGACATATGTATTGATCAGCATTCAAAAAGAATTATAAAATCAGTGACTTCAGGAAACATTCAAAACACCAAAGCCTAACTGTGAGGAAGAGACACAGCTTTTAGTTACACCACTGACTTATCAAGTCCACGATAAGAACACTTCTTCTATGGCACTTTTTTACATCCCAAGGCCACACATCAGCTACTGATGCATACATATCTGCATATGTATGCACATGTATACACATCACGTACAGATATGCAAGGGAAAAAGAAGTGGTCAGAGTTGCCTGTACAGAGCTGCCAAGCGACCTAGATAGATGGAAGAGTTCCAATGAAGCGTGAATTCATTTGCTGAAGTTTCATTAGTTTGTCACAAAGGATGACTTTGTTTCAAGGTTGAAGCCTACAAAACCATCAGTCATCTGCCTTCTGTTCTGAGAACTGCTAGTCTGCCTAAAGTTACTGGAGTGCCTCTTACCATTCCACTAGTTGGTTCAAAGCTGTCTGCAACTGGTTCCCTTTGGTTTGTTCTCAAGAGCCTCAAGCACAGTGTACCTGAAAACACAAACCCCCAAAGGCATGGGATGAAGCTACACTGAACTGGAGCGTAGGAAATACCGGAGGAACCCAACCGAAGTGCAGCTGGAAATGCGTGGCTTGCCTCACGCACTGCTACTAAAAAAGAGGCTTAACTAAATAACCAGAAAACCAAGAGTGTGATGAGCATGACTGCTGAGTCAAACAAGGAGTAATTTGGGACCACATATGGAGGAAGCAGAAGGAGTGAGGGGGAGGAGAGGAAAAAAGGGAGAGGAAAAAAAAAACTAACCCCCCCCCAAAAGCCTGTCCCCGCAAGCAGGGGAAGGCGGCAGCCCGGCCCGCCCGCGGGGACCCCGGCGCCCGCTCCCCCACGGC
>NW_009259311.1:0-6429 GCF_000687185.1 Egretta garzetta | reverse complement strand
GGCTGCCTGCCCCTGGGGGGGCAGCCCCGTCCCAGCGGCTGCTGGAAAAAGAAAGAGGAGGACGAGCGGGCGCTGTTCCTCTTTGCTGGAAGCAGGGCTTCCTTCAAGGGGGTGAGCCTGGGTTTAACGCCCCTCTCGATCCCAGGACATCCGAGGGCGCATCTCCCGCCTCCCCAGAGAGCGGTGGCTCCGGGCAGGGCCGGAGAGCGACAGCCCCGAGCTGCCCTACACGGGCCGTGTCCCTCAGAGCAGCAGGAGGGATGGCTTGCGGCCCTTCTGTGGAGACCCAGAGGTGCTCTAGGCCCTGGAGCCGAAACTCTTGTCTTTCTCCTTTTAGAAAAAAAAAAAAAACTAAAATTGGTCACAGGTCTCCTCTGTGAGATGACCCACCCCCAGATGCATGTTGTGGAGAAGCATCTGCAATTTCATCCCAGCTGGGATGGGGAGTTGGCCTGACACCAGCTCCTGCAGGTGGTGGCAGCTCGAGCAGGGGCCAAAGCAGAGCCCAGAATTGCATTGGGGCAGAGAAGAGGGGTGCTGCGACTGAACACCGGTGCTCTGATTTGCTGTGACCTGCTGTATATCTCATCCACCTTTGTTTGATCCAGTCCAGCAGAACAGTGACCATGCTGCCCACAACAGCCACCCTCCTGTCTTTACTCGTACAATTGCAAGTGTCGCTGACATTTAGCATTAAGTACTTGAGTTGTGGTTTAGCGTTTGCTTAAGTAGCCTCTGTGAGGCGGAATGGCAAAAAGAACCACAAACAGGACAGGGATCTATTTCAAACATGTGTCTTTGTGCGCGACACTAATGCAAACAGTAATGAAGAATCCAACAGGTAGCAACTTCTGACTTGGGGCATTTGAGAAGAATTTACTGTACTTAAACCTCTGAAAGTTACTTCTAAATCTCAGAAGATTGTGTAGTGGAAGATGTGTTGGCAAGCTGAACGCAATTCAGGCATTTAGGTCTGACAGTGTCTGTAAAAGTATAATGAGTCTTCTCTAATAATGTTCATCACGTGGAAAATGCCATTTTATTTTTCTCAGTTTACCAACCCTGTTTCACTACACTGTGATGTTTGATCTGGGAATGCTTCAGAATTTTTTCAATGGGTTGCCACTGGAGGTTTTTCTAAATTAAATAATCACAGTTGTTTTTACAAAGTCTACGTTTCCTAACTGCTGAATTTGTCTCTTCTCAAGAGACAACTAGATTTGCCCCTGGGTTGTATCGGAGAACACAAGCTGCTTGTTAAAGATTTGAGAGACGCAACAAAACCTGCTTGCAGGGCAGTCTGCTTCGAAGGGGCCAGCCAGCAGTAATGCGCTCTGAAATGGAGGTTTAAAATTCAGCTGGTTCCGTGTGTCATAGCATCAACAAGTTTTGAGTTCATAAGCAGGTCTGGCCTGGGTAGATCAGAGAGCTGCTGATGACTGTCACATCGTACTTTCAGGTTTCTGTACCCTAGAGTAAACTCCTGTATGTGTTACTTCATAAGACAAGGATCCTAGCTCTTACTGACCACAAGACTGAAGTGAATCCTACTAGTCACAGACTGCACTGTGTTTAAGGGTCCACATTAGACTATGAAGTCATTGTAAGCTTGTCCAGAAGCTGATGAGGAGATTTGTACACTACTCACACATAGATCCAGCAAGCGCGTAGGCAGCGGCAGATTCTGCCCCTTGTTAACATGGTGGAGCTGTTGAATAATGTTTATTCCTAAACAAACATTAAGCATTTCCACCTTGTGACTTCTTTTATTTTCTCGCAGTGTTGTTTTGGCTTTTGCACCAGATGTTTAATGTTAGTTGAAGTAAGCTCTGTGTTGCAGAACATCAAAAAGAAACACAGATAGGGCAGGGTTCTATCTTTTTTTCTCAAATTATGTCTTTGTACTTCAGTAATCCTGAAAGGAATCATAAACAGCTGAAACAAAAGTAACTGCATCCAAAATACATTATGTGGTTATGGCAAAACAACTTATAGATCTAACCATGAGAAAACACATCCTTTAAACACAATGTTTGGATTTTTATGGGATTCTGTGTGATCCAATACCTCTTCTTAGAAAAGAGCTTTTAGAGAAAAAGATTATTTATATAAGTGTGTGGGTGTATACATGTAGTTTTGAAAGGAAACAGGCTACGTTTTTTAACGATGATGAAATAGCTGCCATTTTTGTTTATGCTGCATCAATGCAAATAACTGCATTTACTGAGGAAATTCCCTGTCATGCTTAGGGCTGCCCCTGTAACAACTCTCAGTCCTTTCCTACTTGTTTTCGAGAGTTCCAGAGGAATGCTGCCAATGCTTACTAATGATTGCACAGTTCTTCAGATATATTGCCACTAGAAGTACTTTACTGGTATAGAAATCCTGATACTATACATCAGGGAAGAACATCCACTGAAAATGAAGCTCTACCAGAAAAGCCCCGTGTTACACAGTCCTACAAACGGAATAAGCAATCCTGGTGAAAGCCAATGTAACTGCATGCATATGTGGTGTTTTATAAGTATCTCTAAGGGATCACAAACCATGCTGATGCAGTCATGTTAGAAGAAACCAGTATTAGGTTTAGCCACAGAGAACACTGAAATAAGCTCTTACCCGTATTTTTAATTGACAAATGCAGGTTAGGAAGACTTCTCCAGAAAGGACAAAAATTGTATGTGTAATAACATTTACTCTTGTTTAAGGTATTAGAAGTCACGGCTTCTTAACAATTTGGGCAGAATGCCCATGAGAAGATGCTGCTAAGTCTGGGATTCTTTTCAGGAAAAAGGCAAAAGAAAGGAAGGGGCTAGACTTGAAGACTTAAGTACCTGTCTCTATTGCTATTGCTTCAAACAGAAAAACAGGGGCCATCCTCACTTTATTAGCAGTTATCCATTATATTTGTATCTTAATGAATTTAGCTGTGGGTAATTTATGTATAAAATTTATGTAAAAGTAAGTATATTTTTATCCAAAATCATTCAGGGCACACATGCTTTTTTTTTTTTTGCCTCTGCATTTCACCCCCAGTAACATTACCATCCAGCAACAGCTTTTATACAACCAAGGGCCCTGCATCTAAACAGGGTGTATGTGGAATTCACGACAGGAATTGAGGTCAACACAGGCATTAGCTACTATTGTATTCTTTTGTCTAAGCACTAACATCAGCATTAATCCAGCATTAACTCATCTTAAAAGGCCTTACTCCAGTGTAAGAGACTTTTTTTTTTTTTCCCCAAGAAGAATGGAATATTTAGTTTCAGAGAACCACTGAGCTCTAAGGACATGAATGCAGTTGAGAAGAATTACACTGAAAAGTAATCTGAAAATGAAAAGCAAGAAAGTGCACACAGCAGACTGAGAAAGGGACCAGATTGCAGAGGAATATGTACTGGAGAGTAGGCAGAGAGAGAAAAAATAAGACGTGTAAATTGGGAATGTGAAATAAGGAACAGCAAAGCAGCTGCTATCAAAAATAAATTGTACTGTGACCAAAATCAGCTAAATACAATTAAGCATGGATAAAAATATTTAGTCTTTTCTAGTTCTGTATAAGCAACTGCTGGAACACTAAGAATGATACATACTTATTGAAAGCATGTGAACAGTAAGATTTATTCTGTAAAGTTCATGGACCTTATATGATGATGAAAATTAGTAACTAAGAACTGGCTTTACCAGTGCTCAAAACCAGGCACGGTGTAATTTCCAAAAAGACTGGATATGGCACACAGTCTAGTAAACAGGCTTTAAATACTCCAATCCCAGTCTTGCAAAAGAAGGGCCAAAGAAAAAGCAAATGGTATGAAGTTTCTGAGTTCTACCCAATGGAGAAGTCAGGTCCCTGTGGTCAGTGCCAAACAGTGCAGTGTTCCTGTAGATGACAAGTTCACTTTAGTGCCAGCGAAAAAGGAAGTCCTGGTTCAAGCAAGGGTTACGAATGGAAGCAAGTATAGGTCATGGCTTTGATTCGTGTTAGTACTGCAGATTACTAAAATGCAAAGTAGAGATCTTGATGAGCAGATCTGAGGCCCAGAGCTGCGAAGGTTTGGATTTCACATACAGTGTATCCTTGAGATGACTGTGGAAGAGGCAGACCAGCTCCTACTTTCAGAGTTGGGTCGCTTCCTGTGCACTGGGTAAGGCAATCAGGTCTCTTTACTGAGTGGGTCCTTCACTGAACCAGCAGAAAACCCAAAAAGGATTTACAAGATCCAGTTTTCAGCAAACAATATACTATGTGCATAAGCTACTGTTAGGGTAGCCGGTCATTGGTGGGTTTTTCCTGATCATTTTACTTTAAAAGAGTGTAGATTATTATTGTGTTTGGTCATACTTGTTAAACTTGTCAAAACATTATTTTCTTGAAAAATTAAGCAAAAGGAGTTTTCTTCATAGATGATAACTGTAAGGTATAGTACTATACCTATCAGTGCAAGTCTATCAAAGTCACTGTACTTCTGCTCCATCGTAATTTTTCTCCACTCTAACAGCATTATCACAAGATAGTCCTAACCAATTCAGTCAAATATTACAACAGCTTTTTGAGAAGAAAACAGGTACAGCTAGTTAATTAACATTACATCTAACCAATTGATATACTGCCATCTAGTGCTTACTGGATGCACAACTAGACAGAGAAATTCTATGCATTTAAATAGTTCTTGGTATCTATTATTGGCCTACAGCAATAGAATAGGTAAACGGACCAATTTGCATGTAGTCATGCATATGGTGAGCTTACCTAAGAACAGTGATTGGGAGCAATTTATGCTGTGAAAAGTGACACAGCATGCTGAAAGACTCAATCTGAATATATATTATTTCATATGCATATAAATAAGACTGGAGGAACAGTATTTGTAGAGTCTACAGCACTTGAGGGGGCATTCAGCAAAAATGAAAAATGCTGTAGACTGGGAAAGAGCAAGTGGGATATAGTTCACACATTGTACAAATTCTTTTGTTGTACAAAAAGGCAATGACATCAAAGACTAAAATATTAAAAGACTATATTCAGGGAATCATAATAACAATGATATAGGTGTATTTACTGCATATAATTTTGCACTGACAGGGTGTTCATAGAAAGTGAAAGGCTTATCATGCTGCTATTCAAGAAATTTAGTAAATCCTTGTTTGGAATAATCTTTTGTGTTTGTGTGTAAGAAAGACTAGAAGGTATTGCAAACTAAGAATAGAGCTCAGGATCAGTACACTTAACTATGCAGTATGTCTAGTAAAATTGGACTCCTATTAAACAGAAAAGATGAAGGGGAATTTTAAGTCAAAGATAAAAGTATGAAAAGGTTTATTCCAATAATTCTAATACAAGCAGATGCTCATACAATGAGCAGCTTATTACGGTGCTCCTGGAGTACAATTTTCAGTGGATCAGGGAAAGTCTTTTGCCAATTTTTCTATGCAAAAGAACACCACGGACACTGGAGAAAACATAGGTAACCTCAGAATCTAAAAAAATTCAAAAGACTACTTTGTCAGAATGCTAATATTTAACCATACAGCCTAAAAAGTTAGTTTATGCAAGCTGTCCTTGACAGGTCCTTTTTATGATTTTCAGACAAAATACTTAGAAAATGGAAAAAAACTAATTTTTTCCTTGAAGTTTCATCCTCTGGCTTTATTTTATCAGTAGTTTTCCTGAGGCAAATTATCTCAAACGTTCTTCTTTTTTCAATGAAAATCACCTTAGATGGTGTATTATCTAAACACAAATATTTTCAGAGCCAGCTCTGCATTTCCCTTTATATAGTTCAAGTAAATGCTTATCATATTGTGATGGCTTTATAACACAATATAAACAGGAATGTGATTTTAAAAAAATCACAGAAGAAAGTGTTATAATCCATAGTTGAAAATTACTCTGCAGAGGGAAAACTTTTAACTCTTTGGCATTTGCTTAAGCCCTAAACCATTTAAAACTCAAAATTGGCTTTAGTGCCAAGTAAATAAGATACATTGTCATACTGTGTTTCGAAGTTTGATCTATACTTCTAGTGTATATTTCTAAAAATAACTATGAAATCAAGAGTTGTATCCTTTCTTTAACCTCAATTTATTTGCTTTTGAATATAGATGGACATTCAGTAGAATTAAAAAAGTAAGCAAGAGTGCCCATTCTGTTGTTCACAATTTTCCCTTTCACTGTTACTTTACGTCCTTTATCTCATCTGCATTAATCAGTCCAAATTCTCCCTCTACAGATGTATTAAATATTACGTACCTGTTTTTATCAGTCCTATCTCTGGACTTCATTATGGACACATAGGACATTTTGCTAAATGATTTGTAGTGGCCATACTAAGCCTCCAGCATTCAAATTTGTATATTATTTGGTGAAAGACTGAAAAAGTTTTTATTAATAGCAGTGTTGTGTTAAGTAACTGAGGTAAATTTGCT
>NW_009259310.1:3003418-3015002 GCF_000687185.1 Egretta garzetta | reverse complement strand
TGTCCCCAGTGGGACAGTCCTTGGGCAGAGAGGGAACCAGCTGGATCGGTTTGGGTGTCACCGGTTTCAGCTGAAGCAAACTGGTCCGACTGTGAAACCAAACTGGTGGGAGGTGTCGCCATTGTGAAAGACGGCCAGGTCCCGCAGGGGCAGCAGGGAGAGCTCCTCAGTGGCAAACTGGAAGATGGTGTCAGTGATGGAGGACTCGTTGTCCAGCTGAAATGAGCACAGGGAGCAGCTGAGTGGCACTGAAACACTTGGCCTCTCGGCCTGAAGGACGCTCTCGAAGCACCCGCTGTCCCTTTTGGTTGCTCCTCGATTCACCCCCCAACCCCACAGGAGCCAGGTCTCCAGCCCTGCATGGCTTCTCCAGGGAGGTGGCCTCCCCCATGTCCCCCAGAGCCCACCCTGTCCCCTGCCACATCCCAGCCCGCTCCCCAAGACCAGGACAGCTCCTTGGGCCTGGGGAGAGGATGCTCTTCATCCCCATCCCACCATGTGAAGCCTCACCCCCCCAGGTCTATCCCAAACCCTGGGGGTGCAAACACGTGCCGAGGGGCTCTTCCAGGCAGAGAGAAGGGTCTGGCCACGGCTAAGCTTACCATGCAGCCTTGCAGGCTGGCTGCATAGCTCTGCTCCCGGGAGTCAGCCAGGAAGCGGATTTCCTTCTCCGGCTGGGGCTGGCCCTGCTCCAGGGCCGGTCTGCAGGAGTAGGAGACCTTCTGGGTGGCCAGGTGGCTGTGCAGGCGGAGGAAGCGGAGCTGCACCGGGCTGGCCCCCACGTACTCCAGCTGCAGGGTAATGAGAGAAAACAGGGTAGCAGGGGCTGCTTGGAGGGGTCTGTACTCCCCCCCAGTTGAAAACTGGGCAGGATTCAGCTCTCTGCGAAAGCACTGGTTTGGATTTCCTTGCAGAGGGAGGTGTCGTGTCCCACCATGCACAGCCAGCAGGACCCTGTGCCCAGCATCACCCCACTGCAGCGGGACGGGCACTAGGAGACCCCCGGCCCCATGAGATGGGTTTTGTGTCCCCTGTCCCGGCCAGGCACTCACCAGAAACCCCCCAGGCAGGGTGCTGAACCACTCGAAGGTGTCCTCGGAGGTGTAGGTGCTCAGCCAAGCCTTGATGGGGACCTGCAGGGAGAGGGGCAGGACTGTGCCACACTGTCCAGTGGGGGACAGTGGCAACCACCAGGACAAGGATCCAGCTATACCAGCCCATGCGCGTGACCCATCCTTGCAGACTGGTCATGCACTGCGACCAGGATCCTCACCCCAAACACCTCCAACAGCTCCCTGAGATGGCAGCAGTCACCACAGCGAGGGACCAGCCACGTGGTCCCCCTTCAGCCACGCCAACCCCCTGTCCTTGCACACCCTGAGCTGTAACGTGGGGCTGGGGGAGCCCCACAAAAGTCACCCCATACCTGGTTGTGGATGGGGGCTATGCAGGTCTCTCCCCCTGCCGTGAAGTTGCAGAAGGCCACCAGTGCATCCTGGGGGCTGCCCTGGTTGGGGTCGATGTAATATTGCCCTGGAGGGAGGCAGAGGTGAGCTCTTGGCACCCGGTTTTTGGCACAGGGATGATGCCACACGGTGCCATGCCAGCTCAGCTCGTGGCACATCCCCGGCTGCAAAATCCATCCTCCTGGGATGCAGCGTGGCTGCCATCCTGTTGCTCCAGGGATGCCCATGAAACCCAGCTGAGCTCATCCCCCAAATCCTCATCCCTTCTTAATTGCAAAGAGCTGCCCATCCTCCCATGTTGGCCCTGGATCCAGCCAGCCCTCCCCGCACTGTCCTGGCATGGGGAGGGCTGGCCGGATCTGGGTCCAATGTGGGGGGACCCCAGTACCATCGGGCAGGCTGGGGTGAGCCAGCAGCAGCTCCTTGCAGGTGGCCGCCGGGTTGGTTCTGGTGCCGTTGGGATGCTCGACGAGGGCTTGCAGCTCCTGGCTCAGGGTGTCCAGCAGAGCCCAAACCGCGGTGTAATTCAGGTGGTTAGAGGAATAAATTAGGTGCTGAAAGAAAAAGTGGGGGATATAAGCAAGCTGGCATTAGCCCCTCCTCTTATTTTGGCCAGGAATATCGCCAGGTGCTCAGGGAGGGCATGGGACATGCAGGGACAAGGACAAGCATGGTGGGAGAGGGATTAACCATATTGGCTTGCTCTCTCTGCAAGGACCTCAGTCCTTGTGTACAGAGGACCTCAGGAGCAGTGGGACATGGGACAGCATTGCTCTCAGCCCCTTTCCTCCAGGGTGGCACCCACCAAAGCGGGGTGGAAACCCCTCGCCCCCAGGCAGCATCGCCCCTCCAATGCACTCACCCGCAGCTCCTCCCTGGACAGCATCAGCGGGGCTCCACGGGGACCAGGGGGGCCAGCAAGACCCTGGGTGACAATGACAATGCTGGTGGCACCGGTTGCTGCCCATGAGACCCCTGCCACATTCACAGCTCCTCCAGCAGTGCCAGCAGCCAGCCGTCCCCATGGCGTGGCATGGTGGGACCTTGCTACCAAATTTGGGGGAGCAAGAGCACCCACATTTTGGCACGAGGGACGTTAGTGGCTCTGCTTACCGGCATGCCCGGCATGCCCCTGGGTCCCGGCAGCCCTGGGAAGCCTTTCAGCCCCTGCCGAAGGAGGGGAGAAAAGCAAGGTGGTGAGATGCTACTGTGCCGAGCGGCACCCTGGGGTGCCCCATGGGGCCACCCTGCACCCCGGGGAGTGGGCAGGAGGGGAGGGTGTCCCGCAGCAGTGCTGAGCCCGGCTCCAGGCACTCCCCACTACTTACTTTGGGTCCAGATGAGCCCTGGAAGAGAAGGACAAGACCTGGCTAAGAGGGAGGCAGGAGGGATTGAAGCCCCATCTCAGTGTAACTCCCACAGGACCAGGAGCAAGCCCCAAACCTGCCGGGAGGGTGAGGGACTCACCGGTGTCCCGGGGAAGCCAGGGTGTCCCCGCAGGCCAGGGGGGCCAGTGTCACCCTGCAAAGACACTGGAGGTGAGGGCACTGCATGGGGCATCCCCCAGCCCTGTCCCCTTCTACAACCCAGCCCCTTCCCCAGGTGGATTTTGCATGGAAAGATGAGGAATTTACCCCAAATACTCATCTCAGTTCCCCCTGTTCCCCTCCACCCTGCCCTTACCTGCTGTCCCTTGGGTCCTGGCCTCCCAGGGACACCATGGGGTCCTGGCTTGCCCTAGGAGATGTGGCAGGGTGTCACACGGGGTGACAAGGGACCAAGGGGAGGGAGGACAAGAGCAAAACCCTTCACGCACCTTGAAGCCATCGTCCCCTTGCTGGCCCAGGTTGCCCATGCTGCCCTTCTCGCCCTAGGAGAGAGTCAGGGAGAGCTCTGGTGCCAAAGAGGAGGGCAGAAACTGCCCGGGGCCACCGGCCCGGCGGGGGGCTCCGCCCGGAGGGTGGGTGTTGGAGTCCTGCACGTTACTCCATCAGTGGCATTTCATCAGGGAGGCAACAGAGGTTTTGCTTGCTGCCTGACCCTAGCAGGAGATACCAGCCTGGGGACATTTCTCCAGGCCATACATCTCATGGCCTCCAGCAAGTGGCTGGAAATGGGAAATTCCCAGTTACGTCTGGCTGCAAAATTTCTGAAAACAATGACCCCTTTCGATCTGGTGGAATTACTGCTCCCGTATTGCTGGGGAAGGAGGCGGCGTGACGGAGTGCCTGCCTCCCTGCCTCAGCTGCAAAGGCAAAACCGAAAGTATTTTATCCCAGACTAAAATAACATCCACAAAAACCTCGGAAGTTCCCAGGCAACATTTTGAGAAAACAAAGGAAGTTTCTTGTGTGATGAAATCTGGTGGGGCAGAGGAAGAAACCCCAGCCCAGCAGCTGCCCGCAGCCTCCCCTTCGCCTGCTCCCCCAGGCTCTGGCCTTGCTGAACACCCTGGACTTCAGCTTCTGCCATCGCTCATTTAGCTTGCAATAAATTTAAAGCTTTATTTATTACCAGGGTTTCATTTCCCTGCAGGATGCAAGCAACTACCTGCCGCCAGGGACTGCTGGTCAGTCTTTTTTGCAGCCTTGGGGCTGACAGACGGGACCGTGAGGATCCATCCAAGGTTGGATCCATCAGCTCATCAGTAACAGCACAGGCAGGTAACGTGCCCGTGCATCAATGCTGAGAGCAGGGGATTAAAAGACTGTACATGCTGCTGCTTGCAATTCCAGGAGGATGGAGAGGCTGGAAAAGGACCTGGTTTTGGGAAAGTCTAAAAGGTCCCCTCTCCCAGCACCTGGGGGCACAGTGGTCAACCCCCAACAAAGGATACTGCAGTGATCGGTGTTCAAGAAGAGGTGAATAAGTGATTGCATCCAGCAAATTAAATGCTAGCCTGTGCCCAGAGTCCCCACTGTGCCTGGGGCTCAAGTGCCCGGTGCATGGCACCCACCTTGTGTCCTTTCGGTCCAGGTTCTCCTTTCATGCCCTTCAGCCCTGGGATGCCCTAAGAGAGAAATGAAGCGGCACCACATCACCCTGAGGCTGAGCTGCTCTGTCGGCTCCCCGGCAAGGAGGGACCTCGCCACCCCCTAGGTCGCCCCAAGGATTCTGGGAATTTGAGGCAGTTTTAGAAACTTTGAGTCGTTTCTCATCAAATCTTTGATTTTTGCTTTCAGGAGGATCCCTCAGCAAACTGTTTAAAAATTCAGTTCAGGTCCCTTGACTGGCTGCAGAACACCCTGGCTTTGGTTTTTTTGAAATTACCAAAGCTGGGATTTTTATTTTAAATAGAGACAAAATAATTTCCAGCAATTTAAAAAAAATAATATTTGAGTAGTTTTCTTTGGCCAGTGCTGGCTGCTGCAGCACAGCTGGCCCCCCCAGCCATGGCAGTTCTCTGGGAACATGGGGACAGTCCTCTGTAAGCGCTCGGCGCTGCCAGGCACCAGACGCTGACCTGGAAGGGAAGTGCTTGGCCTCTAGAGCAACGTCTTGGAAATTATATGATGTGCCTGACAGCATGTGCACTGCTGGGATGCTAATTTGGGAGAAGGCAAGCTGAGATGGATGAATGATGGATGGATGATGAGCTGGAAGAATGATGGGTGGGTGAAACACCTAGAAACTTCGCTCTCTTTCAATGGGTCTCTGCCTCGGTTGTTCACAGAGCTGGCTTGCACAGTGGTACCCGTGGGGGCCAAACGGGGAGCACTGGCACCCCAAAACCTCCGAGCTAATACTCACATAGGGTCCTTGGGGGCCCTGGGGTCCTTCGGGCCCCTCGTCACCTGGGTAGCCCTGAAATGCAAAAACGAGAGACCCTGGCTGGAGGCCCCAGCAGTGCAGTGTGAGGGCAAAGCAGGGACAATGCCCCGGTGCCTCTTGCACCCATGGAGAGCAGCCCCCAGGGGCTGGGGGTGTGGGAGACCCCCTCCTCGGGCTGGAAGAGGCTGGGGACACAGAGCCCTCCAGCTACGCACGCAATGCCCCTGTATTGGCTTATCCTTTCCTGAGCTGGGGGCTCAGGTGGGAGCACCCCTGAGCTGCCAGGGTGCCAAAGCAGCCCTGGCCCTGGCAGGGCAAAGCTCACCTACCTTGGGTCCCTGGGGGCCTCTCGGGGGCCGGTGGCCCACCTTGCCTCGCTTGCCCTGGGAACAACAGATTAAAGACTCACGAGCAATTCAAGCCTGTTAAAGGCACCTGGCTGGCTGCCCCACATCCCCCTCACTGCCCACCCAGGGGTGCTGAGGCCCCAGCGAGACCTCAGTGGGCTCCAAGCATCAGCCCCACACGTCCCGCCAGCCTTCATGGGGACAACGGTGCCAGTTACCCGTCTGCCAGTTTCTCCAGGGACCCCTTCTTCCCCTTCACTCCCCACATCGCCCTGGGGGAAGAAGAGACGGGAGACCATCACCAGCAGCCCAGACACATCCCAGACTGGGGCTGGGGAAAAGGGGCTGCTGCCTGCATGGAGATGGAGCTCACCAGGTGCTGAGGGACCCTGGAGATGGACCCCAAGGCCATGGTGCAGAGCTGGCCAGGGAAAGGGAGGTCCCCTGTGCCCCCTCAAGGGAACCTGACCCAGGATGGAGGCAGCCCTAGTGGGGCTGAGCTGGGGGGACCTGCCAGCCCCTCACCCATCAGCCAGCCAAGGCAGCCCAAGGGCTCTGTGTTTGCCAGGCACCAATGCGCGATTGCCTTTACACTGGGGAGAAATGGGTCCCCCCGGGGCAATTCCCCCTGGCTTCTCCCCATGGACCACAACAGGGTTGGACCAGCTCAGGCTCAGCCATCCCATACCCCATGGCTGGTCCCCCTTGGGTGCCACGTGCAGAGGAGGATTTCTGAGGTACCTTTTCTCCTTTGCGACCTTTCCGCCCTTTAGGACCAGCTTGTCCCGGAGACCCCTAAAATCCCAGAGAAGAAGGAACCCCCTCCATAAGGATTCTGTGCCAGGGATGCCCCCTCCCAGCCTCCCTCCCTGCTCTCGCCACGGCGTGCACAGAAAGATGCTCTAAGCTGAAGTCTTCGTTTGAGATTTTTGCCCTGCTCTGGGGCAGGCTGGGCAGAGCAGGGCTGGGGGGGGAGTTCACCGGGAGCAGGAGATGCTGCCTGTGTGGGACCTCCCTGCAGCCAGGAGATCCCAGCATCCCACTGCCTGTGCCAGGAAGAACCAGTATGGCTCCATCCCACTCCTCACCATTTGCCCTGGTTTTCCCGGCTTGCCCAGCTCCCCTTTTGCACCCGCCAGGCCCTAGGAAGGAAAACAAAAATCAATCCAACTCAAAAAAATAAGGTCCAGGGTTATTCACCCAAATCCCAGCAGGCTGTCAGAGTGGCACAGACCTGGGCTGCGAGGAAAGCAGGGCAGCAGAGGAGCCCACTCACCTCGGTGCCGCTCAGTCCCGTGGCTCCAGCTTCACCCGGTGGCCCGAGAGGACCCTGAGTTCATTTGGGGACAAAAACACAAGGCTGGCATCAGCTCTGGGTTATTTAGGGGAAGGCAGGAGGGTGACTACAGCACCAGCTGCCTTGCCCTGGGGTCTGGACTGGGGTGGCTCCCCCCAGCGACCTCTGGTGCCAGAGCTATGCCAGGGAGGGCCACCCTGTGGGGATGTCCCCTGCCCATCCCCACAGCAGACAGAGGAGTTACCTGCCGGCCCGGCTCTCCCTTGGCCCCCGTTGCTCCTCTGGCTCCTTCGTGCCCGGTGTAGCCCCAGAGCCCAGGGGCACCCACTGGCCCCCGGGCACCCGCTGCGCCCTGTGGTGGACACAGATGGGGACACCAGTTACACCTCAGCACAACCCCATCAGGAGCAGGGACCGAGAAGCCACCCCTCAAGGGGCTTCGGCTACACTGAGCGATGGCTCTCCCTGCCTGCTTTGCAAATCCACCCGGAGTTTATTCCGCATCCCAACCTCTCCCAGTCACCCAAGTTAAGGACACGTCTTGCCTGGGCAGAGCAGCACTGCAACATGGGAAAACTGGGATGTAAATGGGATTTATCCGGCAGCTGAGTGCAGGGCATCAATAACACATCTGAGGTTCTGTGCATGTCAGGACCACAACCATAAAATGCAACTCAGGGCAGCGCCAGTGCTCCAGGGCAGTTCCTGGAGCCCTCTGACCTTACGGACACCTGCAAATTTGCTCTGCGAAAGCAGAGGAGGGGGAAACCAAATGCCCTGGACCTGCCTCAGGCAGACTCTGACAGCCAAGCATTAATTGCACAATGGCCGCAGCACTTCTGCATGGTTTTTAGTAGCTGTGTTAAAATGCCTTTATGGAGCTTTGGCTCTAGGGAAACCAAGGAAACGGTGACTCGGTTACAAACCCATTGCAGGGCAGGACCCAGGAAACAGAGCCCGGTGCTCAGGCTGGCAGAGCTGGCTTTGGGGCCACCCACGGGTGACACAGCCCCAGCCCCTGCTGCTCCATCACAAGATGCCACCAAACCTTTTTCCCAGGGAAGTTTTGCAGGGGCAGGGCCGGTACTCACCGCTGGACCGGGCTTGCCACCATCTCCCTTGGCTCCGTCGTCTCCAGCGAGTCCCTGCAGTGATGTTAGGGATTTAGAACAAGCCCATCACCACCATGTACTTCGTGCTCAGGCCCTCTGCAGGTATTTTAAGCATCCTCTCCCTCATACCACATTCAGCTGGCCAAGGCACGTGCCCAGGCAGCACCCAGGCACCGCATGGGAGTGAACATGATTTGATAGCAGGAACGGGTCTCCCAGAAGGCACCCCTGGGTGCCAGGCTGAAGTGGTCTGATTTTTGGGGTGGGGGCATGTAAGTACCTCCTGGGAGTCAGTGCCAAGATGCGAGGCGTTAAAAACCCCTCCCCACTCCTGAGTGCCCTGGCCTGGGCAGTTAAGGGGCAATAAATCCTTTGGCTTTGGTTTGTGTTGGAAGTGGTGAAGCACTGGGAAAGCCTTTGGCAGCTCCTGGCTCTACAAGTTCCCAGGCATCAGTACCTCTAATCCTGCAGCACCAGTGGGTCCATCCATGCCTCGTGGCCCTGGATCTCCCTGGGGAAGAAGGGAAAAACAGCTCTGTCCTCAGGAAAACTCCTTTCTTGCCTTCTTCACTTTGGACCTGAGTGTCCCATGGCAGGTCCCCAGCCTGCCAGGTCTCATGCATGTCCTCCACCACAGCCAGCTCCACCACACCCCCATCAGCCAGAGGCAGAAAGCAGAGCTTGGTAAAAGACCAGAAAAGGGCATTTCATCCAGAGATAAGGGGTTGGAGCCATCACCCTGCCGTACCTTCGCTCCCTCGGGACCGTCAAGCCCAGGAGGACCTCGGAGACCCGTCCCACCCTGTTCAGGGCACAAGCAAAGGAGCCCCATTGATGCAACCCTGCCCAGTGCTCCCAGTCACACACGCATCCCCCCACCAGATCTGTGATCAGCCAAAACAGGAGGAGGGACATGATCTGACTTACAAACTGTCCTCTGGCTCCAGCAGGTCCCGCAGCTCCAGTGACACCGACCTGGCCCTGGGACAGAGAGGGAGATGTGCTCAGGTGCCCCAGCCTGGCTGGGGGGCAGGAGGCTGGAGTTTGGCCAGGGGCAGTGTTAACCCGGACTGCCCGGCAAGTCCAAACTGTCCTTTTGTGCCAACAAGACCCAGTTTTGGAGTCATGCCCAGGAGACATGAAACTCCCTAGTTACAGAGATTTGCTAATTCCTAATATTCTCTGTGGCTCTTGAAGCCCAAGGTTTCCCACCAGGGGTGAGCCCTGCTCCTTGGCACCCAGCACCCAGCCTGTGGGGATGCTGGGGGCCTGGTGGGCTGAGGCAGCCCCGCTCTGTACTTGCCAGCAAACCTTCTTGGCCCTTCTCTCCTTTATGGCCTTTTTCTCCAATTTCCCCTGTAGCAGCTCCCGGGCCAGGCATTCCAGGAAGGCCCCTGGGGCCAGCATCACCCTGATCAGGGATGGAGACAGAGATGTCACCAGAGAGGAAAAAAAAAGGAATAGCAATTAAATGAGCTTCTGCATGGAGATGATGTGTTTCACCTGCTCACTGGGTGCCGTGGACAGAAGGTCACCCTGGGATACTCACCACCTCCAGTGGTCCTCAGCCACGGGGACACCCCTGTCCTGCTCCTGCCCCCACCATGCCAAATGGAGCAGCAGAGGCTGAGCAAGGCTACGGGTGTCCCCAAGGTGCTGCAAGGAGGGACAGTTAGAGGCACTCCTCACCTTCTGCCCTTGTGGTCCTTGCTCACCCGGGTCTCCAGCATCACCAGCATCACCCTGCACAGAGGGGAAATAGCAGCATCAGATGCAGTGACTGCTCCCCAGCCCTGTCCCAGTGTGGGTTAAAAGCCAAGCTCTGACTTCCACAGGGTTCTCCACCCTCCTCTGGCTAGGATTTTGGTGCTGGGTAAGAGATGGCCCTGCAGCTTTGCCTGCACCAGGAGGTCACCCCCCAGCCTCGACCCACGTTAGCCCAGAAGCGAGGACAAACCATGGAGCACAGCCAAGCAGCAGCTCCTCCAGCAAGGGGACCCCCAAACTATCAGCCCCCTCCTCCCATGGGGGCACCTCAGCCTGCCTGCGGCGAAGCCGTAGCACAGGCAGTTGTTCCCAGCCGGTGGCACACCTTTCCCGTCCCCATCCCCATCCCCTGGCAGAGGATGCTGGGGGCCAGTGGTGACCGCCACGGGGCCAACCAGCACACATACCTCCTTCCCTTGCTCCCCGGGCCTCCCCGGTGGCCCCTCTGGTCCATCGTCCCCTGGCTCCCCAGGGACCCCTCTGATGCCCAGAGCTCCGCAGGGTCCTGCCTCTCCCTGGACAGGACAAAAATGATGAGGATTATTCTTGGCTGGCTTTTCCAGCTGACCCTGGCTCTGCCCTCCATCATTTCCCACCATACAGCAGACCCAGTTTTCCTCGTACCAGGTACCAAAAGCTTTGAGGGGATCTGGACCCTCCCCCCCCCCAGCAACATAAATCCCCAGGCATGAGGATGCTGGGGGAGAATTCAAAAAGCCCTACGTGGATTTAGGTGCCTGCCTGCCTGCACTTGCAGCAGCAGGACCAGGTGAGCTCAGCACCTCCAGCGGTATCGTCCCCAGTACCCGGCAGGAACGGACCTGCTCGCCTTTGGGCCCCAGCTGACCCTCTGCTCCTGGCGGTCCCGGTGGCCCCTGGGGAGGAAACACAGAGCCCGGCTTTAGCACAGCTCATTCACCCCACGTCGCTCAAAGCCTTTGGCTCAGCTAATGTGGACGCAGCTTTAACCTAATCCATAGTTGAGATTCAGCCACCACCTCCCATCCCATCCCCGGAGAAGGCGCGCGGGAGGCGGCAGGCTGGAGCAGCCCCCGCCGAGGGAGGGAGGGAGGGAGGGACAGGGCTCCCCAGCTGACGTACCTGCTCGCCATCCAGCCCGCTGATGCCGGCTTCCCCAGGATC
Source organism: Egretta garzetta (assembly GCF_000687185.1). NCBI lineage: Eukaryota > Metazoa > Chordata > Aves > Pelecaniformes > Ardeidae > Egretta > Egretta garzetta. Next base: position 3,004,099 of record NW_009259310.1, on the reverse strand, counting down.
TCCCGCATCCCCCTGCCAGAGGACAGACAGACATTAGGACAGGCAGCCGCGGTGGTCCTCCACGCAGGTCGTCTGCACACCCCGCTGCCCTGGCCCCGCAGGAGGGCTTGCAAGGCTCTTATCCCACCTCGTACCAGACACGTAAGTCCCCATCCCACTGGGCAGAGCCAGCGGCCAAACTGGGAGGTGGGCTTGCACCTACAGCCCAGGGGAGGAAAACCCCACTATGGGCAAACAGAGGAACCCCAAGGCTCTGCCTTCCTGGGCAGCTCCAGAAGCACCTCCCCTCTCCTTACCTTCTCTCCTCTCACTCCCAAAGGCCCTTCAGGTCCATTTGGACCTTCCCGTCCCTGAAAAAAAACAGTCCGTATCAGCAGCGAGGCATTGCACTAACTCAGGAGGCCTTCGCAGCTCCCGAGCGTGGGAGGCAGGGGCTGGGAGGCCCCCGCAGGCACAGAAACCACCCGCAGCTTCTCAAGCCCCTTGCACCAGCTTCCCTTTTCCTTCTCTTCTTGCGGGTGCTTTTGGGAGCTCCTTTAAAAGTGTTGCACCAGCAAACTTGCTGCACCGGGTCCTATCGGTGAGGAGGAAATGGCTGAGGTGGGAGGTTGTGTTGTGCATCAATTGAAGGAGCCACATCTGCACTCACCGGGTACCCAGGTGGGCCAGCAGCACCCGCCA
>NW_009259310.1:2995965-3002244 GCF_000687185.1 Egretta garzetta | reverse complement strand
GCAAACTTGCTGCACCGGGGCCTATCGGTGAGGAGGAAATGGCTGAGGTGGGAGGTTGTGTTGTGCATCAATTGAAGGAGCCACATCTGCACTCACCGGGTACCCAGGTGGGCCAGCAGCACCAGCCATGCCAGGAGCCCCCATTTCTCCTGCCGAGCCAGGCTTCCCGGGGCTGCCATCCAGCCCTCGCGTGCCACGAACACCCTGCAAGGCCAAAAGCCACTTAGGCACTCCAAAATGCAGCATGGGGTGCAGCTCCAGGGAGGGCAATGCTGGTGGGAGCCCTGTGCCTGAACCAGTTGGGCCACCACAGGGTCTGCAGTGCCTGGTGGGTCCAGTGCCTCATGACTGCGGGTGCACGACGTCACTGCTGTCCCTGTACCCAACCTGTCACCAGCCAGCTACCTGCGCAGGGTTTGGGGCATTCTCTGCCCCACGACCGGCCCAGGGATGGAGCTGCCTCTGGAGTGGGCACCCATCTTTCCTCCCATCAGACATCACCCAATGCCAGCCTACGGAGCAGCGCTGCAAGCTACAGCTCTCCCACTTACAGGCATCCCTGGAAGCCCTCGAGGACCCGGGTCTCCTGCTCTGCCCTGAAATAAGAAGGATGCTCAGCAGCGTGGTCATAGCAAGGAGGCACAGGGCACCCTGAGCAGGGTGAGGCTTCGTGCGAACCATCCCTGTGTGTCCAGGCCACCTCAGCGGCATCTGTGCAGCATCAGGACAAAACCTGGTCAGCAACAAGCAGGACCAGGGTCCTGCAAAGGGGTCCGGGATCCATGCTGCTAATGCTATAGGTAGCACATGGCATATATTGCAGAGTAGTGCACATCCAGAGGGGACTGCAGCAGAGGGAGCGGAGCAAGCCAGGCATGGGGAACACAGCAAGCCCTACCTGGGAGCCGGGAGCACCTCGTGGACCGGGGGGACCTGGCAGGGCCTGGGTGGGGAGAGTGCCATTAGAGCCCCGTGCCACAGCCCTGACTGCTCCCATCTCCCCAGTTTAGCCCCTTGGTGCTGGTGGCAAAGTTTTCCCATTTGCCCATACTCAGCCCTGCAAAGGCGACTTGGTCAGTGCAGCAAACGGCACTCACCTTGGGACCAGCTTTTCCTGGAAATCCCGGTGGACCTTGGGCTCCTGCTTCTCCCTGTGAGGAGGCAAGATAGATTTCCTTTCCTCTGTATGTTTTAATGCAGTAACCTCTTGAGGAAAAAAAAACCAAACCAAACCAAACCCAAAACCAACCAGCTGCCTGGTGTTTTATAACAAGCCACAGGAGCTTGGGCAGATGAGTACTGGAGAACCACCGGTCTGCCCAATGTGGGAGCCAGTTCCAGCCATTCTCCTCCTGCCACCCCTGCAACCCCCCTGGCATGGCTGATGGAGACCATTGGCAGACACCACCCAAACCCACCCATTGGGTTCAACAGCCCAACCCAAAAATGTTTCCGAAGCCTGGACTCCCACCCCAGCGCACCCCTCACTGCTGTGCTGAGTTTCCCAGCCCTACCTTGTCCCCCCTGCGCCCCGGCCTCCCACGGTCACCGGCAGGTCCTGGGTAGCCCTGGGGAGAGCACAGCATTAGGAGGCAGCTGGGGCCACCTGGGGGTTTGGGAGAAGGTGGCAGCTGAGGCTGAGCTCTTGCCCAGGGAAATGCAGGACCCTGGGCACAGCAGGAACCTGGCCGGACAGTGAGTGCCTGGCTGGAGGCAGCGCTGGTCCAGGGAGCCTTCCCCCCAGCCTGGCCACTGCCTGCGGGCAGGCAGGCGGGCAGCACCGTACCCCCTCCACGGCAGGTCTGTCACTTACGTAAGTGCCGACAGGTCCTTGTGGCCCCTCCGAGCCAGGCTTCCCTGGCAGCCCCTGCCAGGCAAGACAAGGGCATTAATGAACCTGCACTCCCGGGACACGGGCAGGCATCTTAGCTCCATGCGAGTGAGCAGTGTGCTGCTGCGGCCAAGGAGGCCAACAGGGCGCTGGGGTGCATCAACAAGGGCATGACCAGCAGGGACAAAGGAGTCACCATCCCACTCTGCTCAGTGCTGGTCAGGCCACACCTGGAATGCTGTGAGCAGTTCTGGTCCCCACTGTACAAAAAAAGCTGTGGGCAGGCTGGAGGGGGTCCAGAGCAGGGCCACCAATGTGATCCAAAGGCTGGGAAGCCTCTCTCAGCTGTATGGGGATGGGCTGAGGGAGCTGGGTTTGTGCAGCCTTGAGCAAAGAAGGCTCAGAGGGGATCTCATCACGAACCGGTACCTAAGAGGTGGCTACAGGGAAGATGAAGACTCCCTTTTTACAAGGAGTCCCATGGAGAGGACAAGGGGGAATGGACACAAGTTGCTCTTGAGGAGATTCTGACTGGACACGAGAGGGAAATTTTTCCCCATAAGATCAGTCACCCATTGGAATAATCTCCCCAGGCGAGGGGTTGACTCTGCCACACTGGGCATTTTCAAGCCTCAGCTGGACAGGGTGCTGGGCCATCTTGTCTAGACTGTGCTCTTGCCCAGAAAGGTTGTGCCAGATGATCCTTGAGGTCCCTTCCAACCTAGGATTCTATGATCTTCCCACCCTTGGCGGGAACCATGTCTGAACCCACGGGATCCCCCCAGGTCTCTCCATGGCAGCCAAGAGCCTCTCAGGGCTGTTCACCACCATCACTGATCTAACCAGTTACCCCCCAGTATGCTCATGGCCCCCCAGGTCCCAACTCTCACCTTTGGGCCCAGGGAACCCGGGTCTCCATCAGGTCCAGGTTTTCCCAGAGAGCCCTTTGGAAATATTTGGGGAGGAGGTGTCAGTCAAAAGACTGAGATGGGACAAGCCCCAGAAAGCCACCACTGCTGGCTCTGCGCTCATGGACAGGAGTCACCTGGTCCAAACCGGGTTGCTGGGGACAAACCCTGCCACCATGTCCTGTCCTGGTGGCTCCTGCATGCCAGCACCTCATGGCCGGCTCTCAGGCAGGGTTGTCAACAGGGAAGGTGATGATACTCGCTCTCGGAGTCATCGCCAAGTCCAGCTGAGAGCAGGCTCTCAGGGACAAGCTCTTCCAGCTGCAGGAGCTGCTCTAGGTCTCGATCCTGGTGGGCAAGGACATGGGACTGTCCTCCCTGGACCTATACTACCCATTTCCACCTGGGATGGAGCAAATACTTTGATTCCCTCCCAGGACCACGCTGCTATTCAGCCACCCAGGTGTGAAGGGTTTCCCCAGGCTGCTGTCCCCCCCGGAGACCCCACTAGGCTGGGGAAGCTGCGAAGTCCCTTGGGCAGGCTGATTCCCTGGGGAAGTGATTCTGCTCTTCCCTAGCCCCAGCTATTTCTGCCACTGAGGCTTTCTTCTGTCTTTTAACAAGAAGTTAGGTCAGGTCCTAGAGATGCCCTGAGCCCTTGCAGATTCCCAAGGTGAAAGTCCCATATCCCCCACCAGTGGCACCAGTCCCGCTGTCATCCCACCTAAGAAAATGCAGAGTTCATGCAGAAGGAACTTTTTTTTTTTTTTTTCTCCTTACTATCGATCCAGGAGGTCCTGCGTGCCCGTGGGCCCCCTGCAAGCCGGCAAAGCCCTGGAGGCAGGAGCAGATGATGAGCGATGGAGGGAAGACAGAAGTAGGAGGGCTGGAGAGGCTCTCCCCTGCAGCACGTGGTGCGAGACCCACCCACCCCAGAGCGCAGCGCCCAGGGCCAGGCGCGGGCGGACGGCTCAGCCTCCCGAAGGCAGCGCTGGTGCTCCCTGCTTCAAACCAGCTCTTTGGTTTTCTCATTGCTGAAGCACCACGGCTGAGTGGGCACAGGCACACAATGCCCACACGTGCAGACAGTGCTGTGCAATGCGAACAGCGAACGCAGAGGTGCGTCTGACCCAGAGCAGAATTTTTTTTTTTCTTTTTGAGGGAAGTGCCAGAACCTTTTTTTTCTTTTGCATTTCAGAGCAAAGATAACCAAATATTAGAAATCCTGCAAGAAGGGGAAGTTTGCCACCAGCCCAGGTCTTGCTGCTGGACCTGTTTGGGGTAGCAGCACTGGGGACAGAGAAATAATTTTGCAGTAGCCAGTTCTAAAATGCATTGCCCCCTTCCCTCTCCTTCACCTTCAGCATTATTCTCAGCAGGTCCCTGCCCCCGCAGCCGCACCCAGAGGAGCACCCTCCGGCTGGTCTTGCTCCATCAGGGCCACCCACCACCTGCACCCCATCCCATGGACATGCTTTTAAGGCACATTCCTGAGGGGAGAGCGCTGAGCAGAGGGGAGGAAGGACAGAAGTCAGACAGCTGTGCAGCTCTACTCACCAGTGGTCCCCTCCTGCCTGGGCTGCCCATGGTCCCTGGGGGACCCTGTAAGACAAGACAGGTGATGACGAGGATGGGGAGGCAGAAGCAGCCTCTCCAGTCCCACCATGACAGCCCAGAGCCACCTCAGCCTCTCCAGTCCCACCATGACAGCCCAGAGCCAGCTGATGCACATTGTGGCAAGGTCCAACACGATGTCAAGGTCTTGACCTGCATGGCCACAGGGATGGTGGGGTTGGAAAGTCCCCCCTGCCGCTATCAGGCTCAGCTCCCCCTCTCGACACAACCCACCACCCCAGCCCTTGCCCGCAGTCAAGTACAGAGTGTAGGATGGGAACCTGTGTACCAGGCTTTCCTTCTGCGCCTTCTGCTCCCGGGATGCCCCGCAAGCCCTGGAAGGAGAGTCTAATCTCAGGAAAACAGAGCCCGGCGGCAGGGTGCCCCCATCAAGGGCTCATCCAGCCCCAGAGCCTCCCTCCAGTATTGAAAGGTGGCAAATCCGTGGCAGCATGGTCCCTAGGGTGCTCGTCTGGTCTGCATTGAGCCATGGGCTCGTTAGCATGCGGCTCATCCCCATGCAGCTCCTGCAGCTCCTCCCTGCTCCATCCCACCTTTGGATGCCATCACTGGGAAATAACATGAGTGTGGGAGGAAACCCATTCCCAGCACGAACACCTCAGCAATGTTTTTCCCCTCTTGCCCTATTTATTCCTGGCTCCTTCGCCAAACATGACTCGGAATAACAGAGTTTTCTTGAAAAGTTGCTATTTCCTGAATTTTTATGCTCAGGGATAAGAGGAAGCTGTGGTGTTGGGCAGGTGGTTTGTCAAAACACTTCATGCAATGTGCAAAAGCCTGAGCTGCTCATCCCCAACTTATCCTGTGCAAATTCCCAAGCAGAGCCCGACCCTCTGATCCGGCGCATCCTGGGATGCTGCTCCCCGAGAGCCGGCTCCCTGCCCCAGCGCTGATGGCACCACACACCAGCACAGGGACGTGGGTCACCTCTTACTTACGGGCAGCCCAGGGACCCCGACCAGCCCACGCTGACCCACACGGCCCTGGAAAACAGGAAGCATTCAGAAAAGCATCCTTCTGCCAGTGGTAAAGCTGCAGATTTGGAGGCAAAGCTGGTGCCTGAAGATGCCGTGGCTCAGCCCCAGCACATCCCAAACCACCCAGTGAGGGATCTCCAGGGCTGTTTCCATCTCCCACAGCCAAAGATGCTCCAAGATCCACCTACAAGTACCACTGTCCCATTAGTTACCCGGGCTCCCCGCGGTCCTGGAGTTCCCTTCGGGCCGTCAGGTCCTCGGCCTCCCTAAAATTCACACAAAAGGCAACACGGTCATTTCAGGCCACTCTGCAGGTCTCCCCCAGTGCCAGTGAGGACAGAGGGGACTCATCCAGCTGCTGCCACTTCAGCAGGTCAGCCCGCAGCCGTAGTGGGAACAGGGACGCTGGGCGCAGGGTGGTGGGGGGCAAGAGGCTGGGGACCCTCCCAGGGGGGCATGGCGATGCTGTCCCCTGGGCATTGGGACCCATGCTGGAGCTCACGGGCAGGGTGGCCACATCTCTGCCCTCCACACGAGGACGAGGGCAGCCCATGGGAAACCAGGGGACACGGCGGCAGACGCTGGCGCTGACCTTGGGTCCCACACTGCTGTTCAGCCCCGCTGGGCCGATCTGGCCTTCTTCCCCCTGCCAGGAGAGAGGAGAGGAGTTGGCCAGGGCAAAGGCAGCCCTCGATTCCCTGCCCGCTCCCCCAGCCACCACAGCCACCATCCCCCTGCCTCGTACAGGGGAGAAACACAGGGAGCACAGCCCCAGGTGACATTAATTAAATGGCAATGTGACCTGGGGCACCAGTCAAGCTTTGGGATGGGGACTTCCCCCATCCCCCAGGATTATAAAAACTGACACAAAAAAAAAAAGCTCAACAGGTTCAGTGTTGGCCCAAACCACCACAGTTGAATATTTTTG
>NW_009259310.1:2985535-2995938 GCF_000687185.1 Egretta garzetta | reverse complement strand
CTGTGTGCCCTGGCAGGGCAGGCACAGCCCAGACCCCCGCTCCGATGCCATGTGATGGCGCTGCCTGGCAGCGAGGTTGGTCCTGCTGTGTCTCTGTCCCTTCGAGAGGAGAGGCGGGAGGGTTTGCTTCTCATCTTGAAGAGCGAATGTGCGAGCAGATCCAGACAGGCATCCCAAAAGCCCTCCAGGGAGGGGGGGGACACACGACATCAGACACAGGGGGATGCTGCAGAAAGGTGGGTGGGAAAACACAGTCCCCCCCTTCTCCTTCTCCTGAGGAGCTGGAAACCATTAGAGACAAGCAGCCAGCCTGGCGTCACTTCCCAGGTAGAAATATTGATCTACAGCTGGGTTTGTCCATCCTCACGGCTCGCTTGGAGCATGCGCTGCAGGATACAGCACTCTAAACACGGTGCCTTGTTTCCGTGGCTCCTCAAGTGCTGCTGTGCTCGGCTCCCAGGAGCTGGCGAGGGTCGGGGCTGGGCAGCAGAGCAGGGCAGGCTCTGGGAGGCAGAGAGCCCGGCAGGGGTGGGAGATGAGCATCATCAGCTCATGAGAGAGATCTATGAGCCCTGAGCTCTCAAAATACCTGCGAAGGGTGCTGACCTGGAGCAGGGGAGCGGCGGGAGCCCTGCAAAGAGGCTGGGGCAGAGGCAGCTGGAGAGGGCTCCCCTCGGACCTGCAGGAAATCCCCTGCCTAAAGCTGCCCTCTCCTCACATCGCTGTGCCCACCGGCTAATCTTGGGGGCCCAGGCAGAGGGGTCTGGAGCAGCCAGGTCAAAGCTCTGTTGGTGCCAAGTGCTGCGGTGCTGTGGGGGGACCTGCGACCCCGAGGGTGGGGGGCTTTGAGCAAAGCTCCCCGTGGCCGAGCAGCGCGGAGGGGGATGCTGTTAGAGGGCTCCCTGAGCCCGCCCTAGCTCCCACCGCCCCAACGAGCGAGGAAATACCAGTGCTGCTGCCAGGTGGGCTTTGGGCTGGGGACAGCCCAGTGCCTTCAGCCCGCGGGAGGAGGAAGAGGCAGTACAGAGTGGCAGAGATGCCTGGGGTACTGGAGGGGAACTGGGATTAGGCAGTGGAAGAGGGGGATCCTGCAAACCTGCGGTGCCTGCACCAGTGGCACTGCAGTGCATGGCTTTTGGGCAGGCACCAAGGAATGCTGCCTGTCACCCCGGCTCAGGAGCAGGCAGGAGTGCTCAGCCCAGGCAGGGCTGGAGCAAGGCAGCACTGCCCACGCTGCCTGCACCCCTCAGGGCTGGCCCTTTCCCCATGCCACACACCTCACCGCGTGACATTGGGCATGGGGACAGGGATGTCCCACCGCGCGACACTCCGGACCGGCCACAGCACTTACATCAGGTCCCTGGGGCCCCGCTGCTCCACGGGGTCCAGGAAAGCCCTGCAAGCCAACCTGGCCTCGAATCCCTGGGGGCCCTTTGGCTCCTTGTGTTCCGCGTAGACCCTTGGAGGAATAAGACACAGCACGTCACAGCAGGTCTTGCAAACAGGAGGGACGGCCAGGGCCTGGGGCTCCCCCACCCATGGGCAGGAGCCCCCCGGAGAGCCCATCACTTGCTGCCCTGGCTCTCTGCACACACAGCCTTCGGCATGAGGCCGCTCGGGGTGAACACCCCAGGAACCCTCCTTCGAGAGCATCACCCACAGGGCAATATGACATTTTTAAACAGCCGAAGCAAGGTGGAGCAGGGAAGGATGGATCAGGGACGACAGCCTGGTGGGATCAAGCACAGCCCGAGCTACCCAGCTCCCACAGCCCCCAAAAGCAAATGCCCCTGGATCCCTGGACATCCACAGAAACCCATCCACCAGCTGGAAAATGGCACATCTGAACAAAAAAAAAAAAAAAAAAAAAAAAAAAAAGAGAAAGAAGCTTGAGAAATCCCCCCCCCAAGCCTAGGTACACGGTACCTTGTCTCCTTTGGCTCCCAGCTCTCCTTTGGCTCCACCCGGACCTCGACAGCCCTGCAAGAGCAGCAGAGGCAGAAGGGACACTCACGCAACCACGTTATGCCACTCCTTGCAACCAAAGCATGCTCTGAGCCGATTTTGGCATCAAAAAGTTAGTTTTGCTTGATTTAGATCGGGGCTTTCCTCCTGATGGGCCTTTCAGAGCTGGGAGCAGGTACAAGCTGGATTAGCTCCTCATGGCCGGGGGGACTCCAGAGCTTCTGGGTTCATTCCCCACCAAAGCATTAGTGCCCCCAGCCACCCGTGCCAATGCCACCCTCAGCTCCCTGGCGGGTAGGACGCCTGCAGCATCCCAGCCTCACCATCCTGGTACTAGCACAACGACGAGGAGCACCCTGTCCTCGTTCCGTAACACAGGCTGAAGCATTCCCACTTCCCTCCTGCCTCCCCAGTGCAGACAATATCCCAGGACACGCTGCTGTGTCCGAAAGCTCCTCTCATTACAGCAGGGCGAGCCCAAGTGCAGCTCTGCCCTCCCCAACAACTGCAGTTGCCAACCCTACTCAAACATCAAGTCCAAACCCAGGCAACGAACACAGAGCTGGTGCTCTGGGCTGCTCTCCTGCACCCCAAGCAGGGGTGGCATGGGTGCCATCACTTACCCGCTCCCCTTGGGTGCCTTTTGAACCTGGCAGGCCAATAAACCCCTTCAGAGAGAGAGAGAGAGAGAGAGCAAGTTAAAAAGAAAACACAAAGGAAAATATTGCATGCACTTACGGAGGCTGACAACCCGCCTGTGCTACAGGGATGGGAAGATGCTGATAAATGGGAGAGACCACTTTAGCTCTGCAGAGTTGCTGATGCCATGGTGGGATTTGCTCCCCAGCAGGGACCAGGGGATGCACGTGCCCTCCACAGGCTGCCCCCACCCACACAGCAGCCCCCAGCATGAGGACGAGATCCTTGTTGGACTCCAAAATGTACCACCCACATCCCACCCCGCATCCCTCGTCCCTTTTGCAAGCACCAGTTTTCAGCTCTGCATGTTGGGGTTTCAGCACAGGAGAAGCAAATGCCCCAAGGGCCATGCTCAGCTGGGACACCGTGGGCCAGGCAGGAGGAAGGCCAGGCTGCCCTGGCCTCCCTACCCTTTGGAAAGGGCAGCTCAGCACCCAAATCCCTCGGGAAAATGGGTGCATCTAATTGCACACCAGGGAAGGGATAGGTGGGGCTGGAGCTGGGGCATCTCTGCTGATAAATCCATAGGAAAAAAAAGAAAAAAAAAAAAAATCAAGGTCCCTGCAAGCAGCACAGTCAGAGGAGCTTTGGAGTTTGGAGATGAGGAGCATGGCCATAGGGACATGGCTGTCACCCCCACCAGCCCTTGTGCCTTCCTTGTGGGAAGCTGGGGTTGCAGGGGGGAGCAGGGCATTCCCTCGCAGTGCTTTGGGGGCTGCGAAGGGGAGGATGAGAGCACCCCGCACCCAGCCACCCGCTCCCATGGACTTACCCCAGGGCCCTCCTGTCCTGGCTGTCCCCTCAGCCCAGGGGCACCATCTGCGCCCTGTAAGAGGAGTGCTGGCATTGGCCCCCGCCGTGCTGGCATCAGCCCCTGCGTGTCCCCTCCCCAGGGCTGCCAGGGACCTCCAGGCTTCATTCGCCAGGTCTGCTGCAAACCCTGCCCTCCTCTCCCCTCTGAAGGTAGGGGCAGGGGTGCCTCGCCTCACCCCACCTCTCAGGTCCCACCAAGGAAAGCCCCCAAGCCCGGGCTTCATCCCCACCAAGGTCAAAGCAAGCCAGCAAGAAGCTCTTACGGTGTCTCCTTTGGGACCAGCGGATCCCTCCATCCCAGCTGGACCCTGGGGAAAAGCAAAGGCGGTGGGAGGTTTGGGAGAAGAGGGATGCTGCTTACCGTCCTGCTCTGCAGGTGAGACCCCAGCCCATAGGAACCCTGCCCGGCCCCCCAGGAGCTGCATGTCACACCCCAGGGACCATGTCCCCATCAGCCCACCCTTCCCTTCACCCCTCAGACCAGGGGCTGCAGCCAGCCCACGGGACACGGCCCTTCCCACCCACCCACTCCCATCGGCTCCCAGGTGGCCTTAAAGACCCACAGGGTCCAGGATTTTGTGCTCATTTGCAAAGCATGTGGGGCACAAGTCCCAGCAGCTCAGCAAGCGCATGGGGGGGGACACCCACACCCTGGAGACGTGGTGGGCTCCGAGCCAGGACAGCACCCACCTACCTGTGTGCCCCGGGGGCCAGGGGGGCCGCGTCTGCCCTGCAAGCCCTGCGGTCCCTGCAAAGCAGTGGGGGACAAGGAGTTGCTGTTAGAATCCAATCCCTGCATGCACCGTGCAAAGCCTGCGGTCCAAAACCTCTCCTGGGAAACACGGTGCTGCTGAGGAGCTCCAGGGCTCCCAGCTGGCCGGTGTGAGGGGACACACATTTTTCCCCCCCACCACCACCACTGCAAGGGGTGCAGAAAAGATTCCCAGCCCCGTCTCAGCCTCTTTGCAGATTTTGGGGTGGGTTGAGACCACAGCCCAGCAGGATGAGACCCCTCCGGGCTGGGTGACCCTGAGGACACCCTCCCGTCCTGGCACTCCTACCAGCTGTCCCAAGACACCCCATCACCACCAGGTTTGCTCATCCCTCAGTGCAGGAGCGTACCGACGTACCTTGGGGCCCTGGGGGCCAGGCAAGCCAGGAGGGCCCATTTCTCCCTGAGGAGAGAGCAGGGAAGGGATGGGGTGAGCGCAGCAGCTAGAAAATCCCGAATAGCAAAGGAGGGGAACCAGGGCAGACCCACCTGAGAGCCATTGACACCTTGGTGTCCGACGGATCCCGGCTGGCCCGGCTCTCCCTGCAACGTGAGAGTGTGCTCAGCCCCACGGCCACATGCACCACGCAGGAGGAGATGGGACGGGGCCCCCAGGCATCTCCCATGGCAGCAGAGGCAGCCCTGGGCGAGTGGGGATGCTGGGGGGGGCTTTACTGGTCTGTCTCAGTTTTAACACCACTTGTCCTTTTGCAATTTTGCCTCCACGCTACCAGGAGGCTGGATTTTAGGTGGACACATCCTTTTCAGCTGTAAATCAGCACACGGGATTGAAACCGGGCAGGACATCGTGGCTGGTCCCAGCCTGCCCATGGTGGTCCTGCCTGCTCCCGCCGCAAGCCGGGTGGCAGCAGCTCACCCAGCCCAGCCACCCCCTGTGCTTCAGCAGGGGTTTGAACCAAAAAGCTGTGACTTACCATGGGGCCGGCAGGGCCCGGGGGACCCACTGAGCCACCTTCTCCCTGGGGCAGGAGAGACAGGATGTCATTTTTCCAGCCTGTTTTGCTTTTCTCTCCTTTTAGTCTTCACATCCCAAATTCTCCCTTTTCTTTGCATCAAGCATCAGCTACTTGACATACCCTCCAACAGCTACCTGGCCAGCCCCTGCCTCCCCCGCTCCCCCCACGATGGAATCTGCTTCCATTCACCACCACCAAACTGCTTTGATTTTCCTTTTAAATCCTCTGCAAACCCTCCCCCGGCTGGGATTCCTCCCCGAGATGTGGCAGCAGTGAAGCTATCAGTGTGCTGAGAGCAGCGTGGAAAAACCCAGGTGCTGTCAGCCTGGGACTCGTCTCAGCTGAAAGTGATCACCTAAAATAAACCGCACTGCAACGTGCTCTGCAAAGGCTTGTTTCTCTTCATAGAATCATGGAATCGTTCAGGTTGGAAAAGCCCTTTAAGATCACCAAGCCCAACCGTTCCCCTAACCCTGCCATCCCACCACTAAACCCTGGCCCTAAGCACCTCCTTTGCCCAGCTTTTAATACCCCCAGGGGTAGGGACTCAACCCCTTCCCTGGGCAGCCCCTTCCAGTGCCTGACAGCCCTTGTGGGGAAGGAATTTTTCCCAATGTCCAACCGCAACCTCCCCTGGCACAACTTGAGGCCATTTCCCCTCATCCTATCTCGTCCCCCCCATGCCAAGAGCCCTGTGGAGTCTGTCATGGGGAGGACAACGAGGGCTTCATCAGCAGCCAGGAAAATGAACTGGGATGCAAATGTCCATGTGGGAGATGGAGGCAAGGGGAGGCTCCTGCCCCAACACGCAGAGAGCCAACGTGCCTGGATGCTCTGGGGTAATACCCCCATTAATGAAGAGCCACCTCCAGGAAAAAGATACAGATGGAGTTTAGGTCCAGCTCTCGGGAGGGGGGGGGAAATAAAAAAACCAAAAACCCAAGGATTTTAAGAGCAAACCACAAAGCAGTGCCCATGGCCTGCAAAGCCCAAGTCCTCCCTCCCCAGACCCATCTTTCCCATGGGGAGCAGCAGGCTCTGCGCCCCTTCGCGGAGGGCTGGTGACAGAGAAAACACAACCACTCACCTCCAGCCCCACGGGGCCTTGGAAGCCCGTCACACCCTTCGGACCTGACATCCCCTGGGGGAGAAGCCAGGAGCAGGGTGTCAGCGAGGTGCCCACCCCAAGGTGCCCACCCCAAGGTGCTCACTGCCTTCATCTCATCCCTTGCGGCAGGGTGAGGGAAAACAGAGACCACAAGGGCTTTGCCCAAAGCCAGGAGAATGTGGTCTGGAGCCAGGGATGGAACTCGGGGCCATCGCAGAGGGGTGAGCCCAGGAAAGGGGATGGAAGGAAGGAGCAATCCCGTCATGGCGGGGCACCAGATATCCCCGGCTTCCCCGTTAACTCACCTGAAGCCCAGCGGGACCTGGCAGGCCATTTTCTCCCTTCACCCCCTGGAAAAGCCAAGAGCAGCCTGAGCGATGGAGGAGAGCATGGCCTGGGGCTGGGGGGCCGTGGCAGGGAAGGAGCAACCCCCTGCCTGACCCCGGCAGGGCTGCGGAGAGCAAGGACAGACACCCTCACCTTCACTCCCTTCTCTCCTTTCTCCCCAGCTGGTCCAGGGTCACCCAAGAAACCCTGAAACAGGAACAACAAGGATGTGTGAGCCCCAGCTGGACCATCAGGAGCCAAAACATAGCTGCTGTGCCCCAAAGGACTGTCAGTGTGGTGCAGGGGGATGGGGACCCTCAAGCTTGTGCTAAATCAGGCAGCCCCAGAAGAGCCCGGCCGCTTGTCCCCAGCACAGTGCCACCCCTTTGTGGCTGCTCCGCTCCCATGTCCCAAGCTAGCATTGCACCACGCCACACGCAACAGTGACACGGACGTGGCCCAGCACCTGCTGGGCTGGGACAGGGCTCTCCCCAGCAGCACCGTACCGGGTGGCAAGGCCATGCCCATCGCCTGTGCTTTGGAGGACACCGCAGCGACCCGAGCTGCGCACAGCAGCAGCAGGGAAGGAAAAAAGAAAAGGTTCATGGGCCCATGCGAGTGGTGCAAGGCTTCACGTGTCCGCAGCTGCTGAGCGCTCAAGTGCAGAGAGGCTGAGCCCAAGGGCAAAAGATTCTCCGTCTGGATGCTGGCATGCCCCTCACAGGCAAGAGGGTACAAAGTATGGGCCAGAAAAGATATATGATAAACCAGGTGGGATTGCTGCTTCAAAAAGAAGGAAATGGGTTTCAAACACTTCACTATGATCAGACCTCAGAGGAGCCCAAAATCTCCTGGGCAGCTCTAAAAATTTTAGCTAACACTTGCCTTAAAAAGGCTGGGGGTGGGGGGGAGGGAAATAAAAAGGGTGACAAACCACTAGCATTCACTTTTTAATGGACATTTGACATCCTGGCTGACAAAGCCCTGGAACAGCCTGGAAAGGAACCGCAGTGACCTGCACTGGGGCAGCCGGGAGCACAGGGACCGGCACAGCCAGAGGCCGAGTGGGCACAGCGGCGAGGGTGGCCACCAGCTGCGTCCCGCAGGGCTGGAGGGTGGCAATAGGGCATCCCACACCATAACGGGACATCAGGCTGGCACGTGCTGGGGGGGATGTGGGTACCAGGCGCTGCTGGTGCGGTACCGGTGAAACCAGTAATGAAAAATTCTTACTGCTTGGCATTGAGCGTACGTGCTGGGGCTGGGGCTGGCACTGAGTTGTGCCCACAGCACCGAGCGGCTGAGCAAGTGAGAGCCAGCTTACCTCTTCTCCCTTCTCACCAGCCAGCCCCCGGTCACCCTGGAAGCCCTGCAGTCCCTGGGGAGAGGGAGAAAGGAGCAGAGTGAGCACCAAGGGGCTCCCAGTGCCTCCCACCCGCATCCAGCTCCAGCCCGCTCCCCGCAGTGCTGGCCCCTGCTGCCTCCTTGCCCATGGCCACCTCCGCACAGAGACCCGGGGGGCTACTGAGAGCCCCAAACCTCTCAGCATGGTCCAGCCCCTGTCACCATCCTCCAAAAGCCCCCTGAGAAACCATCCAGCCCAGGCGTGTTGCCCATATGCCCTGGGGATTGTTGCTGGGTGCCTGGAAAAGGGCAGGGACCGTCAGACCACCAAGTGACCGGTTACCCTGTCAGTCCGTAATTGCTCTCACTTCTTTCTTCCCCCACCCAGTTATTTTCTGGGAGGCTCAGATGCAGAAGAGCAGCCCAGCCCTCGTGCTCAGGCCAACCATGGCGCAGGATCTGCAGCGCTCGGGTGATCCCAGCTGCACCTTGATGCACACGTGTGATTTTCTACAGCCCTTTTTTTTGGGGGGGGGCGGGGAATGTGAACCTCAAGGCACTAATCCAGGACTGTCTGCGTTTGTAGGCTTAGGAGGAATATTTTAGTTAAAGAGGCAAGTGAACATAAAGAGCAGCAGCATTAGGAGCCCCTTGTCTCCTGCCCAGGGCTTGGGACGGCAGCTTTCCCACCCCAGCGCTGGCCATGCCCTGGTCCTGGCCATGCCCTGGTCCTGGCCATGCCCTGGCCCTGCCTGCTTGCCCATGGCTCACCTGCTCTCCCGGCAGCCCCCATGGACCAGGTTTGCCATCCAGGCCAGGGAAGCCATCTGAGCCAGGGTAACCCGCACGTCCTGGCAAACCCTGGAGCCCGGGTTCACCCTGGGGGAGAATAAAAAAAAAAAAAAAAAAAGGCAAGCATGTAAAATTAAAAAAATCCACATCATTATGAAACCAATGAATTAAACGCTGAGCTCTGCCTGCCTCGTGCTCTTGCACCAACGCCTGCCAAACATCAAGTTACTTGTAAGGAGACAGGGAGGGCTGGCAGGGGGAGAATATTCGTGCAAGCGTCAGGCACATGGATCTGCCCAGGCTCCCCCACTGAAACTGTGGGACCATCGCAACCAGCAGCCATACAGCGAGAAACAAAGTGGAAGGCAGGGAAGAAGCCACGCATGAAGAGAAGGTCAAGCGAAAGCCCTCTGGCATCTGCTTCTTGGTTCTGGGGCTTCACTCCAAGCCATTTCTGATGCCTTCCCACATGCGAGAGCCTGAGCAGATCCTCTGGACTGGGCACTGCCAGCTAAAGCTTAGGGGCAGCCTTTTTTTTTGGTACCCCTTAGCTCACTGGCAATTCTGAATTAAGGCAGGATAACTAGCAGTCTGGAACAACGAGAAGACGTTTCCCTTCAAATTGCTTTGATTGTTTGGATTTCTCAAAAATTTTGCAATATTTGGTCAAGTCCAAAAAGGTGGACATTGTGAAGTCAGAGTTTGAAGGAAGGGCAGAAAGACACAGCTGCCCCAGTTACTTCTCAAGTGAAGAATCTGGTTGCAAAAGGATAACAGTTTGTTTTGGGGAGGTTTGCTACTCCATATCCCTTCCCCAAGGGCTTCAGCGTTGCCCAGCCGGCCACACACATCCCCCATGCTCATTAGTGGCCATGGATGCTTGGGCCACCCAGCCCAAAAGCCAGTATTTTTGCCCCATTCCACCTCCAGCCCCAGCTTTGGGGAATATTTATTGTTATTTGCAATTTTGCAAGGAAGAGGCCTGGGCTGTGACGGACCTCTGGCTGTGCTCCGCGGCAGGGGAGCCTGAGCAGATGGGCCAAATGCAAAACAGACCGTGGGCAAACCCAACCCAACCCAACCCTGTGCTCAGGGGATGATGCAGGTGAATGAAATCCCCCCTCCTCTTCCTCAGCCTCCCCTGGGCAGTGGGAGCAGGGAGTGGAGACCTGCTGGAGCCTGAACGGGCATCAGCGACCTCTTGGGCCAAGGCCTAATAGAAACGTGAACCTTAACAAAAACCACCCCAGACTGGTCAAGAGCTGAGCCCAAAGCTGAGCTGAGTTCCCCTGTTGGAATGTGCAAGAGCCGGAGAGCAGGGGGCTGGGGACAGGGCTGTGGCTGTGGCACAGCCCCCCAAACCGAAGGCATCAGGCTTGCAGATGGACTGCGATGGGTGGGAAAAATTTGCTCCTTTCCATTTCTGTGCTCTTCCCCCCGCAAACTGCTGACTCCCCTCGCAGATCCTGTTTATGTGAAGGCAGAGAATAACTTTGGCATCTTTTGGTTAAGCTACGCTAACAGACTCCAGTGTTTACACTCAAACCAGCTTCACACAGCCAGTGATGTCTTCCAGATGTTGGCAGCTGGTCAAACCCCGTGCCTG
>NW_009259310.1:2972683-2985498 GCF_000687185.1 Egretta garzetta | reverse complement strand
GGACATGGGGCAGCAGGACATGGGACAGTGAGCAGACGCCTGGCGCCTGATGGCACAGAGGCGTTTCTTGCTCAAGATATCAACTCTAACTTTTGCCATGAACTTTTGGGACCCAATGGTTCAGCACAGCTGCCAGGAACTGGCTTGGGTCCTGCTTGCCAGCCCATCCAAATCTTCCTCCAGCATTGATCCATGCAAGCCCAGCCTGTCCTTGGCTTCTCTTCTCAAGCCAAAGGAAAAGCCACCCCAGTCCTGGAGAGGAAGACACGATGACAAAGATGGCAGGAAGAGAGGAAGGTCATTGCTAAGAGGGAGCCAAGGGCACCATGGTGCTGTGGTTAAGGTCGCTGGGGAGATGCCGTGCAAGACGGGAAACACTGGAGGGCTGAAGGAAGAGGATTGCTCCCATAGACGGGCGAGCAGGGATATGAGGAGCAGCAGGGATGGGCGCTGCTGTCCCTGAGGAGCAGCCCAGCAGCAACCAGAACAAACAAGCAAGAGGCAGGGGGTTGCTAGGGGACATCTGCACATCGGCTGTTGAGAGGGACAAGAGTCGGGATGCACCAGCTCTTTCCACGAGGGCTGGGTACCAGCGAGGGTGGGAGAGTGGGAGGAAAGCTCCAGCGATGCTGGGAGACCAGGACATCTGCTCTCCTTTCCTTTTACCCACGGGGCAGCCCACAGGCAGGTGTGCTCACTTGGTCCCAGGGGAGGTGGCCGGGTCCCATGAGGGCACGCTGCACAGCAGCTCCCATAGAACAGAACCACAGAACCGTTTAGGTTGGAAAAGCCCTTTAAGCTCACCAAGCCCAACCGTTCCCCTACCCCTGCCACCCCACCACTAAACCCTGGCCCTAAGCACCTCCTTTGCCCGGCTTTTAAATACCCCCAGGGATGGGGACTCGACCCCTTCCCTGCGCAGCCCCTTACAGTGCCTGACAGGTAGGGAGCGATGAGGGCTCCCCTCAGCCTCCTCTGCTCCAGGATGAACACCTCCAGCTCCCCCAGCCGCTCCCCAGCAGCCTTGGGCTCCAGACCCCTCCCCAGCTCTGTTGCCCTTCTCTGGACACGCTCCAGCCCCTCCATGTCCTTCTGGGAGTGAGGGGCCCAGCAGAGCACAGGCAGAGCTCACATGTCCTTTTGGTGGTTTCCAGAAGGTGACAAAAGGACCAAATGCTTTTGGGACAACCATCCCAACTTGTGCCCACCACAGGAGGGCACCAGGTAACACACGGCAGAGTCCAGCACCCAAGGGACTGTGCTGAGCAGCCATGGAGCCCACCCACCCGCTGGAGCAGTGTGCTGCAAGCGCAGGGCAGCACGGACTGTCAGGGGGAGGAGCCTGCTGTGGGGAGCCACCCCTGCCAGCCACAGCAAGGTCCCCAGAGATGGGACCAGGGTGTCCCCTCGCAGGACCCTTCCAACCAGGCACACATTTCCTTGCACGGTTCCCAAACCGGCAGCAAACCTGACTGTTACAGTTCTCCCTCACCCAGCGCTCCAGGGTTTGATCCAAGAGGGGCAGGGTCTCCGAGGGTCCCCAGGACAGCCCCAAGGGCACACTGAACCCCTCCAAACTGGGCTCCCCCCTCAGCCAAGCACCCCCCCGCCCCACAGCCAGGTGTCCCCACCAGGACCCCCACTCACCGCGTACCCCCGCTGGCCTTTCTCGCCCGGCTCTCCCGGATCTCCGCAGGGTCCCTGCGCACAAACAGGGATCCAAATCAACAAACATGTCCTGTCCCCCCATCCTGCCCCATGCCGAGGGCAGCCCGAGCCCTGAGGAGGCTGCCATGGGGAGGACAATGAGCGATGCATGGGTGCAGCCTCGGGAAGGGCAGAGCGGGAGGATTCGCATCCCTCGGCACACCCGCTGCCCGTCCACCTTTGCCGGGTCTGTGGCCAGGGCAGGTTTGGAGGCAGTCACAGATCCGTTTCCCACTTGCTGCCCTACAGGAGGGCAGGACGGGGAGTTTTGCCTTCGTTTCTTTTGTGGCACGGCGCTGCCCTGTTTGCAGAGGCCAGCCGGGGGGGAGGCATCACCCAGCAATGCTGGGGGCTGAGTGGGCATGGGGCTGCAGACCCCCCCTCATGGGGCTGGCCTCATACAAGTACATGTCAGCCATTCTCTGGCTTGGTTTTGTGCCTCTGGGAGGGATCCACACGGTCCCCATCCAAACGCGGGAGCAGGAACCCGATGCCCTGGGGAAGATGGGCCAGCACTGTTCGGCTGGCGGAGACAGAGGGACAGGGTCTGCGTCTGCCAAGGAAACCCAGGGAGTTGGATATCAAACATCACCCGGGTTCCAGTGGGAAGCAGACAAGTAAGCTATTAGGATTCTTTGAAACCCAGCCCCAAGGCCCTTAATTACAGCATGGAGAAGCCACCAGGCAGCAGATACTTTTTGGGGCAGCCCAGGACCATGCAAGTGACTGGGGACATGGATTCTGCAAGCTGCCCCGGGCCAGCCCAGGGTGGCAACGGGGCCAAGCAGCGCCCAGCCGCGGAGGTGACACCGAGGCTCTTCTTACTTACAGGGGCTCCTGTTCTCCCTGGATGTCCTGGGGGCCCAGGGGCTCCGGGTTTTCTCTGGATTAAAAAGAGAAACATTGGTAAAACAAATCTCACTGACAAAGTGCTTGGAGAGAGGAAAACCCAGCTGACCAAGCAGAGGACAAACCCAACCACAGAAAGTTGCTTAACAGCGATACTCACCGGCCAGCCTGCGTGTAGAAGCTGGTAAAACGATGACTGCTGAAAGGAGAATTGGAAGGAGGGGAAACAAAACGTTAAAAAAAAAAAAGCCCAAATCCCTTTTTGCTGGCTTCAAAGTCTTTTTCCTGTTGCTTGGGAAGACACAGCAATGAACCAGTCCTCTAATTAATTTTTTTTTTTATACTAAGTGCATGCAAGTCACAGGACAAAGCTTAATCTGAGGACAATGTGTAGGAGATAAGGAACTGCTGGCCTCATCAGCAAATGAAGACAGAGACCCCACTTCTGGAGTTTGCTGACATTCAGCTCCCCCATGGATGTCCTTGGGACACCAGAAATGTTTTGCATGTGGAGAGGTCAGAAATGTGTTGTTGGTGAGCGCAGGTACCACCATATTTAGCCCAGGTTGCACTAAACCCAGCTGTTTCGACACTGCAGCTTGCCCCAGGTGGGAAACCTCATCCCAACCAGCCCCATCATCCCAAGCCCCGGAGGAGGAGGTGCCTGGGCGGTCATGGCCGGCAGGCTTTCTCCTCGGTGCTCCTAGCAGCCAACTCTTTCATGCACTTCCAATTTTTTAGAAGAGCAGATGACTACAGAGAGGAAAAAAGACCCAAAAGCCACAGGGTGGGCTAATTCCATCGTATTTCAAAGCCAGTGTAAAGATCCTAAAAACTCACAGCGCAGCCTCCTCTTCCAACACCTCCAAGCCAGGTTTCCCCAAGTTTTGGGAGACGACCAGGAAACAAGACAATGTCTATCTCCATCTCCCAGCCACCCTCCTGCCCTCCCAGCAGCACAAACTGCAGACACTCTGGAGGCAAAACCCACCGTTCCTCCTCCTCCCTGCTATGGTGAGCCCAGGCTTGGGGTCCAGGCAGCTCCTCCAAATCCAGGCTTGCATCAGAGGCTAAGCAAAGCCCCTCCTTGTTCATCACCCCAAGCCCAAGCAGCTGGAGGGGCAGGAGTCTCACGTGCTCCCAGCTTCAGCCTCAGGGGCGCTGGGAAACCCGGTCCTGTCCCCCCAACTCCAAAGATCTGTCCTTCGATACCAGAGGAGAGAGAAGGCGAAAAAGCCAAGGAACTCATTAACAAAAATAAACACAGACCTTTCAACATATGGAAATATTTCTAATAACGAGCAGGGCTTTTGGGGGCAGATGATGGATGGATGCATTTAACTAGCTCTAACGCTGCACCAGGCACCTCAGTTCATTTCAAGTTGATCCCAAATTGATTACTGTGAACGAACGGGTGTAGTCCCTGCCAGCCTGCCAGGGCCAGGCCATGATCCTCTTGTCCAGCCAGTTCTCATTTCCCTCAAAAGCTGCTCACAAAAAACTTTTTTGGGGGACTGGAGCATAGCCAATGCTCTTGCCTTGTCTTGGGAACCAGTGAACTCAGATTCACTTGGGACAGGATATTATTTCATTATGTTTCAGAAAAAAAAAAATCCAAACTTTTAAAAAGGGGAAAAAAAAAAATCCCAGAGGAGACGTGAACTTGTATTTTGGAGCACCAGATGCCAAGGAGCGGTGATGGGAATTAAGTTCGTTCTGCAATTTAAGCAGGAAACGGTCGGCGCTTTGCTCGCTGCAGCCGTGGCCAGCAGCACAGTGGGACGGGCACGGAGACCGTAAGCAGGCAGAGGGGACAGAAGATGGGGACCAATCCATATAGATCTGTCCTCCTGTAAAACCGCAGCCTGAGAGCAGGGCAGAGAACACCTCCCGACAGCTCTGCAGGCAGGTCATGTCCTGCAGCATGGGCTCAGCCACCCTCCCCAGCCCACCCCATGGCCACAAACCCATGCAGCCCCCGAGCCGTGGTAGCTGCCGGCCTTGAGGGAGCGGGAAATCCCTAAAGGTTGCCTCCTTTTTGCATGGAGTAATATTTTCTTTTGCTCTAAGGTTATCAGCCCTCATTTCCCAGCCTGACCTCTTGCTTTTAAAGGCATTGGGAGAGATAAAAAGAAAGGACCCTAGCGCTGCAGAGTAAGCTCCCTAGGAACTGCGGGAGCTCCAGTTCTCCTTCCTCAGCTTCTGGGACTCCACCACTACCAAAGTCAACACCACCAGAACAAGACAGCAACAGTTCCTGCCCCTTGAGTTGCACACAGAACTTCTTGGCAAATGCAACATCTGTCAACATGGCCTGAACAAAAATGCAGGACAGGGGCTTGGGGCAGAATGGCAGTGGCCTTAAGCTGGTTTTGCTCAGTTCCCTTGAACAGCAAAGGTTTGTTTCACTGGGAAGGGGCAGGAGAGGCTCTTGAGCATCCCAACAGCCATAACTGCTCTGGGACGGTCACCGATGTCCCTTGCTTTCCTGGCCTGCCGTCCTCCATTACATCTCCCAGCCTGAGAGGTAGCTCCTCTGACTTGCATTTCCAAAGGCTGAGCCAACAACATACACCAACCAGACCAGGGAGCCCTGCAGCCCCCAAATCACAAGCACTCGGTTCACAAGAGCAGCACTGTCCCAAGCCACAGTAACTTGGAGGGGGCTGCAGAAGCAGACAGCCCCCCCATCCCCACAGCAGCCAGCGTTCAGCTTTTCACCCCTGTGCTATCTCAACAAAGATTAGCAAAACCCAGCCCACAGCTTTGCATTCCCGTTTCCTGCTGCCGAGCAAAATGCCGCCGGCGGCACTGCCGGGGTCACACGGCCACAGACACAATAGCCCAGCAAGGCTTTTGGGTGCCCCACATCATCGTTGCCAGACACTGCCTTCCCCTCGAGATCGGCATTTTGCCAAAAGCACCGGGCCAAGCGCCAGCATGCAACCCTCCCGGGAGCCTGCGGCCAGGGCCCCGGCAGCCCTCCAGCTCCAGCTTCCCAAATGCAGATGAAACCGCCTGCTCCCTCCAACATTCCCAATGCTGAAGCACCAAAGGTGGTGGTACACCAGAGAAATCACAGTCTACGGCAACATCCATAGGCATGAACATTTCTGCCTGCAGAAGAACAAAGCCTGAGGTCCCTTTCCAAATGCAGGCAGGAAAAAAAAAATTATACAATTCTGACTGAGTGTGCAGAGCAAAGAACGTCAGCAGCCCTGCGAAATGCTGCAACCATGCCCTGACAACAGGAATGGATTAGGCTGATGTCTACCCTGAACGCCCTGGGAGGAAGGCGATTGCCCTGGCGCAGGCGTGGGGATGATCCTGGCTCTGCAGGCTTCTTCCAGCCAACGCCTCCAGCTCGCTCTCTCCTGTCCCCGTTTACCATGGTCCCGTACCACGTGCCTACAATGGGTCTTGTGAACACGGACACAGCCCAGCACCCGCAGCAGAACATGGAGCTCCTCCAGGTCAACTGAGATACCTCCCAGTGATCAGCTCCCCTGCGCTTCCCAGGAGGAACATGATCTCCTCCATGACAGGTATTTATCTTCTGCAGCTGCTTTGATCCAGTCCAACACAAAACTGTGAGGGGGCAGGTCTGGCCCAAGGACTTCTGGTCGGTCACACCAGCACAGGGCCACTCTCTACCTAGCACCAGACCTTCCTCTGGTGTGCTGTGCTGGCAGAGCAGAGGTCTTCCTCCCTGCAGCCTCTCACCAGCATGAAAGGTATTTGCCCTGGAGCAGAGGGGGCCATTACCCCTCAGCACAAATGGATGAGTTGAAGAGAAGTGAAACGTCCTGCCCAAGGTCATTAAAGCTTTTAGAGAGCTGGGGCATTGATCCTGGCCTCTCACCGGCCCATTACTCTGCTGGTTGCACCAGCTTGCCTTGCAAACCACCCTGCTTCAAGCAGCCAGGGTGCAGCCCCACCAGAGGGACATTACAGATGCACATGGCAGGGAGCATCCCCGCTCAGGGAGCTCCAGCCCAGGCTGGCGAAGTGCCTAGGGCAGTGAGAAACCCAGTGCCTTCAGCTGCTGCCCGGCCTGGCTCCGGCAAGGCTCCAGGGAGGGTTTGAAATTAAGCTTAACGACAGCAGTGGCTGTGCTGTCCGGAGTTGGGGAGCCTGGACAGGGCTGGCTGGGTGGCTGCAGTGATTGTTCCCACGGTGCAAGGAGTTTTGCAGCCAGCTACACAGCAGCTGAAGCCTCCCTGCAGGTCCCGTCCCTGTTCCCATGCTCCCCACAGCAGCAGGGTTCAGGTGAGAAAATATCTCATCCCAGAAGCTTGACGGGCACAAACCCTGCGAGCCAAAGCCACAGCACGCAGCTGGTGCATGGCAGAAAACTGGGATATGGTGGAAAACAGGAGCAATGCTTTGTAACTGGCAATGCAGAGCAAGAGAGGGGCTTTCTGCACGGCTTGGAGCTTCTTTGGCCCCTGTCCTGCAGAGCTAGGGCTTGAACCACCCTGGGAGGTCGTGGATGTGCGCGGACCACAGGACCCAAGATCAGGCACGGGGAAAGAGGGATAGCTGTGTGAGCACAGCTGTAAACAGGGTGCACACCAATCCCATTTCACCCAAGGACAGCCACCTCTCTCCCTGACACCCTCGCTCTGCACCCCCCGCCTACCCGTCCCACCCAAGAGATTAGGATTCTCAAACCATGGTGATCCCTTCCTCCCAGCTCCCATCCCAGCAGAGCGGAGCGGGGCCTGCACAGGAGCAGATGGGGGTGCAAGTGGAGCTCCCTGAGTGCTCACCCACCGCGCTGTAACTCACCGTGAATGTCTGCCAGTCCTCCCTGGAGTTCCTCCAGAGGACGACGGTGGGGACACCAGGGATGCCCGCAGGGCCTGGGTCACCCGGGGGGCCCGTCTGCCCCATGGCTCCAGGGTACCCCTGGGAAGACAAGGGCAGCTCCTTAAAACCAGCCAGGGGTTTAACAGCCAACACTGGCTGGACACAGGCTCTGACTGGACTCGGCCTCTGAGCAGAGCCTGGGTCTAGGCACATTCCTGGGTTCAGACCAGCCCTTAAGATCTAAATAACGCTGACAACAGGGAAAGCAAAAGGAATGAGCTTGTGCCTGCGCCCAGACCCTTCTCAATGCACAAGACAGCAGCTTGTCCAGCAGCTCAGTCCTGAGCCTAGGTATAAAATACTCAGTGAAAATGGTTCTTTCCTCTTCCAAACGCACATAAATGGCCACCAGGCTGCAGCTTCAGAAGCTCACGCTGCCCTCTTGATGAAAGACACCCAAACCGATCCAAATCATCTATGGTATTCGCCCGGGACCCTACACCCCACCCCGTACCTTCCCACGTTTTCCTGGATACTCACTTTGTCTCCTTTGGGTCCCACCAGTCCACGTCTCCCAGGACAGCCCTGAAAGGCAAAGGAGAGCTGTGTCACCCCGAAGGGGGACACCACCACCCCCTCCCCCCCCCCAACCAGAGGAGATCCCATGGTGGCTGGGTGACCAGTGCCACGGCCAGGGCCATCCCGGCCCCAGGGGAGCCGGAGCCAAAACGACTGATTCAGAGCAAACCAGCAGCACCAAGTCTCAGAGAAACACCCCAAAGACCGGTGGGGTGGGAAGGTCACCCTGGTTTATGCTGCTGCCTTCCTACTCTCCTGCCCTGGCATCAGAAAGCAGCTCGGCTCGGCCGGCTGAGCAATGCAATCCTGCGGCGTCCGTCACAGGAACGCCCCAGCCCGTATGGCCAGGGGGACGGAGCACATTTCCCGACACCTGGTGAGGAAAGGCAGCCTGTTAGGAAAAAGGCGCTGGATCGCGGCCAGACACAGTAGTTGGGATGAGGATGCAAACATATGCGGCTTCTAACTTGTGCGAGATCTGATCGAGCCCATCTCTAGTCAAAAGGGCACATTTTGGCCAAGTGGTGACCCCACTTCAGGGCTTACTGAAGCATCTGTCCAGGCAGAAATGAAGGCATATGGCAGATCCCAGCTTTTCTTGATGAAAGAAATCTACCTGGAAGGTGTCGGCAGAGACTGGTAACACGCTGGGCTGTAGCACAGACCCTGTGTGTCTGCTGCAGAGCTGCGGCTCCCCTGGCTTCAATCACAGCCAATGGTTTGGTTCTGAGCTTGCAAACAGGCCTGTCCGAGCCCGGGAGCAAGCTTGGGAATCCACACTGAATTAACACCACCCCTGTGACCACTGAGGCAGACCCGACCTCGCTGCCTTCTGCCGATGGGATGGGTAAAAAGGCCAAGCCGCACGTCCAGAAACAGCTTTGCCACTGAGGGATGCTCCACCAAAGGGACCACGATCACCTGAAGTGCCTGGATCTGAAGCCCACAGGGCTCCATGGCTCAGCTCCCCCTCTCCCTGGGGGCCATGCCCCCCGAGCTGGGTTCCCATACGGCACGTGTTCGTGCCAAACGGCATGTGCAGTGGCTACTCTGGTCTGATTTTCAAACCTTGGGTGTTAGAATCATAGAATCATCCAGGTTGGAAAAGACCTTAAGATCTTTTAAGATCTATCTTAAGAATAAACCTAACGCTGCCAACTCCACCATTGCTGAAGGAGGTAAACCAAAGCAATTCCTGCCCACTGTACCCAATATTAAAACATGCACCAGAATGGGCAGGGACCCCTCCCAGTGCCAGGTAGACCCTCTAGTTACCCACCCAGCACCCCTCCTTTAAGGAGTTGGATGCGTGCTGCTGAGACACTGCTTCCACAGGAAGGCACCCAGTTTGGAGTCATTGGGATTTTACTGAGCACCACGTGCCCATTGCAAAGTGCCTGGGGACAGGCTCGTCCTCTCCGCCCTCGGTGCAGAAATAGATTAGATCTTTTGATAAGCCCTGCCTCCCTCTGATCCCCCTCAAAAGAGCTATGGGGTCCAGTCACTTCTTCTGGGTGCAGCCTCTAGCTTAGCTCCTGCGTGGAGGGGAAACAGCCTCACGTTGTGCCAGGGCAGGTTTAGGTTGGACATTGGGAAAAATTCCTTCCCCAAAAGGGCTGTCAAGCACTGGAAGGGGCTGCCCAGGGAAGGGGTCGAGTCCCCATCCCTGGGGGTATTTAAAAGCCGGGCAGACAAGGTGTTTAGGGCCAGCGTTTAGTGGTGGGATGGCAGGGTTAGGGGAACAGTTGGGCTTGATGATCTTAAAGGCCTTTTCCAACCTGAATGATTCTATGGCTCTAGGTCCACAGCTGAGATATGCCAGCAGTCAACGAGGTGCCCAGCAAACCCTTCCTCTAACGCAGTCATTGGTGGGTCATGGTGCTCCACTGAGGCCACTTAAATGCACCAGGACCCTCTCTGAGATGGCAAAAGAGCTGTTCCTCCTCCTGCTCCCCCCCAGGCACTGGCCACGGCCACCCCCAGCATGAACACCGACGTTGCAAAGCCAACACATGCAGTCCTAGTGCACGGTGGCAGGACAGGACCAAGTCACAGGCACCACAGCACCCCCTGAAATTTGACAGCATCTGTTTCTGTCCCTTAAGCAGCATCCAAGCCGATGCCATTTTGTGCAAACCAAAGAGAACACTTCAGAGCACCAGGAACAACGAACCCAAGGGCTGTAACGTTTCAGGAGAAAAATGAAATTCAGTCCAAGAGATGTCATCCAGAAGGCAACTAGTGTTTTGCCCTGCAAACTGCAGGCAGCACCGCTCCACGGCACCACCCCTCCTCCTGCGGCGTGACCCGGCGGCTGCAGCCCTGGGAGGAGAGCACGGAGGAGGCTTTGCATTTGCCTGTTGCCCCAGTTCCTGCCGACCCTGACACCAGACGGCTCCAGCAGGATTCAATTTAAGCCCAAGAATAGAAACCACATCTCTGGTCCTAAACAGCCAGTGCTAAGTTTGAGTAACAGACGCCAAAAAAAAAGAAAAATAAAAGCCCGTGGGGACATACCGACAGCTGGGAACCCCCACGAAATACTGTCTATGAAAGCCAAGGAGCTTTTGAATACTGGCAACACAATGAAATCCCTGCAAGGAGGATTAGCAAGATCACAAAAATCAGCAGCTTTTAAAGTTAGAAACACTTCCCACTTATCCCAGCACATTGGTTTTTTTCCCCACCAACCTCCAATGCCTTTACAGTGGAGGATGACTGGGATCGGAACTGAGGGCACGTGGTCTGCAGGGTCTGCAGCACGGGGGTGCAGTCAGGACTTGGCAGGATGATAAATAAACCTCCGTCCTCACCTCCCAACTCCAACAGCTACTCAAAGTGGTTTTGCAAAGGCATAAAAATCTCTGAGCGTGGCAACCTAGATGTACACAAACCTGCACCAAGGGAGAGGACCCATCACGTGGTGGGGCAGGGCTGAAGTGTGTGTGTGGGGGAGGTCAAAAGAGGAGGAGAAAAACACCACAAGTGAGAAGGTTGATGCTAGAACCCCATTATTTCCACACCTTTCCTCTAAGAATAATGAGAGATGTCACCTTCAGACACCCACCCTGCCTTGTGCCTAGGTCCCAGCTGCAAGGCTGCCCGAGGTGATGCAGTGGGAGGGTGAGCCACATCACCACTGCCAAAAGCAGAGGTAGGGCAAAGTCCCATTCCCAAAGGGAAACCTCCAAAATTCCTATTAATGAAGTTTTCCAAGGCAAGGGCACCGATTCTTTGGTTTTGCTTCGACAGGATACATTTAAACACCCAAACCATCCACCACACCCTCGCTGGCATCACCATGAGCACGGGGCATGGCAGCGGCGAGGCGTGTGGGCATGAATTTTGGGTGCCTGGGCTGGCAGCAGCCCCAAACCAGGCTCTACATGCCCAGACCCCCCACGGCTCAGGATGGCTGAAGGGGCTCGGTGGGACGGAGACCCAAGGAGGCAGGGGGACCTTTGGGGACCAGCAGCAAGGGCAGAGCCTGCCTGCCCTCAGCCCTGAGGAGCGGCAACAAAACATCGGGAAAGGTTGCCAGGCTCAGCACATAATTTTACCTAAATTAATAGCTCTAACCGTGCACGGCATGTGCTGCTGCAGAGCTTCAAGCCTACGCCCGCTTGCGCCAGCATCTCAAACCCAAACTCCTAATGCCACGATGGAGCTGCCCGTACCCGTCGTTCCACCCAGGATGCTCACGACCAAGAGAAAACCCATCTCAATGCTTTCTACAGGGGGAAAAAGCAATTCCCTCCTGGCCGGGTCCCCTCCTCGCACCGCCTCCCCTCCTGCCGGCTGACAGCAGGGCTGTCAAACGCCATGACGCTTCCTCCACTCCTGGGATTTTTTCATCCTTCAGCATCTGTTCCTTTTGCTATTTTCTTCTGTTTTTGCAGGCGATAGCTGCAGCAGCAAGGTGATGGCTCGAGGGGGAAGCTAGCAGTCCTAAATTTAACCGTTATCCTATGAAGCCTGGCTCATCCATGACGAATTTAGTGCCAGGTCCCTCAAACACAGCTGTAAAACCAGCCGTGTGTGGAGACCTGCCCTGCAGTGTTCAGAGGAACCCCCAGGGCAGCCCCGAGCTCAGGGCATCCCAGACGGCTTTCGTGTGGGTGTCTGCCCGGGAGGCAAAAGAAGGTGCCCATGGTCACTTCTGGCAGTGGCACTGGGTAAATGAAATGCAATTTCCTAGAGGAATTGTTAAGAAAATTTAACCAAATTAGGGAAATCATTTTGGCAGAAGAAATAAACATGGGAAAATATGTAAAAACATTTTTTCAGCTACTTCTCAATGAAGACTGATGACTTCTCTAGAGATTTACCTATTCTAAGTTTAGCAAATCTTTTAAATTTCCCTTTTTCATCTACTACAATGGATGAATAATCTGAAAAATAACCAAAGCTTATTTCAAGACAAGTCCAATTCTCTGCTTTGAACCCACCCCAAGTGTTGGGGCATCACAGTGGCAGAGGAATGAAGGACAGCGATGGCAGCGGGGGCTGCGGGCTGGGGTTTGCTGCAGGGACAGGGGCTGGAGGAGGTGGCCTGGCCCTGCTCTGAGCCCCTCAGGCTGCTGCTGGGCAGGACCAGGGTGAAATGAAACCTGACAGCATGGTTCAATGACTTGAGACCATCTCCAGGGCAGGGGGACAGGGAATCATCTTCTCCTCCCCAGTTGCTAGTGAAGTCTCTTCAGGGACATCACAGAAGTCCTCTCGCAGGGCCAGGCTGGTGCACAGCCCATGCTGCCCACAACGGAGGCGGCTTTCCCTTTCCCCTGCCCAGTTTCCCACAGCAAGGTGCTGGCACCGCAGCTCAGCAACCTGCACCCACCACCCATCCCTCCCCTCCAGCAGCCATC
>NW_009259310.1:2972019-2972607 GCF_000687185.1 Egretta garzetta | reverse complement strand
TCCCTGGCAGCCCCGGTGGTCCCGGCAGCCCCGGTGGTCCTGGCTTCACGTGACCCTGCTGCCTGCGTGCCAACGGTGAGATGGGGTGTCCCAGGTGGGCAGTGCTGTCCCTGAGCCCTGGGACAGCCGGGCTGGCTGCTACTGGAGGATGCTCCGGGAGGCCCGCCGCTGACCCCATCACCAGGAGACCTTTGGGCATGCTTCCTTCAGGGCTGCCTGCCTGACGCGACGATGGGGAGTCCTTGGTGAAGGCGGCAGGCACGTCCAGGTCAGTGATGGCATCGCTGGGTTTGTTGGGCAAGAGCCGCCGCCGGGTGCCCGCATCACCCGTCAGCTTCTCCATGGTGACATTCTCCTCCCAGGGGTCGGAGGCACGCTCGGCAGGCACGTCCAGGTCAGTGATGGCATCGCTGGGTTTGTTGGGCAAGAGCCGCCGCCGGGTGCCCGCATCACCCGTCAGCTTCTCCATGGTGACATTCTCCTCCCAGGGGTCGGAGGCACGCTCCTTCTTGGCTGCTCTGTGAATTTTGGTGGAGGGGCCTGGGCGGATAAAAGCACCATCAGGCACCCCGCCATTGTGACAAGGGA